>NW_028324169.1:0-321250 GCF_054372755.1 Phalangium opilio | reverse complement strand
ATCTACTATCGGAAAGGTTACTTTTATCGAAACTTGATTGCTTTCCTCTATAAGAACTAGATCAAAAGAACGATAAACTAGTTGAAGTTTAAATTGGTCCACTAATATCATAAAAATTTCTGTTTAAGAGTAGAAATAGCTTCGGGAATGACACAACAATAACACTCCCAATTTTTGTGTCAGAAAATAAGAAAATTTACGTTGTTTTGGTACATAATGAGAGAAATATAGATAAGAATAATAATCTAGGCTTTGTCTACGAAGGGAGTTCCACACTAAGCCTGTGGCTTGTTTACAGGTGGGTCCCTTTACAATGCATAGAGGGGTGGTGGCTAGCCCCCATGCCACAGCTAACCTACAGCGCCTTATACTAACTATTACCGTTAACCTCTGCAAGTTTTGATGGAAAGGAGAAACCGGGTTAGACCGCGGAGGAAAACTCCCTTTAACAAGCGGGGAGAGAACTTGCAATTAAAAATAGGTTATCTTTTTAAAGGAATACTGAACTGATTTAAAAACTATCTCAAATCTAAAGAAAACCTTATTTTTTTGAGAGTTTAAACTCTTCTGATTCCAAAAATATGCTTAATAAATATTTAAATATGAGGAAAACACAGAAAAAACACTTTGAAAACTTGAAATTTGGGGGCAAAAGCAAATTTGCGGAGAAGATATTTGGCGGGTTTTTCTCCTTGCTACGTCACTCACGGCATCTCGCGGAAAAGCCAAGCGCGCGCGCCCGAGACTCCCGAGTATACTAATGCCGCGCGAATCTGAATAAATTTGGCTTAACGCGGCGCTGAGACACTAACAGGCGTCACGTGAGCGACATCAAGAGATAAAATTTCTCCTTACTACGTCATCAAACGAAACATAATTTAGCTAAGCCTTTTCCAAACACAAAACTTTGATTGCAATTTTATAAATTTCTACGAAACCAAATACAAAAGTAAACATATCATAATAAACTAGATTTTTCAAGGATTTTTTTCGTATTTTAAGTTTGTGGATATCGAAAATTATGGCAGTAACTCTTTATGTAGATAATTGGTAAACCTCGATATTTGAATTACATCGAGTTCAAGAGACATCCTCTAATTAACCATTTCGGCCATCACTAATATTTAAACTAAATTTCAAGAAAATGGTTCACAAACTTTAGGAAAAGATTAGTTTTGAAATGAGTTAAATTCTTAAAATCTTAAAATTAATTATATGGACTAGTTAATTGATAATAGTCACCTAAAGTCTAAATAAGGAAGCGCCTTGCATTTGTATTTCATTCCCTCAATTTTACCTAATTAAAGGGTTTTTTCACACACCCTGTATTTTTATATCCCGCTATTTTTCCAACTCGAACTTGAACGTTTGCGTTTTGATGATCGTAATCAAGCTGCGCGTCGCAATTTACGAGTCCAACGTGTCTTTAGAGATGGTAATCAAGCGTGAGAGCTTGATGATCTACGCTTCAAGAGGAATTTTAGGTTGACAAGGGAAATGGTCTTAGGCTCTTGCCGAACGTTGACTGAGCCTCTTGAAGGTGTTCGAACTACCTCGTTGCCAGTAGATCTGAAGGTAGAAAAAATCACTATTTGAAACCCACAATGGATTTTTCAGTAGTGAATAATGGTTTATGATTAGGTGTTAATCGCATTGCGGTTTTATGCACGAGGATCGTACCAGCTAGATGTGGGTCAAAACATTTTCCTCGGTGTTAGCCAGTCTAGCGTGAGTCGTTGCATACTATATGTAACGAAAGCGATCAACGGGGCACTTGTACATAAGTACATAAAGTTTTCCAAGACTGAGGTGCAAAAAACGGCCATAAAAATGCGTTTTCAGGAGGAATGCAACTTTCCCGGAACCATAGTTGCAACCGGTTGCACCCACGGCGCAATCGTTCCACCAACGAACAACAACCCAGACTTTCCGGAATACATTTATGTAAACCGAAAGTCTTACCACTCGTTGAATGTTCAATTGGTGTGCGACTATGACTTGCTGATTCTATCAGCTCACACCAACTTTCCGGGATCGTGCCACGACTCCTACATCTACCGGTCGACGGATTTGCCAACCAACTTGCAGGAGTCTTAACTCAATGGCTCTTTAAACGACTCTTGGCTAATCGGTAAAGTTTCTTGGTATGGATTTCGAATTTCATTATTAATACTTTAATCCCTCTAGTAGGGGATAGTGGATATCCATTTAGCCCTTGGTTAATGGTGCCATCTTTGAGGCGGAAGAGGGTACGCCCGAATTCCGCTTCATGGAGGCTTTTTGTAAGGCTCGATCTGCCATTGAGAGGTGTAATGGGTGCCTGAAGCAACGCTTTCGTTGCTTGTTAAAAGCTAGGGCGCTGCATTACTTTCCAGAATTTGCCTCCCAAATAGTCATGGCATGTTGCATTTTGCACAACATGTGGATGATGAACGGGTTTGGTGAAGAGGTTGAGCGGGAAGATGACGTCGCTCCATTTGTGGCGGATGATCACCCCCATCCCCACGTCATCCCTCCTTGTAATGGGAATTACAACCCCATTGGCCAGAGGTTGCGACAAAGACTTGTTCGTCGTTTCCATTGAGGAGAAAAAACGGCTCTTAAAAATAGTCCGCGATACTTAACAGTCCCCTTAATTTAGGATATCGGCTGTTTGTTAATTTGGAACTAAATAATGCCAATAAAATGATTTAAATCCTTTGGATTAATTTTGAAATGAATTAAATTCTAATATTAATTATATATGTGTGTGTGTAATTAATTTATCGTAGAAAAGCGTGTATGTTTTGGCCTTGCAAAAGCAAGTTTTCAACCCTTGCCACGGGAAGGCAGTATGCTCCGCACATGCTCACGATGTTAGTCTGTTTATAAGAACAGTAAATACCTCCAAATGAAGAGTTTGCATTTTTAAAATAATCTCCTCGTCACAGGGTATCCGACGTTTTAAGTCATCATGCGTGACGATTCAATTCTTAAAAAAACGAATCTCTTTATTTTGGCGGTATGTAACTGTCTAATGGCCCTTAAAAGGGCCGTTTATTTTCTCCCAACACAACTATTTGTTTGCGAAACTCGCAGCAAGGTTCTCAAAGGCAGCGGCAATCCTCATTTGAGCTTGCGCCAGCTCTTTGATCCCCGGTGCCATCTCTCTCTGCCCCTGAGCAAGATCCTGTAAAGCAGTGGCAGCTCTATCAACCCCAATTTTAATTCCACCCAACTCTGTTGTGGTGGCTTGTTGGGCAGCCTCCAAAGAAACCGCAGCTCTTTCTACGAGACCTTATTCGGTTTTTTTCCTTTCATCATTGAATTCTATGGATATTAGGATAGTTATCACATATTATGTTTTCACAGATGAAATATTATTATTGAAATATTGCTCCTGGCAGATTAAACGACTGACTCGAAAACAGTTTCATTGGGGAGATCTTCCTCGGTGGAGTCTACATTTACTTCTACTCGTTTTTTTGTAACGTGGGGTGTTGATTATGGGATGCTTTCGCACCCAGAAACGAATGGCTCCCCTACTTCCATGGTAGAGTCCATCGCAACTTCAAAATTCTCGTCCAAAGTGACGTAGGAGCATGATGGACGCTCCGATTGCGGTGGTACATTTCTCGAGCTTGACTGGGGGGCCAAAACCCGCCTCAGGAACAGAATTTAGCCCCGTGACTGTTCCCCTTCCAATAATTGAGAGAAGTCGCTCCTCCAAATCTGTTTGTGGCTCGGCTTGCGGGCCACCACCAGACTTATTCTTTATAGCCTTGGAGGCTTTGGCTCTGACATTGCAACGCCATGCAGAAAAACACTACCGAAAAAGATTGCTTAATGTAACATAAATTATAAATAAAATTGTACTTAAAGTGAGACATACCTTCTTCCACTTATCTACTGTTTTCGAAGGGCCTGCACCACAACTGATAAGCCTTGTTGCAAGTTCAACCCAAAGGGCATCGAACTTGGCCTTAGTGAAACTAGCACTAAATTCCATATAGAATAAATCCATATTAGCTTCCAAAAATTCAATGTAAATCAACTGCTGCTTCGTGCGCACTTTAACACCCATTACGGAAATAATTTTTTAGCAAAAATTACTAATTAAAAGCTTCACAAAACAAGTACAACTTAACTTCCAAAAATTCAACGCACAAAAAAACTTTACTTGTATATAAAGGAAAAACTACGTCATGAAAAAGTAAGCGCGGGAAAATAATTGACCAATAAAGAAAGAGGAAAATTACGTAATGGAAAAATAATGAAAGAGGAAGGGACGACGTTTGGATAACGGTTTGGCGAGAAATCCAAATGTCGATTTGAATTTGGGTTAGAGAATACGGTTTTAAGCGCCCTATCCAAATGGAGCCGATCCAAACGTTTAGATTTGGATTCTCATCCAAATGATTAGGATCTTTAGAGAATAGGGTCTATGGTCTGACTTTTGACCCCAAAAGTTCAATTACAATAGCTTTGGTATGGTTAACCTCTTTTTGGTGAAGGAAAAGTATGTATTAGTGTTCCTTTTACCGCAAATAGTAGCCCTCTCATTCGTCGAGGAAAAATATGTATGATCGTTCCTTTTAGCGCAAATAGTAGCCCCTCATGGGACGGGGACAGGAAACCTTGGTATAAACCACCAATAAATACCAAACCTTTCTGTTGCGCACTTCACTCTCTTCACTTCGACTCTACAACCAACACCCTCTCTGCCTGCCACCGGATCGCCAGCACCCTCTTCTCCATCCACCGGATCGCCAGCACCCTCTTCTCCTGCCACAGGATCGCCAGCACCCTCTTCTCCTGCCACAGGATCGCCAGCACCCTCTTCTCCTGCCACAGGATCGCCAGCACCCTCTTCTCCTGCCACAGGATCGCCAGCACCCTCTTCTCCTGCCACAGGATCGCCAGCACCCTCTTCTCCTGCCACCGGATCGCCAGCAGCCTCCCAGCCTGCCACCGGATCGCCAACACCCTCTCTGCCTGCCACCGGATCGCCAACACCCCCTCTGCCTGCCACCGGATCGCCAACACCCCCTCTGCCTGCCACCGGATCGCCAACACCCTCTTCGCCTGCACCCTCTCTGCCTGCCACCGGATCGCCAACACCTTCTTCGCCTGCACCCTTTTCACCAACCACCGGATCGCCAGCACCCTCTTCTCCTGCCACCGGATCGCCAGCACCCTCTTCTCCTGCCACCGGATCGCCAGCACCCTCTTCTCCTGCCACCGGATCGCCAGCACCCTCTTCTCCTGCCACCGGATCGCCAGCACCCTCTTCTCCTGCCACCGGATCGCCAGCACCCTCTTCTCCTGCCACCGGATCGCCAGCACCCTCTTCTCCTGCCACCGGATCGCCAGCACCCTCTTCTCCTGCCACCGGATCGCCAGCACCCTCTTCTCCTGCCACCGGATCGCCAGAACCCTCCTCTCCTGCCACCGGATCGCCGGGAGGCCTTCACATGAGCAGTTCCCTTATGAGCGGATTTCATAATAGCGGTCCTCATAACAACAGTTCTCTAAATAGCGGTTCCCGAAATGGCAGTTTCCCATTACAGCAATTACCGATACAGCGGTTCTCGTAAACGCGGCGTACCGTTACAGCAGTTCTCTAAAATGCGGATAAACAGATATGCGAAAAACCATAGTTGTTTATTATGGTGTAAGCTTGCCCATCAGGGTTATATGAACTCAAAAAGAACTAGGTCAGATATTTTGGTTAGGTCAAAGTTGATTATTTCAACTAAATAGCATTAGGGCAGGTTAGGTTAGGTTAGGTTAGGTTTTGTTTCGTTTGGTTAGACTTAGGTTAGTAGTATTTTGGAAGTGGTGTAACAATGTTACACCTTTTCCAAAAAAATTAATGTTTACAATTATCTACTTCCGAAATAAGATAACCTTTCTCGAATTATGATATGCCTTTTCCATGAAATTATGTTTACAATTATCTACTTCCGAAATAAAATAACCTTTCTCGAATTTTAATATGCCGTTTCCAAATTATTGTAAATTTGATACAGCCTGAAGAATAGTACAATTCTAAGGGAGCGGTAGTTTTTTAAAGGAATTTTGAAAAACTAGAATCTTAGGCCGTTTTGTTCTTCAGCGCTCCTAGTTCCAAACACTTAATAAGTGACCCTGTGGACTCGCAGCTTTTGCGTTCTGACCACATAAAGGGAATTTTAGAAAACTAGAATCTTATGCCGTTTTGTTCGTAAGCTCTCCTAGTTCCAAACACTTAATAGGTGACCCTGTGGACTCGCAGTTTTTGCGTTCTGACCATATAAAGGGAATTTTAAAAAACTAGAATCTTAGACCGTTTTGGTCTTAAGCTCTCCTAGTTCCAAACACTTAATAAGGGACCCTGTGGCCTCGTAGTTTTTAAGTTCTGACCACATAAAGGGAATTTTAAAAAACTAGAATCTTTGGCCGTTTTGGTCTTAAGCTCTCCTAGTTCCAAACACTTAATAAGTGACCCTGTGGACTCGCAGTTTTTGCGTTCTGACCATATAAAGGGAATTTTAAAAACTAGAATCTTAGGCCTTTTTTTCTTAAGCTCTCCTATTCAAAACACTTAAGAAAGTGACCTGTGGACTGTCGATATAAAGTTAGTTTAATACTGAAATATGACTCCCTGTGAAACTGATTTAAACATTAGCATCTCTAAAGCGCGCATTGGAAATTTTGACGAAAGCGAAAAATGGCTCTCTTAAACATATGTCAGATCAAATTCCACGAGAGTTGATCAAAGGCGGAAACCTATTTGTTTTAATGGTAAATTATGATCGCCCAGAGGAATATATACTAAAACAAGATGGCAGGTTATGGAGAGGAAAGGCATCCACCAAAAATAGAGACAATCACGCAGTGATTAAACGGTATTTCCATATACGAACTGGTAATGGGCGAGAAGCTCACTCAGTTAATTTTAAAAGGGAAATTTATACGCTACGGTATGTAGATAATGAATATCCCATCATTATTCACTACATTGGTGATGAGAAAGTGGGGATATCGCGCCAAAATAATGAGAAAAGTCAATGAATAAACCGTGTCTAGTACAGACCCTTGATCAATAGCCAAACTCTCATAAAGAGACGGAGTCTACAATACCCCTCATAGAAGGTACAGTTTCACAATCTGGGCAATTAGATAAAAGCCTTAGTGAAAAATTTCACGCTTCAGATATTCATAAAGCAAGACTCTGCCGGTCTTCACTTTACTCTGTAATGGCACTAAGGCAAACGGTATTTCAAGAAACTATACGAAATTTCTCAATAGAAAAAGATGTTAGAGTGATTGGTGGGCACAAAGAAGCCATAAATCTGGCCAATCACCTGCTTAAAGCGAAACATGCCAAGCATTACATATCTTGTAAGACCACAAAAAATCTTGGTGGTTTTTACGTAACAATTTTTTCAATGCGCAATATTGAAATATTGTCTTGTAGGCACCCAGGTTATGTAAAATTCAAAAGATGTAGGCACCCAGGTTATGTAAAATTCAAAAGTTGTAGACACCCAGGTTATGTAAAATTCAAAAGTTGTAGGCACCATTTATTTGAGCATTGCTCGCAGCTAACTTTAAGTCGCGTTTAAATTAATCAGCGCAATCTCAAATGTATATGTACAAACTTAGATTGAATTCCATCCAAAATTAAGTTAAATGAAAGCGTTTTGGTATAATAGTGTCTTGTAGGCACCCAGGTTATGTAAAATTCAAAAGTTGTAGACACCCAGGTTATGTAAAATTCAAAAGTTGTAGACACCCAGGTTATGTAAAATTCAGAAGTTGTAGACACCCAGGTTATGTAAAATTCAAAATTTGTAGGCACCTTATATTTGAGAATAATTGCTCAGAATTAACTTTAGATCAAGTTTAAATTAATTAGCGCAACCATAAATGTAAATGTACCAAATTAGATTGAATTCCATCCAAATTAAGTGAAATGAAAGCGTTTTGGTAAAATAGTGTCTTGTAGGCACGCAGGTTATGTAAAATTCAAAAGTTTTAAGTACCATATATTTGAGAATAATTCCTCGCAATTAACATTAAGTCGCGTTTAAATTAATCAGCGCAATCTCAAATGTATATGTACCAACTTAGATTGAATTCCATGCAAAATTAAGTTAAATGAAAGCGTTTTGGTAAAATAGTGTCTTGTAGGCACGCAGAATTTAAGTGAGATAATAGCTAGTTATTAACTATTTAAGTAGTGTATATTAAACCAAACATGTTTCTGATTATGTTTAGTAAATTTGAATTAATTTTACCCGTAATTTACTTAAATATAAGCATTTTCTGTAAAATAGTATATTTGGAGGCACCCATGAATCTGCAAAATAGTGTGTTGTAGGCACCCTGAATTTAAGTGAGATAATAGCTAGTTATTAATTATTTAAGTAGTGTATATTAAACCAAACACGTTTCTGCTTATGTATAGTAAATTTGAATTAATTTGACCCGTAATTAACTTAAATATAAGCATTTTCTGTAAAATAGTAAGTTGTAGGCACCCTTAAATTTAAGTAAATTAGTTCGGAATTAAGTTTTAAAATGGTTTATAATAGATCATAGCTTACTTGTTATATATATGCAATTTTGAACCAGTTTCACCGGTAATTAACTTAAATATAAGTATTTTTCAATAAAATTACTGCTATAGTACTTTTCCTACTGAGGGCACTTTTAGGCACTATCTGTAATTCTGTAAAAAGGTGGCGGCCCAAAGTTTCCGACGATGAGGATAATGATGCCCCGCAATACGCTATTGCTGATAATCGTGAAACATCAAGTGAACGCGAAGCAAACTGTTGCAAAAATATCGATTCAAATGCGGTTGTAACCTCCCATAGTTCAATTCCGTATAAACGTGGAGCAGCGAATGATAAAGATACTGCGAAATATACAAAAACATTAGCTTTATGCCAGGATGAAAATGTGGCTCTCAATTCTCGAAAGGAATTGTTCCATAATGATTTGACTCGTCTGATAGCGACAGCGATGATGCTTCGAAAAATGGCCAACGAGGTACAAACAAGGATGGTATATTGAAGCCATCGAGAAAATGGTTAAATAAGGATTTACAAAAGAATAATAGAAGTACTAAGGCTAAACAATGCAGGAAAGCTTGGACCGAGGACGAAGAAGATCTTTTGTTTATTGGTCTTAAAAAATATGGTGTTGGTTCCTGGTCTAAAATTGCCAAAGAATACGGAAGGTCAAGTCAACAGCTCTATGGTAAATGGAGAAATCCCTCCAAAAGTAAAGATTATATGCTAAAGATTAAATCGAGGGTCATTAGCAAACAAAGGAAATAAAAAAATCCGAGGGGCTAGTCACTTGAGTAATCAGGTGTACAAAACCGCCGAAATCGATTACTTGATTTCTAGAATTCTAAGAAAATCATAAGGAATCATAATCAATTTTGTGAGTAATCAGAAATCTCCGATAATCACTGGAAATCACGTGGAATATTGAGAGAATCAGAAATAATCACATGATTTCCTAGTAATATTTTGTAATCATCTCGGTAATCACATATTTCGTCAAATAATCACGCATAATCAATCGAGGAATTCGAAAATCCAAAATAAAAATCGTAATCAGTTGAAATGGAGTAATCAGTGGAATTCAAATAGTAATCACGAGTAATCAGTGGAATTCAAATAGTAATCACGAGTAATCAGTGGAATTCAAATAGTAATCACGAGTAATCAGTGGAATTCAAATAGTAATCACGAGTAATCAGTGGAATTCAAATAGTAATCACGAGTAATCAGTGGAATTCAAATAGTAATCACGAGTAATCAGTGGAATTCAAATAGTAATCACGAGTAATCAGTGGAATTCAAATAGTAATCACGAGTAATCAGTGGAATTCAAATAGTAATCACGAGTAATCAGTGGAATTCAAATAGTAATCACGAGTAATCAGTGGAATTCAAATAGTAATCACGAGTAATCAGTGGAATTCAAATAGTAATCACGAGTAATCAGTGGAATTCAAATAGTAATCACGAGTAATCAGTGGAATTCAAATAGTAATCAGTGGAATTCAAATAGTAATCACGAGTAATCAGTGGAATTCAAATAGTAATCACGAGTAATCAGTGGAATTCAAGTAGTAATCTCGAGTAATCTGCGGCAATAACGGGAAATCATTGTAAAGATTATGGAAATCACCTAAAATAATCGTAATCACGGAAATCAAGAAATTCATTCAGTAATCAACGGAATTCACATAAAAATTCAGAAATCAGAAATCAGGTGTACAAAATTTTGGAGAATGACTAACCCCTCGAAAAAATCTTCATTAAATTTTTTAGAACTATTGTTTGTTAAATTTCTGCAATAAAATTAAGAGGGTAACCATATAATAAGTTGTTAGCCACTAATATTTTCCGAATTTTTTGTTCAATCCCTAAATAATATTATAAAAATCAGAAACTTTATTTTAAAAATATCTTCCGAGCTTTTAGTTAAATTCCTAAATAATATTATAAAATTCAGAGATTTATTTTTAAAATATTTTCCGAACTTTTAGTTAAATTCCTAAATAATATTATAAAATTCAGAGACTTTATTTTAAAAATATTTTCCGAACTTTTAGTTAAATTCCTAAATAATTTTATAAAAATCAGAAACTTTATTGTAAAAATATTTTCCGAACTTTTAGTTAAATTCCTAAATAATATTATAAAAATCAGAAACTTTATTGTAAAAATATTTTCCGAACTTTAAGTTAAATTCCTAAATAATATTATAAAAATAAAAAACTTCTTTTAGTTAAATTCCTAAATAACATTATAAAAATCAGAAACTTTATTTTAAAAATATTTTCCGAACTTTTAGTTAAATTCCTAAATAATATTATAAAAATCAGAAACTTCTTTTATAGGCCAGGACAGATACACTAAAAAAGGGCTTGACCTAGAACATTTGAACATAAAGATGAAAATTGGTACATGTGTAGTTTTTGACCCAACTAAAAATATACTTGAAGTCCCCTGCTGTAGAGTTCGAGCTTTCGCCGCCATCTTCGAAAATGGCCGCCGGGAATGCCAGCATCAATGTATTCCACGTTCTTCTTCAAAAGTTACGAAAATTGGTGCATATTATGAATGTAACTACATGAACATCATAGCAAAATTTCACAGCTCTGTGTTTGATAGTTTGGTCGCCATACTGGAAAATGACCGCCGTGAATGCTAGGTACAGTATATTTCACCATGTTGTTGGAAAATTATGAAAATTTATAGATTTTATAATCAAAGCTGTGTGAACCTCATAGTAAAATATTGAAGCCATTCATGAGATAGTTTGGCCGCCATGTTGGAAAATGGCCGCCGGGAATGTCATTTAGATACAGTATATTCTTCAAAAATTATGAAAATTGGTAATAATTATGTTAAAGACCGTCTCTCTAAACACCATACTTGAATATTGAAGACGTGCTGCTGATAGTTTGGGCGCCATCTTGGAAAATGACTGCGCGAGATGCCAAATATATTACCGATATATAAATTTTTTCGATATTTCTTTACTGCATAGATGATTTTCATGAACGTAATAAACACCATAAAAATAACTATTTCCAAGTCTACGTTATCGACCCCATCTTTAAAAATGGTCACTGAAAGATTACTATCCTAAAATCTGAAACAAAGAAAAGCAAAGCTATATCTGATGCAGGAATCAGAGTGGTGTGAATGGGTCTTTGACTTTAGCGATAGCGAACCCATCCCCACTGTTCGGGATTAAATCGTTTCCTAGATCTTGTTGACTTAATATTTTCATTAAAAACTCTCAACGTATTTGTAAGATGTTGATTATCTGTCAGTACTTTAAACCCCACCTTATCATAACCACATCCAGTTACAGCATGTAAATGAAAGAATTGTTCTATGAACCTTTTTTCTCAAATGCCTCGATTTGAGACTCTCTTCTTGGTGTGGTTTTGGTTTCAGATTTAAGGCTGAAGACTTTTCAATTCGGGTGTGATACTTTAGCAAAAGAACCAAGGCATTCCGCTACTACAATGGCTAGGAAACGATTTAAACCGAGAAGAATGGGGATGGGTTCGCGATCCCGAATCCGAAGTCCCATTCAAGCCACTCAAGACCAACGTTTAATAATCATTATCTGTAACTGCGGAACCCCTACTACTACTGTGGATGTAGATGATCCGAATTAATTTGCTCAGCATTGCGTGGACATTGTCGCTGTACTAGCTGTGATGGATCAGAGCAAAAGGGCTTCTTGTAGCGGAGGGAGCCCGAGTTCGGTGTGCCGGTTCGGGTGTTGATTGGGTTCGCCCTTGGTTCAGACCGTTCCTTGCCCCGTTCGCCCAGGTTTTGCCTTAATTGGCTCAACCCGCTATTGGCAACCCTCTGAGGGTCGCGAATACATTGTTTCGGTCGTGTGGCACTGATGTGCTTGGAGGGAAATCCTCCGTCCTCTTGAGCCTCCTGGTGCTTTTGTCCTTCCCTGTCACCGACCACCTTTTGGCTGGGCTCGCCGCTGACGGTGTCCAGCTTCTGTCACCATCTCAAGGGGCGTTTGTCGGGGCCGCTGGCCGATCCCATGTGCCTTGACGGCGTTTCCGCAGGTTCAATTTGGAATATGATGAGCCCCAGCTAGGTGCTGCGCCTAATCAAGGCCTCTGACATGCAATTATTGTGAAAAAAAATTCAGGCTGACGAGATGAATATGAACGAACTGTTAGAGATTTGTTTTAAATCTAATCTTTAACAACTCGAGAATGTATAAACCCCCAAATTAAATTATATACCCTAATGAACATGTAGAGAATTACAGCTTTGAATAACTTTTCTTTCTCTCCGAATTAGGCTAATAATTTTCGAGTGGCCATTTTTAAAGATGGCGTCGATAATATCGACTTGGAGATGGCTATTTTTTGGTTTTTATTACGTTAATGAAAATCATTTACTCAATCTAGGAATTTCGAAAATATTTATATGTTTGAAATATTTTTAGTATTTCTAGCAGTCATTATCCAAGATGGCTCCCAAACTATAAGTAGCACGTCTTCAATATTCAAAAATGATGTTTAGACGGTCTTCAACATAATTATTACCAATTTTCATAATTTTTGAAGAATATACTGTATCTAAATGACATTCCCGGCGGCCATTTTTCAGCATGGCGGCCAAACTATCTGATGAATGGCTTCAATATTTTACTATGAGGTTTACACAGCTCTGATTATAATATCTATCAATTCTCATAATTTTCCAACAACATGGTGAAATATACTGTGCCTAGCATTCACGGCGGCCATTTTCCAATATGGCGACTAAACTATCTAACACAGAGCTGTAAAATTTTTCTTTGATGCTCATGTGGTCTCAGTCATAACGTGTACCAATTTTCTTCATTTTTGAAGAATAATGTGGAATACATTGTAGCTGGCATTCCCGGCGGCCATTTTCCAAGATGGTGGCGAAAGCTCGCACTCTTCAGAAGTGGACTTTTAGTATATTTTTTGTTGGGTCAAAAATAACACATGCACCAATTTTCATCTTTATGTTCAAATGTTCTAGGTCAAACCCTAAAAGTCCTGGGCTATTAGTTAAATTCATAAATAATATTATAAAAATCAGAAACTTTATTGTAAAAATATTTTCCGAACTTTTAGTTAAATTCATAAATAATATTATAAAAATCAGAAACTTCTTTTAGTTAAATTCCTAAATAATATTATAAAAATCAGAAACTTTATTTTAAAAATATTTTCCAAACTTCTAGTTAAATTCCAAAATAAAATTTTAAAAATCAGAAACTTTATTTTAAAAATGTATTTGTATTTTTCATAACGTAACTATTAATAAATTTTAGGAAATAAAATCCTTTAGTATTCCTTTCATCAACGCCAAGTTCCCGGATAGGAAATAAGACAGGTTTACAAGTCCAAAACCAGTTTATTAATTGCTCGGACCAGTTTATTTATTCCAAAACCTGGGGTCAGTGGTCCCAGGGACCACTTTATTAATTATAGTCTTCGGAAAAAATAGACGGTGGGACCAGTTTAATTATTCGGGGTTCCTTATTAGAATTTATCAAGCTCATTACATTTTCTACCAGTTTTACTCTTATGTAGTTAGTACTCCTTGGCTCCAACTTCCCTACAAATGTTTTGTAGTCTATTGAGTATTGACTATTGATCTTGACTAGCGTCTATTCTAGTATGAGTCGACAGTCTAGACGATAGTCAGTACTAGTTGTCAATAGTTGCATTAGGCAGTAGTGTATGGTCACATTACAGGATTTTGATCTGGCTTACTGATAGCGAGAGAAGATATTGCCACCGAAATGTGACCGAATTTATGTAAAATGCAATAAGGAATAGGCTTACTGATAGCGAGAGAAGATATTGCCACCGAAATGTGACAGAATTTATGTAAAATGCAATAGGGAATAAGGATATTTCAGAAAAGGATTAAGAACTTCAAATATCATTGGACATGTTGATTGATATTTAGTGGCAACTAGTTGAAAAATTGTGATAAGAAATAAAAGTTAACTGTTTTTAATTTTGATACGCTACTTTCTCGTACAGTAAAAAATTCAAAATCAATTAGAATTTTCAGCTTCTTTACTTTTGTGTCTTTACGTGCTTTTAATTCTCGCCATTTTAAATTTAATTTATAGTGGGACCGGTAAAATAATAACTAATGTGAGGGTCACTGTTCCCAAGGACTGGTCGAGAACCAGCTTGGATATCTGTTACACTGCTTTCCAAATTTTGGTATTGTGGCCTCTAAAGCGGCATTTACAATTCGCTCGAGTATCTCCACGGCGGCATTCGAGTAATTCGCATTCAAGAGACTCGACCAGTCGCGTTCACGAAGCATGTTATAAAGATTGATATAATTTCCCCTTTTAAAATTATATTTCTTAATTTTGTTTGAATCTAACAGTGTTTCATTGCGTTCTACAGGTACCGATAAGGATAAAAGTAGTGGGGATGGAAAACATCTACTGGGACTAGAGTGAGTGTGTCCAAGTTTATAGCTAGATCGTTGCAGTTCGTGATAGCCAAGTCCAGAATATTTCCACAATTATTGCAATATTTATTTTCTTGTGCCAAGCCTAGCGCGCATGCAAATTCTATAACCGTTTTTGCTTTAGGTTTTACACCAGCACAGCACTTTTCCGCCGAAAACACTTTCCAATCTACCCTCGGCAAGTTAAAGTCCCCAATCAAAAGTATATCGTTGCAGTAGTTGTCAAGCTTTTCTCTAAGTTCGTTGAAGTAGGTTTTGTATTCGGTGGCAGTTATTTGTGGTGCAAAATATTGCTTCCCGATTAAAAGTTTCTTGGATTGCCTTCTTTTCTTGATACTAATTTCAATCCAAATACATTCCTCCCGCAACTCGAGATCGGTTCTTCTTTGAACTATTAAATCTTTGTTAACGATCGTCATTGTGCCACCACCGCGAATGTCATTATTTAATTCGTGTTTTCTATCCGCGCAAAATGCTATTAAGTTCGTTGGTAGAAAATCTTTGTCAAAGTGTGTATCATTGAAAAAGGTTTCTGTTAGACATATAATGTCTGACTCGCAGGTGTTGAGATTTATCATTAGGTGGTCGAGCTTCGTCCTTAGTCCTCTCACGTTTTGATACTTTATGTTAAGTTGTTTGGATGAGCTGATTGATTTTCCATTCATCATTAAGATGGACATTAGTAAAATAGAAAAATTGTTATTATTCAGGTAATGTAACAGTTTCTATGGTTTCTTCAGCAATTGAGTCCAGGTATTCGTCTTGTCCCTCGATGAATTTCCTAGTATGCCTCAGCCATCCTCTAAATTCCGAGATTAAGAAACCCTCTGGTCAGATTTCAGGGTTTATAAGTGTAGAAAATTCTTTGTTATTTGCCGCTACGTGAAACGAGGAGTACCCAGGTCCTCTTGTTTTCAGTCTTGTGCATATTGTGGAGGTGAGATTGTAGTTAGTGACCAGCCAGTTCTTGAGGTACTGCGCCGTGGTGTTTGGCGGAACTCTAGTGACAAATACGGCCTTTTTCCGTATAGTTCCTTCAGGCAGTTTACCTTGAAAAATCGTATCCGTTTTTCTTCCCAGGACACGAGGTTCGGATTTCTCTTTCGCGTGTTTATCAGTACGTTTTACGATATTGTTCCTGTTAGACTTAGATTTTGGCCTACTTATGGGCTCAGGCGATTCTCTAAGGTTTAGTGCCGCTCTGTAATTTGATGCTGTTTGAGATTCGTTTTCGTTGTCACTTGGTAAGTTAGGGCTTTTAAGGTTTAGCTCAATTTTTGTATTGATTAGGCTTAGTTGATTTGTAAGCATAGAGTTCTGTTGTTTTAGGTCGTTAACCTCTGATAAGAGAGTTTGGTGTTTAGAATTGAGAATGTTATTGATGTCTGTTGTTATAATAATAATAATAATAGTGTTTATTAAGTGCAAATAAACGGTACATATATATATATGACCTACAAGTATTTACACTGGGATAAGGTAATAAGTTAGGGGTGAAAAGTATAGTTTAGAATAATTATTTAGTAATAATATAAAAATATGTCATGGTATAAAATGAAAACATAAGTCACAATTTGAAAATATATAAGAGTATATGTCACGAGGTAAAAACAGAAGTCCGAAGATAAACATTAGAGTCATAGGGTTATAAACAAATACCTTTCAGAGAGGGTTTTGCTTTGTCAAAAATGTCTATGTGAGATCCATAATTATTATAATATTAATTGGCTCTAGTGAGGGTATGTTGGGTTTCAATATTCTGTCGCTTCTGTGGCGAGTTTTCTGGTTGGGAACATTGAACTTAATTTGTTCTAAGAACAAGGAGCAGTCTATAAAATTTCCATTTAGTTTTTGCAGGAATATGTTATCTAATTTAATAAGGGTTTTACTGATAGTATCTAGTTTCAACTAATCCCAACAAAAACATCTCTGTAAAAATATGCCAAGTTGTTTGGCCATAAAAAGAAGTGAGATTGTTTGGCCGTAAAAAGAAGTGAGATCTAAAATACGGCCAAGTTATTATCTCCAGGTGAACCAACATTTTATCCGACTTAAAACTTCTCAAGAATGTTTTTCTGACTTGGCCATTAGCATTTCAAAGATTCGTTGAATTCCAGATATGGATCGAAATTAAAATATTAAATCAAATTGGTTAAATATTCTTGAATAGCCTGTGTGGGTTAATTTGTAACTTCCGTTCTTCACCTTCACGGGCGCAAAGAAGAAGGATGCAAGTTTGGAATGCTAATGGCCAAGTCAGAAAAACATTCTTGAGAAGTTTTAAGTCGAATAAAATGTTGGTTCACCTGGAGATAATAACTTGGCCGTATTTTAGATCTCACTTCTTTTTACGGCCAAACAATCTCACTTCTTTTTATGGCCAAACAACTTGGCATATTTTTACAGAGATGTTTTTGTTGGGATTTCACTCCTTTTTGTACGTGCATGTTCTTGTAGAATTATAGAAGTAGGATTATGAAGTGAAATAAACATTTGTGTTTTAATATTAAAAGACGAAAAAATTAAATTATAATGACCTATTATAGAACCATTTCAGACGAAATGAAAAGGAAATGAGTAAAAAATGAATTTACTAAAAATTAATTTTACAATACGAAAGAATCATATTAGTAAAAAATATTAATATTAAAAGACGAAAAAATTAAATTATAATGTCCTATTACGAGGGGATCTAAATTATTAAACCCCCATTTCAGGGGCTAACAGGGGAAAATTCTCGTTTTTGGGACTTTTTCCATTCTTTGTATGCTAAGTCCTACTTGTATGCCAAATTTTATCATTCCCGCAACACCGGAAATGCCCTACAGGTATAGATGATGACTCTAATTCTAAACCCCCATTTCAGGGGCTAAAAGGGGAAAACTCCCGCTTTTGGGACTTTTCCCTTTGCTTGTATGCTTAGTGGAACAAGTATGCCAAATTTCATCATTCTAGCACCACCGAAAATGCCCTAGAGGTTTTGATGATGTGTCAGTCAGTCTCATAATGTGTTATTTTCACATAGGATTATCACAGAAACCAAATGAGTTAGATAGCTGGAAGTTGGAGGACTTCCTAGGATTAACACTGTGCCCTTGAGGTGCAAATATGAGTGGTGTACTATTCCCCAGTTACGAGGGGGTGAAAATGAGGCTGAAATGTTTCGGGTAAAGGATTGCTGGTAGTGCACGACAACTTGGCGGGTGCACTGCCGTGCACCCAGATTTGGGTTGTCTTATGTGTATCTTTGGTTAAAAAGTAGTATTTGTATTAATTTAGGAATTTATTCTGTACCCGTTCGAGTTTGGATAATTGATATTCGCGGCAGCCGTTATACACCAGGCCTCCAAATATTAGTTTTAGTTTGACCAGCGTTAAATAAAGTTTTACAAAGCAGGTTGGTGAATTTATATCTTTTGCAATTTTGAAACTTAGTCCCAGGTTTTGATAACAATCAGCTAAGGTATGTTTAACATGTTCGATAAAATTTAGTTTTTCATCAAAGATGACTCCTAAGTCTCTTATGGTTTGGACTCTGTTAAGGGTTTTTCCATTTAGTTTATAATTATAAGCAATTTTAGAAATTTTTCTAATAAATGACATTATAAAGGTTTTATCATTATTTATGGGAATATTGTTTAGAGTGCACCAGTTGCTGTGATTAATGAGTTCCGCTCCAAGTTTTTCGCAGTCTGAATCCGTCGATACAGAGTTCCCAAGTTTAGTATCATCGGCAAATTGGAAGATTTTAGAGTGGTTAATAAACGAGGGTGCGTCAGCTGTATAAATATTAAATAAAAGCGGGCCAAGGGATGACCCCTGTGGAGCGCCACATGTTACACAGAAAGTGACATTTGTTTTTTCCCCATTAATTTTGAGGGTAGTTTTTCGGTTACTTAAGTAGTTTTTAGTCCACTCTAGCAGTTTACCCGATAATCCATAGTGTTGTAGTTTTTGGAGAAGTTTCCTGTGTGATACCCAATCGACCGCTTTAGATAGGTCGACATATATAATGTCAACCTGTCCTCTATTTTCCGCAATGGGTGCAACGTATTGCAGTGTGCTTATAAGATTTGTCTCAACGGATCTTCCTTTTACGAAACCGTATTGGCTTTCCGGAAGATTTACTTTAAACCATGAGTATAGTTTGCCTTTGGCACTCATAATCATATCAAAAAGCGTGGCTGTTTAGTAGAGAAATTGGTCGATAATTGGAAGGATCTCCTTGCTGCCCTTTTTTAAATATGGGTTTTACCAGTGCCTTTTTCCACGTTGAAGGGAAGAGACCTTGCTCCAAAGAGAGATTATATACTCTGGCAAGTATTGGGGACATGCTACAGCGTTTAATAATTATGTTGGGAATTCCATCAACATCAGAGGACAACTTGGGTTTTAGTTTCTTGATTGTACTTTTAATCTCATCTTCTGTTATTTTGGTTTTGAAAAATTCATGTTCAATTCATTTTGGAGAGAATTCGAAGTCGATTGAAGTGTCATTTGCGATATTGGAGAAAGTTTCTCGAAATTCGGTGGCTATTTCATGGTTATTTATTACGAGTTTGTCTCCTTTCTTCAGAGTGATATTTTTTTCTGTTCTTTCGATTTTTTATTTACTTAGGTCCAGAATGTTTTTGGGTCCTTTTTTATACTACTGCATATTATTGAGGAATAATCTAGCTTATAGCGTTTTAATAAATGTTTTACGGTTTGCCTGGTATCTTTGTATTTCTGTAGATCATTGTAGTTTTTTGTTCTTTTAAACTTTTTATGATAGTATATTTTATTTTTTAGACATTTAAAATGATCACGGGAGAACCAGTTAGGGTATTTCTTTTTGAGTTTGTTTTTCGGTTCATTATATGTAGGAATATATTCATTAATTGCCTTTTGTATGTTACCAGTTATAAAGTGTACTGCAAATTCTAGATCGTTGGATGTTTTTATAGGGTCCCAATTAATTGTCTTGATAGTTTTGTAAAGCCTTAAGTAGTCGCCTTTGTTGTAGTTAAGGTGGTGGGAGGTAGATGCAGCCCAGCAAAAGGTTTTTATATTTGTTAAGTCGAGTTTCAATCCAAACTGCTTCAAAATGGCCTTCGAGGTCAGGTCTCCGGACTAACTTAAAGTTGTTCTTTATAGCGATAAACGTTCCACCACCGCGAAGATATGACGTATGGTCAGTTCGGAACACGGTGTAATTGTTGGGAAAGTAGTCAGTACTACAGTGGATATTGTTTAACCAGGTTTCGGTTAGGCATATGATATCTAGATCAGTTTCTATCAGGTTGTCAAAAAATCTATTCGCTTTACTACGTAGGCCTCTTGTTGCTCTGGTAGTATATATTTACTAGCTTAGGTTGTCTAGGCATGATCTTCTTCAGAACTGCCACTTATATTTTCAACCCTAGCACGGGTTTCTTGTTGATTGTTCTTGTATTTCTCATTTTCATGTAAAGGGCCTCTAAATTCAGTTATTAAACAATTTTCCTTAAAAATGCCGGGATCGCTTAGCTGGTCAAATTCCTCGTCACTAGAGGTGACGTAGAATGAGGAGTAGTGACCCTTTATCCGTGTATGCATTCTATGGTTTTTAAGTCGTTTTCGAATACAATTATTTCCTTAAGCTGCTCTGCTGAGGTATCGATATAAAGAGGGCTATTTTTCTAGGGTCTTTACTCGGTTTAGTAATGCATTTGATTTTGTCCGATTTTTTGTTCCTGTCTGTATGGGTTTTTTGTCTTTAAGTTTTGTTGTAGATGTTTTAGAACTGATCGGTATTTGCTCAAGGTTTTGGTTAATAAAACAAGAAAATTCTCTGGGATTGCTTGCTCCAGGATTAATATTTCCCAAATTCTGTATATTAGTTGTACTAAGATGTGATGGTATGTTTCGAATGATGGTATGTTTCGAATATTAGCGCTTCTATTAATATTATCTACGTTTTGTCTTGTTCTAAGAGCATTTTGTGCCTCAAGGTCTTTGACTTCTTTCTGAAGTTCCGTAACAGTTTCTACTATTACCGAGAGAGAAGTCAAATATTGTCCATGATGCTATCTTGAGTTCTATATAGGGAATTTATTTTAAAGAATTCGTTTAAACCACTCATAAGATCGTTAGAGGTGTAGGTATCTTCATTGACTAAGCTTTTGTCAGGGTCATTTTCGCTTTCGCTTTCGGAGTCGGCGTTAGCGTCGTCAGAGTTAGTGATTTCAACAAGGGAATTATCGTCTCTTTTAGGAAGACAAGGCTTACTCGTGAACTCAACTCCCGGAAAACAACATCGTCCTTGCGGAGATTAAAACCATGGTCGAGATTCTCCGCGTGAATCCCCACTAAAGTCTTATGGACATCAGCAAGGATCCTATAAAAATGTTTAGGGGGGATATAGACATTAAAGTTTTAAAAAATATAGAGACCTTACCTGAAGAGACTGCAATCATTTGGCGGTCGTTCATTTACTCTGTCTTCAACATCGGGTTGAGGAGGCGGTAGTGATTGATTCTGAACACAATATTGAGGTGGTTGTGGGGGTAAAAAAAATTTGCCTCGGGTCGTCGTCGTCCGAGTATAAAAGTACATCGTCGATGTGGCTGTACGGCCTATTAAGTTCAAAAGTCAGTCTCTCCATGATTTCAGAAAAAAAAACAGAATTCTCACATGATGATGGTGTGTGTTGTTCTTACCGATGCTATAGCGAGAATGATTTTAGCATTGGGAAACTTTCCGTATATATAGTATTGTTGAAGTCGAAGTTTTGTAACGACATTGGCCTATTAAATCATAATATATATGTATAAAAACCTTGTGATAACGGAATGTTTTTTAATGTTGTATATAAGCAATTGATAACTTATTACTCTGTTCTCTTTTAATCATGTAATCGCGTTCGGCCTGTTTTGTTATAATTAAGTTTCTAACTAATAAATATATGTTTTAGTTCGATGTTTAGTAAGTTTTATTGATACTGGAGGATAGGGTTGCGTGCTGCCACTGAAAACTCAACAGGCTATGGGCCCAGAACGCTTCCACTGCGCCAACGGACCCTAACGATCATATCATAAGCCGAACAACAAGTCAACGGTTATCTCGACTGCTGACCTAACTCACCATTGCAATGTCAACCGACGGTCTGTTACGGTGCGATATTGAGAAGCTATCGGGACCTGAGAATTGGCGAAGCTGGAAACGCCAGATAACGGATGTGCTCACCATGCGAGATGTGTATGAAATTGTCACGGGCGAATGGGTCGAACCAGCGCGGACTGAGGAATCAACAACCGCAGATATCCTTTTGCGAAAGAAATTCCGCGTCGCATTCAGCACCGCTCGATCCGTAATTTGGTCATCGTTAACGAGTAAAGTCCAGAACATGATCACCAATTGCGAAACACCACAAGATATGTGGACTAAACTTCTAGAAATCTACGAGCAGAAATCCTCAAACACGTGATGGGAATATCTTTGAAAATTCGTCTGGGTTGATAGCTAGACAGGCTGGCGGACATGGAGCAAGTACAGCAAACGATGGACACCAGTCATCTAAACGAAAGAACAAGCGTAAAGGGCCGAGATGTTATAATTGCAGCGAATATGTGCATGTGTCCAAGAACTGCCATAAACCGAAGAAAACGTCATCAGTCGAAATGGACCGGAATAACGGCGGAGGCTTCATTGTAGCAAATGGTCTAGTTGCTTGCGCAACGGCGAAGGCCTACTGGTACTTTGACTCGGGAGCAGCGCAGAATATTACCAACAGTCGGTCCAACCTCCGAAATTTCTGGAAATTCGCCACCCCAGCTATCCTTCAAGTTGGAAACAAAGCTGAAATGGCTGCAGATGGTGAAGGTGATGTCGTCATATTATTTCATATCTGGAAGAAGTTACACCGCGAAGTGATTCACAACGTATGGCATATTGACACTTTCGCTTGCAATGTATTTTCCGTCAAGAGCGCAATGAAACGCAACAGAAACTTCGAATTCGTTGCCACAGCTGAATCTTGCGGTATCTTTGAAAGGATGAAAGGGACAAGGCAACTGCGACTGCCCGGGAAAGTTGAAAGCTTGTTCCGAGTTGACATAACAGTGGAACAGCCTACGCATTCAGCCAACCTTGTAGCTGATTCAAAGAGACAGACAGACCTTCAGATTTGGCATCAACGTCTTGGTCATCAAGACAAGCGCCACGTAAAAGCGACTTTAAAGATGCTCGGTTACGAAGTTACTGATCGTACAGAAAATGGCATTTGTGAAGGTTGCGTCTATGGCAAGATGTCACGGCACAGTTTTGGCACCCGGAAGGATAGAGCGGAAAGACCAGGTGAACGTATTCACTCCGATCTCTGGGGTCCATCACCAACTCTCTCGATGCAGGGAAAGCGCAACTACCTTCTCTTCAAAGATGTGTTTTCTGGATTACGAGTGGCCTATTTCCTCAAGGAAAAATCAAAAGTTGTCCATCGCTTTAAGGATTTCCTTGCCATGTGCCGAAATGACAACCACATAGTACGAGAGCTGGTGACGGACAACGGAACAGAGTACATTAGCGAAGAGTTTCGCCATTGGTCAGCGCAAGAAGGATTAAACATCGTGCTGTCATGCCCTACACGCCTGAACAAAATGGTTTTGCCGAAAGAGAAAATTGCACTATAATGGAAGCTGTACGAGCCATGTTGCACGCCAAACCAAATATACCACCGAAGCTTTGGGCTGAAGCAGTTAATACCACTGTTTACATTCTGAATCGCTCGGCTCCTACGCGATTTCCGGGAAATACACCCTACGAATTGTAAACGAATAAACCATCACCATCGATCAAACATTTAAGAGTTTTTGGAACAGAATGCTTCGTACACATACCAAAACTAAAACGCAAAAAGCTATCGAAGAAGGCGTACAAAGGAATTCTTGTTAGCTACGAAGAAGATGATGGATATCGTGTCTATCTCGCTGAGCTCAACGACGTTTTACGATCCCGAGATGTGACGTTCAGTCCTGAGAAATGTGTCATAGACTCTCAGGTGTGGGTTCCAGAGGACATGTTAAGGCAGAACGAGCAGAGTCCTGCACGGGCCGGGCTCAAGTCCGGTCCGGCCCGAGGCCCGGCCCGATCGGGTCGGGCCGAGCCGGGCTTTCCACTTTTTAAAATTGTATCGGGCCGGGCCGGGTCGGGCTTTTAAAATTTTGGAAATTAACGGGCCGGGCCGGGTCGGGCTTTTAAAATTTTGGAAGTTAACGGGCCGGGCCGGGCCGGGCCGAACATGATTCTCATTTAATCCAAAGTTCAAATGAAAGATAATTTAAATGAGTATTAGCTTCTAAGAACAAATGTAACGAACAATTATCAAAAGAAATGAATAATACACGACGCTAAAGCAAATATGAATTCAAATCATTGATTTTATGTAAAAAAATATAAAAATTGCAACTGAACTACGTGTAACGGGCCGGGCCGAGCCGGGCCTGTTCAATTCATTCAATGTGTCGGGCCGGGCCGGGCCGGGCCGGGCTTGGTTAATGCATGTAACGGGCCGGGCCGGACCAGGCCGAAAAACCAACTATGTTCTCGGACTCGGGCCGGGTTTCGGGCTTATTCAAAATTTTAAAACCGGGCCGGGCTTGGGTCGGGCCTGAAAAACTCGGCCCGTGCAGGTCTCTGAGAACGAGCAGGCGTCAGACTCGGACGACGACGATGATGCTTTCCAGGACCCGACAGACGAGGTGACAAGTCAGGGCGAGCAGATGAGCAGTGACACTGAGACGGAAAACAGAACGATTTTCCTCAAAGCGTAGCCCTGATGGAGAACTCAAGGAAGAGCCGGGCACCGACCGTGTTCCACGAGACCGATCCAAGTTGATGAAGTCGCTTCCATTTAATGCTCGGCAAAAACACGACAAAGCGTTTCTAATTTGTGATGTCCTACCTAAGACTGTCCACGAAGCTCGGTCAACTGCCAACCATGAAGAATGGAACTAGGTGATGGAAGATGAACTAACATCCATGAAAAAGCATGAAGTCTACGACTTGGTCGATCCTCCCCAAGGGCGTAAAATTGTCGGGAATCGATGGGTTTCCGCACGAAGTGCAATGAAGATGGATCAGTTGCTAAATTCAAGGCTCGGCTCGCGGCAAAGGGTTACACACAACGTGAAGGAATCGATTTCGACGAAACCTTTGCCCTGGTAGCACGTTTTGAAACCGTCAGAATCTTCCTCAACATTGTCACCAAAAAGAAACTGCAGTTGAAGCAATTCGACGTTAAAACTGCTTTTCTTTATGGCACACTCACTGAAGAAATTTATATGCATCAACCAGAAGGTTTTGATGACAAAAGTGGACGGGTTTGGTAAGAGCCTCTATGGGTTGAAGCAATCTCCTCGATGCTGGAATGAAAGAGTCGACCATGTTCTACGAGACTATGGTTTCAAACGAGCCGAAGGAGATCGTTGTCTGTACGTATATTCAGTTAAAGACATCTTTCTTCTCCTCGTGCTCTACGTCGACGACGGACTGGTTGCTGGAAACACCGATGCTGCCATTGAAGTTTTTTTCAAGCTCTTAACCAAAAATTTCGAGATAACTATGGGTCCAGCTTCAACTTATCTTGGCTTAAAAATCAATTACTGTGCCAATGGAGAAGTATTTCTTCATCAAAGCGCCTACATTACGAATATTCTCAAGAGATTTAACATGATGGATTGCAAACCGATGAAGACTCCAGCGGTCGCTCTAGATCCAAAGAACGTGGGAAAGACAAACTTTGAGTCAACCACTTTGTATTCATCAGCAATTGGAAGCCTACGATACGCAGCATTGGGCACAAGGCCTGACATCGAATTCGCCGTAAACCGTGCATCTCAGGCCGTGGCAAACCCATCCAGTGAGGACTGATATGATGCAGATTATGGTGGCTGCGAAAAAACGAGACGGTCAACGTCGGGCATAGTATGTTTCCTGGATACCACTCCTGTCATATGGGCCAGCCGGAAGCATCTATCTGTCGCCCTTTCAACTACCGAAGCCGAACTGGTTGCAGCAACGGAGGCAGCTAAGGACGTAGTCTGGGTCGAGAGTATCATGGCGTCATTGGTCTACACGAGCAACCCAATGTCCCAGTACTGAGAGTTGATAATGCTGGAGCCATCAAACTGATTCGAAATCCAGAATTTCATCGTCGTGCCAAGCATATCAGCATTCGCCAGTTCTATGTACGAGAGGTAGTGGAACAAGGACTACTGGATGTCGTCTACGTATCCAGTGAAAACCAGGTGGCGGATATCCTCACGAAACCTTTGAGTAAGGATACATTTGAGCGGCTGCTGACAAAACTAAACCTGAGAATACTTGGGCCGGTCAATGAGGAGGGCGAGTGTTGAAGTCGAAGTTTTTTAACGACATTGGCCTATTAATCTATAATGTATATTTATAAAAAAACCTTGTGATAACGGAATGTTTTTTACCTCTCCGAGTGACGCATGTCACGGAGAGGTTCTAATTTCGACGTGTCTGGGTGTGTGTGTGGGTGGGGGTGTGTCTTTCTGTGTATCTGTCTGTCTGTTGTTACACCCCAGTTCGCAGTTGGAAAATCGGTGAAAATGTGTTTTTGTTATTATTGTATTCCACTTACAATAGCTATTACTCCATTGTCTGTCTACCACCATCATCTGGTCTTTTGTCCATCCCGCATGGACACCAGTCTGTACTTAATGGCTTCTATACACCACCATCATCTGGTCTTCTGTCTATCCCACATGGACACCAGTCTGTACATACTGACTTCTATCTCCACCATCATCGTTAAGGTTAGGACATACGCGGCGATCGGCTAGGGTTACGAGAAACGTCTAGCCTCCCAATGGTGGAGCTTCCACCATGGATTAACTAACGCTTAGGGATTGTTCACTAACTGTGTTTCCCACGTATTGCTATCGCCAACTACATGTCCGGAGTTATTCCTTGATTCTCCTCTTCATTCCCCTAATTTATTGGACCAAAACGGATGTATATATAGCTCCATCTCTGGGCCAAAAAATCGTTTTTGCGGATTTTATTGATGGCGGTGCCGAATTTAGGTGGGATTTTAATTTTGACGTCATAGAACAGGTGACATTTGGCTTCGAAGTTTTCATACTTTTTACGGTGCGCATTCACTTTTATTGCGTGTAGCCACTAATTAGCTTTGGTGTTATGTAATGTTAAGAGTCGTGTGGGCAAACTAAGAAAATCGTTGAGGTGGAACGAGAGGGAAGTGTTTACACAGCAAACCTGTTGTGAATTTGGCTTTCAACGTAGAGGGTATACAGTTGATGCTTAGACAATTGGGCCTTTACAAACACCTAAAAGCTTAGATTAATCATGGATTTATAATAAAAGCTTACGCTTCATGGATATTTCACTGTAGCCTTCAGTAAGGCATTTTGATTTTAAACACATTTATGTCATAAAAATTCTCGCGGTTGGGGACTGGGGGCTGATGACGTAGAAAATGAGGCAAACTTTTTTCTCTCGGGGTGCGTGCGCGCGCGCTTTTCAAAAAATTATTTCGCGCGCGCTATTCAAAAATTACTTTAAACACGTCGACTTCCAACCCCCCCTCTGAATTTGCATCAAATTCTACGTCATAAACGCTTGTGCCAGGCTGGTACTAGCTCGCGCCATTTCAGACGAGGAATAAATGTTGTGCTCGTTTTAAGGTGAGTGAATATCCATGAAGCGTTAGCTTCTTTTATAAATCCATGGGTTAATAACCTCTGGATATGAAAAGCAAGCAAAACCGGGCTTTTTCAAATAGCCCTCAGTCGGCAAAACGTAGAACTTTGTCACCCCATGCAGACGACGCGGTTTGAACTGTTGTACCGGCAAGGCCTAGTAAACGGGGTTTTTCTGTCTTCGAAGACCATTATTGCTTTTCTGTCATTTGATTTATGAAATTTATAGTTTAATCTAATTTTCATATAAATAAAAAACCAAAAACCTTCCTAATTTAGTGACCAAAACCACCGGACCAGGTACCGGGATGAGAAGAGAAAAAGAAACGGGAACCGCGGATAAAAAGTAGCCGAGGCTTAAAAAAGCAGGGAGTAGCAAACGCGATCACGCGCTTACTGAGTCTGTTTGGGGTTACTTCTTTCCACGTTTTGACTATAGGGGCGCTAGAGATGCCGATGCCTTATTGAAGTATGCCTCCCTATTTCCATTCATATCCAGGGGGTTATTAATCTGATATGAAAGTAATCTCTCCAAAATTTTAACTCTTCAGTTCCTGTTCTTTTCCCATTGGATGATTTTAATGTGTAAAGGACATATCATTATTGGATGTAAAATGTCGTCTGCTTTACTGTATATGCGCTATGCTTTCAATACTGCTTTGATAATTCGTAAATTCTTACTTAAAAAAAAGAGAGAAATATTTCCATTTCAGGGTAAATACGTTTGTAAGTAGTCCTCTTGACTTGGAGAGGTAAAATTTTGGTTTTCCCAACTTGTTTAAAAACTAAGGGGCACTGGATGATTGACTACTAAATTTTTCCGAAGTCTTGAGCTTTGTCCACATTGAACTCGCGCTCGCGTATTCGCGCCTTCGTCTATTCGCATCTTCGCAACAGATCACTAACAACATTTGCACTTCTGTTCTGATACACACAAAAAATTTGCTTTTCCCATTCTGAGAGCCAATAAAGATTGAGCAATCATTGCGCCATCTGCCCTTCTCCATCGACGTTGTCCAAAGAGAAAAACGAAACTAATCGCCCCAGCCTTCCTCTCGTCTGTTAGTAGTATAAAGCCGCACTTCCTACCTCCGTAGGTGTAGAATGTAGGTGTAGAGTGTAGGTGTAGAATTTCAAGGTCACCCTCTGCCACGCCCACCTGGGAAACAGCGCCCCCTGGAAAACTCGCGCGCGCCCCCTGGCGCGCCCCCTCGCGGGAAAACTCGCGCGCGCCCCCTGGCGGCTGTGCCCCCTCGCGGGAAAACTCGCGCGCCCCCTCGCGGGAAAACATTGCGCGGGAATCTGGCAGTCCTGTCTACAACTGTATCTGTGACGTCATTGGCGGGAAAATCTACAACTGTATTTGTGACGTCATTGATAAGAGACGAGAATTTATTAAACGTACATGGCCAAGGGTTAATGATAGGCTGAAAGTTGCGCAATCCATTGTAATTTTTAGTTTGACTCAAAATTTTAACCTTTTTTCAAGGAGTTTATTTTGATTATGGTATTGTTTTTAATGGTAATTAAAAGTCAGTCTCTTCTACAACTGTGACGTCATAGATAAGAGACGATAAAAACTTTAAACGTACATTGCCAAGGCTTAAATCTTCTACAATTGTAGCTGTGACGTCATAGCTAAGAGACGAGAATGGAATCTTTAAACGTGCATTGCCAAGGCTTAAATCTTCTACAATTGTAACTGTGACGTCATTGATAAGAGATGATACGGGTGTAGAGTTACGCTTACAAAAGGAACAAAGATTTGTCAGCCCAAACGGAATCAAATACCAGTACTTAGTTTCAAAATACAATCACAGAAAAGTAAGCGTGTGTAAATACTCACCTTTTAAATCTGGCATATTCAAAAATTCACGTCTAATTTTTTATTAGAATGGTACTAAAGCCAAGGTGGAGGCCGAGGCTACCCCGTTTACAGGTCAACACCAAATGCCAGGACTCGTCCTAACGTGTCTAAACCTAACCGCTTAGATCCATTAACGGCTGAAGAAAGTCGCAGAGACCCTTGTAAATCTTTGATAGATAAACTACAGTCAGTCAGAGTTGCGGGTGAAAACTATAGCCATAAAGTGCCGTACCCCAACAACTTATTACGTAAGATGGTGAGAAGAAATTCCCCCCACAGAATTTGTATAAGTCTTAGACGTCGATATGATGCCCAAATATAACCTCCACGAAATGTTCCTGGAGTATGCCTGAGAAAATAGACTCCTTCAAAACTAAGTTAATCTATACTTGATATTCAAGTAATCTCATCTGTATAAATGTTGATTTAAATATAAAATGTACAAACAACAGCTTCAAAACTAAGTTAATCAATACTTGATATTCAAGTAATCTCAATGTTATTTGTATATGATCTGTATACTTTCTCATTTAAATAAAAATCGTAAATTCATACGCAAAGATAAATTATCACTATGCAGCCAAAGGTAGAAAAACTAGTTGGTTTATATTGAACTAACATTGGGAGAAAAATGTTCAAAAATGGTACACCTACTGTTTCCGTTTTGTCGTGACAGATGTTCGTGGAATGGTTAGTTGATTCAAACGAAAAATATCGTTATAATATTGGATTGCTATTGGGAATGTACAGTTATTATATGTGAAAAACTAAGCAACATTTTATTATTATTTTTAATTTTTTACACAAAGATGATTTTCTCTCATCAGGTAAAGTTTGTCGCATTTGAAGCAACGGTTTTTCGTGTCGCATTTGGTGTTTTTTAAATGCCAAAAAAAACAAATTTTACAGTGTACGGTCGTGGTGCCTCTCGCTTTTATAACGGATTTAGCCGTAAACCGACAAGTTGTGCCTTCTTCGGAACATTCGGCGTTACGAGCGTCCTTCGCTGACGAATACGTACCGCATACTAAACACACTCTATCCGGACTCAAAGGTTGAAATTTTTCTTCTATCGGGTGTATGTGATTATTTTTTGTTACAAAAACAGTGTGATGTCTTAAAGGACAATCGAGATCTCCATCGCAATAAAACGTTTGTCCGGCGTGATCTGGAAACTCAATAAGGCTTCCGCCGCATTGATAACATCCAGTCGGATAAGGTTTCATTTTATCAGTAGACATATTATCAAGAACTAGAACTAAACGATTTTTTCGACTAATGCGTTAGCAAAAACTACATTGGTTATTCAGTAGATATACTTTTCGTCACGGGGGGAAAGAATCATATTATATTAATAAATCCACGGTACTATAGTCATCAACCGAATACACCCTCAAGTAACATTGGCTCGCTCGTTAACGTATCTGCCTTTAAACTCGTTGTTCACGAGTTCGAATCCCCTTAGCGAGAGTCCTTAACAAGCGAACCAAGGTTACTTTTGTAAAGGATATATATTTTTATCTCTTATAACAGTTGCTTTTATAAAGCGAAAACAAGGTTGGTTGACGTCAAAGATAATTGGAAATATATTTTTATATCTTATAACAAACAGTTGCTTTTATAAAGCAAAGACAAGGTTGACGTCAAAGATAATTGGAAATATATTTTTATATCTTATAACAAACAGTTGCTTTTATAAAGCAAAGACAAGGTTGACGTCAAAGATAACTCGAAATATACGTATAGAAAATATATTTTGCTCTCTTATAACTAACAGTTAGAGTATTTGGTTAATTTTTACACCATCAGGGACGAATCAAAAGCGTTCTCCGAAACTGACAATACATCGGACACCCCTTCCTAACCTATCTGCTGTAGTGAGGATTGTAGAATGAATTCACCCATTACTTTAGAAGCCGTCGTTAGACGAAACAACTTAAGACGAATTGAAAAATTTGGTGCTATCGGATGGGATAAAGATTACGGAAAATCCGAAAGGACTACAGATCCCGAAACGGGGTATTTACTAATAAACCCCACACCGAATGAAGTCTATAATATAACCGATGGTGAAGGTTATATATGGCAATACGTTAATGGTCCTAATATAAATTTTGGATTGAAACACTTGGCAATGTACAGATTACTAACTTCTACAGTGCAATTACCCCCAGGGTCATTAATTAACATGTTTGCTAGACAGTTTCCATGTATCATAAATAACAAGGTTCATCAATTCAAATTGAAAGAATTCACTGGGGATAGTATCCACGAATTTAACGTACACCTGACACCGAACAAAATGTATGGAACCTCAAATATTTGTCAGTTAGGTAGTTGCCATCCTCGCAATGAGGAGGGATGTAAATTTCGTACATTTTATTATGGAGGATACGAATTTCATTGTCCAAACCAATACTTAAGAGTTCTTAACTTAGCTCTTCATATGTGTATGTTTATGGTATATAAAACTAACAAAACCATAAGGAAAAATTATAGTGATGAAAACGACACAGCTACGCATTATATATTCAAGGCCATGCAGATTTGCAGGTTAGCCGAGTGTTTGTGTGATAACACTAACAGTTTAATGTTTCATGAAGTTCATTATCACATGAGATCCAATGACGCGAATAATTATTTCGCGAATAAGTATTTCGCAGACTTTCTTTAATATAAGCCTATTTTCAAACTTTATCTTTTTACCATTTAAACAACTGTCTATCTGAACGAGGTTTAATTCATGGTTGTACAAACCTGGGAAAACTAAGACAAATAAATAACTTTCAAAAAATTCAATGTTTTTCTTCTTGGCGGTCTAGTGTAACCATGTTTTACTGTAGTTTAGTGTGTTTTGTTTTAATTTATGGGAAAACTAAGGCAAATAAATAACTTTCAAAAAATTCAATGTTTTTCTTCTTGGCGGTCTAGTGTAACCATGTTTTACTGTAGTTTAGTGTGTTTTGTTTTAATTTAAGTGAATTTTAGACTGTTTTATTGCAGTTTTATAGCAATTTAAATGTTTTATTGTGCTTTTAGTGTGTTTTATAGTGGTATAGTGTAGTTTTAGAGTGTTTTATTGTGTTTTACTGTATTTTATTGTAGTTTTATTGTACTTTTAGTGTATTTTATTGTACTTTTAGAGTGTTTTATTGTAGTTTTAGAGTGTTTTATTGTATTTTAGAGTGTTTTATTGTGTTTTACTGTGTTTCATTATAGTTTTATTGTACTTTTAGTATATTTTATTGCAATTTAAATGGTTTATTGTGTTTTTAGTGTATTTTATTCGTTTTATAAAATACTATAGTTGTTGGTTATAGACTTCGTTCCATAAAATACTATCAAACTAGCTAGGACCCAAGGATTCGTTATACCTGAAGGTGAATAATATAGCGCCTATACCGTGTTATATTTTGCTTCGTTATAATTAACAGGTGTTTTAATAAAGCGAAAACAAGGTTGACGTCAAAGGTAATTCGAAATATACGTATGACGTCAAGGTTATAATATATTTTCCTCCGTTATAACTAGCAGCTGTTTTTGTAAAACGGAAACAAGATTTTTTTACATCTATGTTAGTTCAAAATGTACTTATTTTAACGTGATACGTAGACCGCTTTAGATCTAGTATATAACCCAGCAAGTCGCGGCGTACAATCACTTGAGGCAATATCTCTCGACCATAAACTAAATTCTCTCGATGCCTTTAGACATGGTAAGATTTTTTTTCCACGTTTTTAAAAACTGCATGTCCAAATGTATCATTATTGTCTTTAGACGGTAAATCAAACGTGGGAAACTATCGAAATTAAATTTAACGAGAGCGACAATATCGGTGTAAAATTAGTTAAATTAAACAATAAATTATATGTAGATATTAGAAGATACGCTTTTAAAAAACCCCTTATATATGGAATATGTATTTCGATAGACGTGATAGAAGAAGTTAAAAAAAATTTAAGCAAACCATGCGGTATCATAAAACAGACCCTATGTTTCCCGGGAATGTTGGAACTGGAAAATTTTAAAGATACGGGCTATTTATTAACAAAATATAGGGGGGAAATGCGCGAAAAAAAATTAAATTTAAAGTTTGATGAAATACCAGAGGTTGTCAGTCTTATAGACAAAGTTTTAAAGAAAATACCTGTAACTGTATAAGAAATTTGAAAATGTACGCAATAAAGAATTTTTAAAACGTATTTTTAGAAAAATTAATACTTTTTTTTTATTTTAGAACTTGTAGTGTATATTATTTTAGATATTTTAGTTTGTTTCCTAGGTCTACGTCAAGAGTTTTATTTCGAGTCGCGCCTAAGATCAAATAGAAAACATGTCATCATCCGAAGAAGAGCCTTTGGATCTTTCCTATTTCAATCCTAAAAGGTTTTACGAATTATCAAAAGTTAACCAAACTGTCTCTCGAAAGTTCAACTGTTTAGCCTCTGAATATAAAATTATTTTTAAAGACCTTCATATGCTCAAATTGACAGAAGTATATGAACAATTGAAAAAAATCTTTCAATCCATTATAGAGACAATTTTAGAATCTTCTTCAGGTTACAATAGCGTTAGATTTTGTGTTAGGTCTGACTTACTGGAAAATGCTATAAATTTAAATTTTATGGCCCTAAATGAGTTAACGGCGGAAAGACTAATGACTGCCATTAGTCAAGTAAGTCAAAGCCGAAGAAATTTTTTTCTCGAGGGTGATGTCAGGCTCGATGCTATATTTTTAAACGTTAATGTACCAATATCAGGTCGTCGATCTGTTAAAAATAGATCGATGATAGCTCTCGACAAATATATTCAGAAAGGAAGGACATTTTTACCCATAATAAACGATGACGAACTATGCGTATCAAGAGCAATCGTTTGCGGGACGATGGTTGCTGATTTAACATATTTAAAGAAACAAAAGCTTAGTACTTTGACTTTTGATTTTAATCGTTATAGACGTATACAACTAGGTCATAGACCTTTGCAAAAAGAAGAAGCGTTAAAGCTTCATGCCAAGGCTAATGTGCCTATTGGTCCCGTTAGTTTAGACAAAATTGCAATGTTTCAAAAAGTATTGCAACCCGAGTATCAAATAGTTATTTTCAGTGCTAATGATAATTTCAAAAAGGTTTATCAAGGTGAAATGTTTTCGGAGAAAAAAATTTTTTTATTACAAATAGATCAACACATGCACGTCATTAAAAGTTTAGCCAGTATGTTTGGGGCCATGTCGTATTGCAATACGTGTTTAACAACGTTTACTAATTCAAAGAACGCAAAAAAACACAAATGTTTTAATCAAAAAACCAAATGTTGGCGTTGTTACTCTGAGACCTTTCACGAAGACCCTCAGCTTGAAATATCTCGCTGCCAAAGCTGTAATAGATACTTTAAAGGGTCTGAATGTTTCCAATTTCACATAGAAAATGGCACTTGTTTAAAAATTAAACGGTGCTTAAAATGTTGCAAAGAAATTCGCGATGACAAACATAAATGTCTTACAACTTGTTCTAGATGTAAAATTGAGCACCCTCCCAAAATGTGTTACGTTCAACCTCTTGATGATACTTTTAAAGAAACTAGATTTTGTTATTTTGACTGTGAAACTATTGATATGAACTCTAAACATACCCCAGTTCTATTAGTTTCGGCCATGCAAATTAATGATATCGAATACGATTATCAAATTTTTAGAGGTTTTGATTGTGTTGATAAGTTTATGAAATATCTGACCCAAACAGAAGATGAGACATCTTATACAAGGAACAATAAACGAATAAAAATAAGTAAACCTAAATTTGAAAATTTGACTATAGTGGCCCACAACTTTAAAGGTTTTGATTCGTATTTTATATTAAATTGGTTAATTAATAACCATGTAAAACCAGACGTCATATTCGACGGCTCTAAAATTCTAGCTCTCTTTATTAAAAGTCAAAATTTTAGGTTTATTTGTAGTTATTCCTTCGTGGCCCTTCCTCTGAGAGCTTTTACAGAAACCTTTCAATTGGGTAGTTACAAAAAACAGTTTTTTCCTTATATTTTCTTAAAAGAGGACACTTTAAACTATGAAGGTCCGTTACCTGAAAAGACCGCGTTTCAACCTGAATTTATGAATGAAAAGGACCGACAAGCCTTTGATTTATGGTACAGTGAAAAAGGTAAAAAATCCACGTACAAAATAATGACCGAATTAGAGGAATACGCTGTACAAGATGTAGTAGTTTTACAAAAAGGAATTACAAAATTTAGAGAACTTTACAAAAAAGCATCGGGTCTAGATCCTCTTAATTGCGGAGCTATTACAATATCGGGGGCCTGTACTAATGTGTTTTTACACAAATATTTAGAAAAAAATACATTGGGTGTGGTACCTAGTCCGGGTTATCGCGGGTCATACAACCAAAGTAGTAAAGCTATCAAGTGGTTGGCTTGGGTTAGTAAAGAAATGAAGGTAGAAATACAGACAGCCCTATCTCCTGAAGGAGAAAAAAGAATTGGACCTTATTTAGTTGACGGTTACTCAAAGGATCCTGAAATTATCCTAGAGTTCAATGGTTGCGCGTATCACGGTTGTCCGAAATGTTTAAAAGGTAGTGAATGGAACAGTTTAGTAAATGATACAAATAAAAACTGTTACGAAAAGGGCCTGGATAGAATAGAATTTATAAAAAAGTTACACCCCAATGCAAAGTATATAATAATGTGGGAATGCGAGTTTTAAAAGTTGTTAAAGACAAATGCCGCTTGTAGTACCTTTTGCGAGACTGTAGAGGTACCTCCGCCAATATTAGCCAGGTCGGCTTTATACGGTGGAAGGACAGAAGTATTCAAATTATATCATAAACCGGATGAAGCAAAAAACGAAAAAATTTATTATTACGACCTCATGTCACTCTATCCCGCTGTCAATAAATACGGAATCTACCCAAAAGGACATCCCAAAATTTTAAATAGTAACTTTAACTATGAAAAAAATGCCTATTTTGGTATAATATCGTGTGAACTCTTGCCCCCGACTGACCTATATATCCCAGTTTTACCATATAGGTTTAATGGAAAATTGTTTTTCCCCCTGTGTAAGTCATGTGCCCTTGAATCAAATAATGAAGCGTGTCAACATTCTGACAAGGAACGAATTATTTCGGGTATTTGGCCCTCGCCTGAAATTTACAAAGCCGTAGAAATGGGTTATAAAATTATAAAAATATACGAAGTACATCATTTCGACGAGACATTTCAGTATGAAAAACATGTTAACGATGGACTATTTGGCGGTTATGTTAACAATTTTTTGAAGATAAAACAAGCTAATTCCGGCTATCCGTCTTCAGTTAAAACTGACGAGCAAAAACAAAAATATATTGAATCGATTTATGAATCTGAAGGTATTAGTGTCGAGATGGATGAAGTAGTTCATAATCCCGCGCTGAGAGCTATTTCAAAGATTTGTCTCAACAGTCTTTGGGGTCGTTTTGGTATGAATACAAACAAAACCAAAACACTAATTGTTAACGAGTGCACAGAACTTGTGCGTATCTTATCTGATGACACAAAGGAATTGGTAGATTTAAGACCAATTAATGAAGAAATGTGCTTATTATCGTACAAAAACAAAGATGATTTTGCACCAACATATTTCAAAGGAAATCCGTATGTGGCTTGTTTCGTTTCGTGTTACGGAAGATTAACCTTATTCGAGACCTTGCATAAATTGGGTAAAAGAGCATTATACACAGATACGGATAGCGTTTTATTTGTGGCGGGGGAAAACGATTTTAAACCCCCCACGGGTAACAATTTAGGATGTTGGGTTAACGAACTAGGGGACGCTACAATTACAGAGTTTGTTTCAAATGGGCCCAAGAGTTACGGTTACAGAACTACGGACGGTCAATCTGTCGTGAAGGTTAAAGGAATTTGCCTTGATCGTGTTAATGAGAAAATTATAAACTTTGAAGCTATAGCGGACTCTATAAAAAATAAATCCAAACGTCTAAAAGTGGACGTTCCTTTCAACGTCATTCGAAATAAAACGTCGGCCAATCTTTTAAGTCGAAAACTAGAAAAAAGCTTTGGATTTACGTTTAACAAACGTGCAATTAAAGGTTGGGACACTTTGCCATTTGGTTTTAAAGCGGACCCATGAAAAGTATTTTAGAACTTTGTGTAAAAGAAAAAAATTAGTAATTTTATCTTGTGTAAATAACAAATCAAATAATCATAATAATTAATAATGTATAGTCTAAAATTAACAAAATAGATCAATGTAAAAAAATAATATAGGTAAATAAGATAACAGCTTAGAAAACCTCTGCTGTTCTAAGATAAAAAACGGACACGTGACGTATGGGTCTCGCGTCTCTTGTTAGTGAGTCTCTCAAAAAATCACTCTCGAAATTACCTCCAACGCGAGAAGTTCATTTAATTTTAACCTTGCTAAAATAAACTATTTCTTGCAAATAAAGTCTCAAAGTTTATTCATTTACAAAATAACCAACAAAAGTATATTAAGACTAGTTAATTTTTCAGTCGGTTAATTAGTTCTTTTAGATAATATTAGTTCTCCCAATAACCTAAACACCAACAAGGAGCTATTCGCAACAACTTTACCTGATGAGAGAAAAGCATCTTTGTGTAAAAAACCAAAAATTGTTGGTTAGTTTTTCACATATAATAACTGTACATGTAATACCGCTGGAAGATCGATATAACATGGAACTATATAATAACATGAGGTTTAAACATCGGATTAAAGAAACTGAAAAACTTTTAAAACCAATTTTCGATAGTTTCCTAAATTGCCCGAAATAAAGAAATTTTGATTTCCAATTGGGTCTAAGAATCTAATAATTAAATATTTTTTAGGAAATTTTAGAAAAATTAAGTAATAAGATAATAAGAACCGAAAATGAGAAATTGTACGAAAAACATCCGTCATGGAGAAATTTACAGATAGCGCGGGTCATGCCGATGTTGCGTGAAGGTGTACAGGAGCAACAGGACCCAATTGAGGAAATACCCTTCGTTTTGCGTTTGAACGAGCAACAACGTCAATGGATAAGATCACAACATAGAAGTCAGGGGTTGCCCTTACCACTTGAAGCGGCCTCTACATCCACAACTCCTAACTCTAATAATCATCCTAGTAGCACTTCAAACCTTAACCGTAACCCACCACAATAAAATACACTAAGGTGCAATAAAACATTTATTTTATGTTTTTCTTTACAATTGATAAGAGATTGTCATTAAGAATTTGTTTTTCATAGTAGATGGTGTCAACATCCCACGCAACTTCTTCACGATAATCGCGCGTACAAGCGTATACCGTTGAAAAACCTCCACAAACCAGGTCTTTTGATATATACTCTAAAGACATTCCTAACTGAATGCTCATATGATTAATAACTTCAATCTCGTTGTTAATTGCTTTAAACTTGAAGACTCTATTTTCAATCACTTGGCACAGCTAAATAGTTTGTTCTTTATGTTAAAATCAATTAAAAATAATTTACTTTCTACACCCTGAATATCTAAATAGTGGAATGTGTGCTCTATCCATTTTTAAATAAACAAGCTATGAATTCAATTTCAATAGGGAATAACAAAATAGGTTCTAGTACCTTGATTGGAACGTTGGTAATAAATATAAACATACGACAGGAGGAAAATGTCTGAAAAACTAGTTATTTCAAAAGGTATGACAATCTAACAGCTCAAATTAAAGTCGAGTCCTTTCAGATTTCGATGCCGATTTAGCTGGAAAAAACAAATCCCTTAAACATTTATATGTTGGAAGAAATTTTGCTACTATTAAACCATTGCAAGTACGACATCTTTACCAAAATAGTCTGGTTTAGTATAGGTAATTGCTTTCAAACCACTACTAACCTATCGGTGATTTATTTTGAATCAGTGATAACTTCGTTATAACTTGGAGGTAGGTTAGGTTTAGACACGTTAGGACGAGTCCTGGCATTTGGTGTTGACCTGTAAACGGGGTAGCCTCGGCCTCCACCTTGGCTTTAGTACCATTCTAATAAAAAATTAGACGTGAATTTTTGAATATGCCAGATTTAAAAGGTGAGTATTTACACACGCTTACTTTTCTGTGATTGTATTTTGAAACTAAGTACTGGTATTTGATTCCGTTTGGGCTGACAAATCTTTGTTCCTTTTGTAAGCGTAACTCTACACCCGTATCATCTCTTATCAATGACGTCACAGTTACAATTGTAGAAGATTTAAGCCTTGGCAATGCACGTTTAAAGATTCCATTCTCGTCTCTTAGCTATGACGTCACAGCTACAATTGTAGAAGATTTAAGCCTTGGCAATGTACGTTTAAAGTTTTTATCGTCTCTTATCTATGACGTCACAGTTGTAGAAGAGACTGACTTTTAATTATCATTAAAAACAATACCATAATCAAAATAAACTCCTTGAAAAAAGGTTAAAATTTTGAGTCAAACTAAAAATTACAATGGATTGCGCAACTTTCAGCCTATCATTAACCCTTGGCCATGTACGTTTAATAAATTCTCGTCTCTTATCAATGACGTCACAAATACAGTTGTAGATTTTCCCGCCAATGACGTCACAGATACAGTTGTAGACAGGACTGCCAGATTCCCGCGCAATGTTTTCCCGCGAGGGGGCGCGCGAGTTTTCCCGCGAGGGGGCACAGCCGCCAGGGGGCGCGCGCGAGTTTTCCCGCGAGGGGGCGCGCGCGAGTTTTCCAGGGGGCGCTGTTTCCCAGGTGGGCGTGGCAGAGGGTGACCTTGAAATTCTACACCTACACTCTACACCTACATTCTACACCTACGGAGGTAGGAAGTGCGGCTTTATACTACTACTTCTGTTATTGGTGCTTTTCTCGCGAAGGCGCGAAATTCTTGGCTTAAGTCGCAAGAAATTTGTATCTTCGCGAGGTGAGGACGCAAAGTTGCGAAAACCCAATGTGGACAGCAGCGCGATCTTGCAAACAAGCAAAGCAAAGATGCGAACCCGCAAAATGTGCCAGTCTGGACAGGCCTTTATAGCTTGACTATGAAGACGCGACACAATTTTTGCGCACTCTAGTGGGCAATGTCTTATAAATTTTCCAGTCAAAGGGGGTCATTGTGGGAAATAAGGAGTTGGACCAGCGACCCCCTGGCCTGGAATAAATAAACTGGTCCATGACCATTGACCAGTGCGCGTCGTCTGCTAAACTTCGAAAGTGGATAATTAAAATAGTTGAGTTAATGTCTGGACTCTGGTTACCCTTGAACTTTCTTGGTGGTCTCATGGACCACTGACCTCCTCGGATTCAGTTTTTAAACTGGACCAGGCCTTTTTTAAACTGGTCATTACCCTGTGTCTAAACCTTATTATTTTTATTTCGGCTCACTCTAAACCATTAATGTCTCTTCATTACGGACACTCAAATCAAAACCCATAGTTTACTTCAGGTCTCAATTATTTACCCTTTGGTTCACTAAGCCGGATAATACTTGATTTACCCGACAGCGTCTAGGCCTTAGCTTTCTTCTTGTACTCACTGAAGCAAGAATTATACTATATACAGATGTAGTATAGCTTAAGTAATATATATATATTAAAAAATATCCTTGGAAGATCAAAATGAAACGAGCTTTACAGCTACAATACTACTAAAAGCACCGTCATAAGGGTTCTGTAGGATTTCTTTGCACATCAACACAATGCGAATTGCAAATGCAGTGCACTAGTGTAAACTTGAACGGACACACACAGACACAAATAGACTGCTGTTTAACTCTCTCTGTATTAATTTTGAGTTGAGAAACAAGATTATCTTAAAAACGAAAATAAATAAAATTAATATTATATATTTTCTTCGTTAGTTATGAACTTTATTGAGCGTTTCATCTTTTTAAAAAAGAATAAATAGACATTCTTGAGAGACTTGACTAATATTGACATTTGAAATGAAACGTTCATTCGCCTTACTCACATCGGTACTATATAAAGGTTTCAAATCTTAGCTACGGTAGAACAGCGCAATTGCGTGAACCTTTGGTGGAAGCCCCACCATTGCGAGACTAGACGTTTCTTGTAACCCTAGCCGATCACCTTAACGATGACCATGGAGATAGAAGCCAGTATGTACAGACTGGTGTCCATGTGGGATGAACAAAAGACCAGAAGATGGTGGTGTTTAGAAGCCAGTAAACGCAGGGATGGACAAAACGCCAGATGGTGGTGGTGTTTAGAAGCCAGTAAATACAGACTGGTGTCCATGTGGGATGATAAAAAGATCAGATGATGGTGGTGTTAGACCGGCAATGGAGTAATAGCCAGTATTAGTGGAATTCAATTTTCCAAATTTCCGGGAACTGTAAATGCGGTCCGGAAATAGAGAACATATTTGCTCCGACTTGGAAACTGCGAACGCGGTCCCCTGGGGTGTAACAACAGACAAACAGACAGACGGACAGATTCGTCGAAATTTGAACATCTTTGTGACATACGTCACTCGGAGAGGTAAAAACTATTATGATATCAATAAATTTCTGACGTGTCATCGTCATTAGAGGAAAGAATGCTCAATGCAGTACTTAACAATGTTCGAAGAACCAACAGGTGATCTCCCAGAGATTTTCGCAAAAGCTTGTAAACTGAGAACAGTCTCTTGTTTTGAGATTTTCTTCAAGGCGTGATACGAAAGCCACTGCCACGATTAACAGGATCGTAATTAGCCAGATAGTTGAATCGAAGCCTTGTATCAACAACCGTTCAGCATCGTGGTTATTGTCGGCGTTGACGGTCGTAATTATATAATGTTGTGCATATTGAGCGGGAGGTGGTAGGTGAAAGTGTCTAATAACATCTGGACCTGCCAAAAAATACGCCACTACAGAGCCCGCAATCTGAAAAATAAATCACAAATAATAAGGTAAATAGCCGATGATTTTGTCGGTATATAGTTGGTGGCAAAAGAAAATTCGGTTGTTTATTAATTCTAGGAGAGCGGTAACATAAAATTAATCAGCCTTTTCGGCAAAAAACTGGAAAATTCCCATAGAAATAACATGGGATTTTTTTTTAAAAAAGGCTAAATTGTGGAACGTATACAACAAAAACTATACATTTCTTAGGATTGAACACGCTTTTAAATGAACATATGATCTTTATATTAGGTCCTTTCCTACTTTTTGAATAGTTAGCGAGTCCATAAGCTCGCTTCAAATCTAATTTATTTACTTATAGAAGAAACAGCTGTGCCCAAGTCTATGACTAATTAAGATAGATTAGCGATTACAGCAAATTAAGCTAGATTAGTGATTACAGCTAATTAAGCTAGATTAACTATTACAGCTAATTAATCTGGATTAGCGGTTACAGCTAATTAAGCTAGATTAACGGTTACAGCTATTTAAGCTAGATTAGCGATTACAGCTAATTAAGCTAGATTAGTGATTGCAGCCATATTAAACAAGATTAGCGATTGCAGCTAATTAAGCTAGATTAGCGATTGCAGATAATTAAGCTAGATTAGCGGTTGCAGATAATTAAGCTATATTAACGATTACAGCTAATAAAGCTAGTTTAGCGATTACAGCTAATTTAGCTAGTTTAGCTCATACTTCTAATTAAGCTAGAATAGCGATTACAGATAATTAAGCTAGATTAACGGTTACAGCTATTTAAGCTAGATTAGCGATTGCAGACAATTAAGCCAGATTACCGAACACAGTTAATTAAGCCAGATTACCGAACACAGTTAATTAAGCCAGATTACCGAACACAGGTAGATAAGCTAGATTATCCATCACAGGTAATTAAGCTAGTTTAACCATCACAAGTAATTAACCGTTACTAAATGACATGAGTTAGAGCACAACTATTTGACATATGTTGGTGCACATGTCTTCGGTAATTGTTAAGTTAAAGGAATCTGTAAACTGGTCTGCGGAATCTTTCTGCGCATAGGTCTACAGAATATTTTTGTGTAAAAGTCAATTTATTTTTTTGTGGTAAAGCAACGGCTTCCTCTATGACTTGAATGTGAAAATGACGGTTAAGCAGTTTTTTTTTGACTGGGCGTCGATTAGTCAAGCAGTCGGAATTGGCAGTTCTATAATAGATTTATTAGTTCAAACGCGTTAAGTAATGGATGCGCATCGCCCTAAGACAATTTCTCTCCTAAAGTTTTTAAACAATTTTAATTAATATTAAGACTGAAGTAACAGATATTAACAAAATCTGTCATTGTAGACAAAGACATGGAAAAGTAAAAGAAAAGTGTAGAAAATGAATTGTCTGAAGGAACATATATTCAGATTTCTCTTTTGAAGACATGATTATAAAACATCAATTATTTGAAAAAATTCTTTTCTTACCTTTTTTCACCAAAATTACTTCAGAGCAATATTTTAACAAGAAACATGCGCAACATTTTAAAAATGTAGGCTTAGTTCAAATAGGTCTTCGTCTAGAATAAAATAAGAGGGCTTTTTTTAGCTATTTTGAGTCAAAAATGTTCTATGAAATTTTTCCGTCCGGGCCACTGATTTCGAGTTATGATTTGAGAGCAATGTCAAGAGGAATCCCACCGGTTCGGGGTAACTACACATTCTACGCTAATCTACTTCTGCTCTTAACTTTTGACAAGATAAAAGAGATGTAACATTAAAACCTTGGCGAGCTCTCACCCCAAACTTGTCAAGAAAGGGGATAAAATTATGTTTCGAACCCAAGCTAATACCTTAATTGTTCTCGATTTTTATACTCGGGGATGTCGTTCGCTACTTTGGGATTAGGTAGAACAAGAACCGAACCGAAGTAGAAAATAGGAGAGCTTGAGATATCTTATTTTAGCGCTGCGGGGCGCTGACTATGACTAGCCAATGATGGATCATCCGTTATCGAGCTATAGGCAAAAATCCGACACCCTGAATAGACAAAAACATAGATCGTACGTAGCTCTTGGAGTTCAGGAACACCCCTAGATGAAATGGTTGAGTGAGATTCTAACCATAACCATTTCATCTCAGAGGGTACTGTCACTCAAGAGAGAGTCTGGTTTGGTTCTTGTAAGGGATTGTTAATAATTCAAACATGAGATGGTGCTTCTTCAATTTTTATTTGTTTTAATATTACTTTCGAAATTAATAGCGCAACCATTTCATCTAAAAGCCCTGATAAGATATTTTTCCCTTAGAGCAGATTATGAATAGGTTTAACATCTTAGAAGGGTCGATCGAAGAACTGGTAGTTTTGGACTCTATTATTATAAAAGAAAGCACCGGTGCCCATCCGAGTAAACTGAGACGAGTATAATTTGCTCGATAGAAACTCCAAGAACGTGGAATGATCGATTTGAATTATCAACAATTTCTAAAGTAGCAAAACAGTTTCAATACTACACTGGATTTTCTTCGCTTGAAGAATTTAACGCTCTTTACGCTCAAGTTGTACCAGAACAGGGAAAGCTCTGTTTATACAACAATGGTGGCGGATATGAGAGATCTTGTGAACGATCAAGCATGAGCGCAGCATCCCCAGGACGACCTATGTCTCTTAAAATCAACTATTCTTGACTCTTGGCAAGTTACGAGCTGGCCTAACGAATGAGGATCTAGCCTACCGCTTTCAAGTATCTAAAACCACTGTTAGCAACTATTTTACCACTTGGTTAGACGTACTTTATAAGAAACTAACCCATATCCCAATTTGGCCATCAAGAAAGGTTGTTGATGATTATATGCCTGATGAGTTCAAGGAAAAATTTCCCACGACAAGAGTCATAATTGATTGCACAGAATTTTTTATAGACACCCCCAATGACTACAAAGTGCAGAGCGACACGTATTCAAATTATAAACGCCATAACACGGCCAAAGGTTTGATTGGGATAACCCCTAATGGATTTGTTTCGTTTGTCGCTCCTCTGGCTCCTGGTAGAATGTCCGACACTGAGCTAACCATAGAAAGTGGCCTAGTGGTAATACTTGAGCCTGGTGATTCTGTTATGGCAGACCGTGGCTTTTTGATCGGCGATGCATTAAAAGAGAAAGGAGTGGGTCTAAATATAGCTTGTGTCCCATTCGACCGAATCCCAATCGACCGAACGCGTTTCCCATTCAACCGAAAACAGCCCAAATGTGCGGTTTGGGGAAAATATATATCAAAATTTAAAAAGCAAACGTTTTCACTTTTTTAAGGCTTTTTTTTACCCTACAGTTTTCGTTGTATATATATATTGATGTTTGAAATGCAAAATTTAACTTTAAGAGTGATTGATAACGGAGAGAATTGCTAATAAAGGCGACTTTCTTTACATTAATAATGGCTACTTGTTTCAATTGAATAAGAAAAAGGATAAAACTAGTTACTATAATTGTAGAAATCCCTCCTGTAAGGTTCGAATAATAGAAGTAACCTTACCTAACCTAACCTAACCTAACCTAACCTAACCTAACCTAACCTAACCTAACCAAACCTAACCTAAGCCTAACCTAACCTAACCAAACCTGAGCAAACCAAACCAAACCTAACCTTACCTAACCTAACCAAACCTGACCAAACCAAACCAAAACCAAACCAAACCTAACCTAACCTAACCTAACCAAACCAAACCAAACCTAACCTAACCTAAACCTAACCTAACCAAACCAAACCAAACCTAACCTAACCTAAACCTAACCTAATCCTAACCTAAACCAAACCTAACCAAACCTAACCTAAACCTAACCTAACCAAACCTGACCAAACCAAACCTAACCTAACCTAACCTAACCTAACCTAACCTGACCAAACCAAACCTAAACCTAACCAAACCAAACCAAACCAAACCAAACCAAACCAAACCAAACCTGACCAAACCTAACCTAACCTAACCTAACCTAACCTAACCTGACCTAACCTGACCAAACCAAACCAAACCAAACCTAACCTAACCTAACCAAACCTGACCAAACCAAACCTAAACCTAACCAAACCTAACCTAACCTAACCTAACCTAACCTAACCTAAACCTAACCAAACCTAAACCTAACCAAACCTAAGCTAACCTAACCAAACCTGACCAAACCAAACCTAAACCTAACCTAACCTAACCAAACCTGACCAAGCCAAACCAAACCAAACCTAACCTAACCTAACCAAACCTAACATAACAGTAATGTTTTGGAAAAGGCATATTATTTGAGAAGTCAATGAAGCTAAACATGAAAAGGCGTACCATAGTAAAATGATTTGTAAAATATTACTAACCTAACATAACGAACCCAAACCTATAACATAACAGTAAAGTTTTGAAAAAGGCATATTATTTGAGAAGTCAATGAAGGTATAAAACATCAATATTTTGGAAAAGGCGTAACATTGTTAAATGATTTATAAAATATTACTAACCTAACTTAACCAAACCTAACCAAACATAACAGTAATGTTTTGGAAAAGGCCTATTATTTGAGAAGTCAATGAAGCCAAACATAAATATTTTAGAAAAGGCGTAGAATAGTTAAATGATTTATAAAATATTATTAACCTAACCTAAACAAACTTACAATTTCCTTCTCTGGGTTTGAACCCGAGCCTCTAAATTAAAAGCCTGATATTCTACCATGCTGCTGCGGTGATTCGAAATCCTCACAGACATTTAATTAACTAATTCTTTCAAATAAATTCCCATTCAGCAGAAACCCGCCATTGGGCTGGAAATTTAAATATATTCTCCATAAAAAACCAAAAAGCGGTTTCGGTCGAATGGGATTCGGTCCAATGGGATAATACCTAAATATACCCCCTTTTCTAGGAGGCAAAGCCCAGCTCTCTCTCGACGATGAAAGATTTACCCGAGGAATTGCGTCATTGAGAATTCACGTAGAAAGAGTCATCAAGGAACTGAAAGACTTTCGAATATTAAAGTTTACTTTTCCTAATTTTATGAATTCCAGCTAAGAGAAAATTTGGAAAATTTGTTGTTATTTAGTGAATGTAACTGCAGAGCCACTTCTTGATGAAAAGCGAAAGCAAAAATATATAGGTTTGGTACTTTTATTTAAATAAAACTTCGATTTGTACTTCATTTTTGTTTTAAATCACAAGAAAGCTTTAGATAAATAAGACTTGTCCCAAAACTGTCCGTAGAAAAATTCTTCAAGCTTGGGTAACATTGTGCCAAAAAATAGTTGAGAGTCAAATGAGATCCTTTCGAGGAAACCATCGCTTCCTGTATCAACACCAGGGTTGGCAAAAACCCGGAAAAAACTAGTTTTTGCCGGGACACGTGGAAAAAACCGGTAAAAACCGGCAAAAACGGAAAAAACCGGCAAAAACTAAATTCATGGTTACAAAGTGGTAAACTAGCGAGTTTTAAGTGCATTTTCGTGATGTTTGTTATTGTTATGTTAGAAAAAGAACAATAGTATTTTTAATTTTTAAATTTGAGGTGGTTATTACTCTAATAAATTTTTAGTATTCAAATTTGCCAGGTTTTTCGCGAATATTTAACGAATAATTAGTCAAATACTTCACATAGCAACTGGAAAAAACCTTAAAAAGTGGAAAAAACCGCGGAAAAAATGGTTTTTGCCACCGGTTTTAACCTGGTTTAAACCGCGCGGTAAAAACCGCGGAAAAATTAGTTTTTGCCACCAGGTTTTTACCAGGAAAAAACCGCGGTTTTTTCCACCCCTGGCAAAAACTTGCCAACCCTGATCAACACAGAAATCACAAAAAGAAAGCCCGGAAACCGCCATCTGCCCATATTTGGTAGTGATAATCATGATTTCTTTTCAGTAAAATTTTTCCAGATTTTTCTTTCTTCAGGCATGTGTTTAATTTCTGAGTAAAAGTGTCTTCAATCGACAAACCCAATTCCTTCGCCTTTGCGAGGGTTTTTATTTCTAGAAGGCCATACTTGTTTTCATTTTCATCAAAAATTAAACGGTCTGGTGATGCGCCTATGATAGGAAAACCAGGATTGACAATAAATCCAACGTCATAAACATGAATCTTCGTTTTGAAAGAGCAGTACTTCGATACAGCCATGGTTTCATTACTTAAACCCTCATTTAAATATTTTAAGTGAGATATTGAAGAGCCACTTTTTATAAATTTTGGGGTTTTTATTTTCCTACGTTTAACAATTTTCCCGAAATTTGATGCTGTAAAACGTTTCGAACGTTCGGTATCCCATAGTTGGCACTGGGATTGGTTTCTTGTTCCTTCTTCAATATTCCTCGCTTCTTCTAGGGTTTCTTGGCATGATTCTGGAACCACATGATTTCCGGCCTTGAAGGCTATTGTCTCAACTGGTAATTTTTGTCGAGGAAAGGCTGGTGTGACATTTTGAGTTTCACACTTTGGTTGTTCTAAAGGAGCATAGTTAATTCTTTGGAAGTCTACTCTCCGATACTTTGCTTCTTCCATTATTTTCACCCACATGGGCCGTATTTCCATGTCTTTAAGCGTGTTAGCGTACATTTGTATCGACAAATCTTCTTCCGATTGAGACGTGCTGTAGTTTAGAGATGAATAGCGTGACAAACAATCTTGCCTTGGTTTGTTTGAGAATGGTTTACGAATGTTTTGGACCTTATATTTTTTGAACTTGAGCGAGCTGAAGTAGGTGGTGCTTCAGTTTTTGTTGACGGATTTTAAATGACCCCATTTTTGAGGTATTTGGGTCGGCGATAAGTCATTAGGAACATACATTCTATTTTCAAGTTTACAATCTAAAATAAACCACAGAGTAGCCGCAACAAGACAACAAACTCCCCCTTGTCCACAGCGAGGTTTAAGATGCTTTGTAAAATTGTACCAGCTTTCCTTACAGAATATCTTTTCAATTCAACTCTCCTCGTTTCTCCTAGAGAAATAGAAGCGATTATAGGGCAAACGCCCATGGTAGTTTCATTGTCACTGTGCCAAGCAACTCCATCTTTTGAGTCGCGATAAAAGTTTAAAAGAACGGAGTTAAAAGTTGCTTCTCTTAATTCCGAATTTCCATTGGAATTGTATCGTAAATATGCCTCACTTTTGTTCTTGAGCACGCGAATATAAAGGGACCAATCTTCATTTGCTTTGTGAGCGATTCCATTGCCGTATTTGTAAGCTATTGGACCCAACCAGCATGTTAACCTTGGGACTGGAATGACGTTCCCACCTCGATATTGGCGTTTTTGTTCAAATTGCACACTAGTCTTGATCATTTTGTAATAGAGTTCCGCTTCGTCCATATGTAAAAAGTCGGGATCGTAGTAAATTCTGAATATAATTATTATGAATCAGTTTTTAATCAAATATGAAGGAAAGTAAAAATAATCCAAGCTTTTGATATGACCAAAAACTTACAATGAAGGGTTTTTCGCCACGGGATCCAAATTAATCCAATTCCTGAAATGTTCTTCAGCAAAATATGTGCATTTTATAGGTTCATGTCTTCTTGCCTTCTTATCATTCATCTTTCATTCGAAAAATTATCCAGAAATGGGCGATTTAACTTTACGCGGTACCGCTTTATGGCTCTCAACTTCTCAAGCTCGACAAAATCACGGCCTACTTAGACTTAGATCATCTCCTCCACGGCCTACTTAGATCATCTCCTCCGTCGCAGGCGACGGAGGTGATGATCTAAGTTGGACGGAGGGCATAATCTAAGTTGGCCGTGACAAAATAAACGGAGCAAACAAAAAAAAAAAGACCCAGCAAATGGCAAGAATACATATTCTCATAACCGAGAATGAGAATCTGTATTGCCATGTTTATGGCATAACAGAAAGTCTGGCAGCCCGTTGTAGGAAGCTCATGTGTTTCCTACTTCCAATTTAATTCGCACATTAATCAGGAACAAAAATGGTTTAGGCCTACTTAAAATTAACACGTTTTTCTGGGAAATGAAAGTAGGGGCGGGATGTTTCTCAATGATAAATTCTTTTATTTGAACAGAAGTTAAGAAATATATTGAAACTTGTCAATACAGTTTTGACAGATTTATCGGGTTAATTTAAGAAAAACAAAAACTTGCATTAATTATTTCCACAAGTGTTTTACAAACTGTATATTTAAATTAGATTATTTATCAGGTAAGTTATTTAAGAACTGAATATTTTAAACAGATTTGAACAGAAGTTAAGAAATATTATTTATCAGATACGTTATTTAAGAAATGAATATAGTTTGAACAGATTTTATCAGGTAAATTATCTTTTTTACCTCACAGAATATTTAGTTACTTTTTAATTAAGAAAAACCAAACCCATTTTGAATTTTTGCAAAATAGATTTAGCAGGTACATAATTTTCCACCTCACTAAAAACTATCATTTAACTAAGAAAATCAAAAACCTACATTAATTTTTCCAACAAGTGTTTTACAAACTGAATATTTCAATTAAATTATTTATCGGGTAAGTTATTTAAGAGCTGAATATTTTAATCAGATTTTATCAGGTAAATTATCTTTTTTACCTCACAGAATATTTAGTCACTTTTTAATTACTTTAGAATAAACAAGGAAAAACCAAACTCACATAGTGTTTTATTCTACAGGGCCGGTAGGCCCTTGTAGATATGACTTGATACCGTTTTGTAACGTTAAAGTAATATTCACCCACTTTTGCTAATTTCCTATGGAGATTAACATGGGTTTTTCGTGATTTTTCCCCACCGATTACTTAAAAACTACAGAGAAGATACTTTTCGCAATTATCTTAAATTAACAATTAAGTATTCAGGGTGTGCTATCAGCCAGTTTGATCAAAACAATTAAGTCTAAGTATGTTAATTTTAGTTAATTACAGAAGTACGGCTTTGACCATCGTGATTGGACATAATAATTAGCTAGATCTCTTGGAAAAACTCAGTGTTACTACGTATCTGTAGTGTGGTGGTTATCACGTCCGCTTCACACGCGGAAGGTCCCAGGTTCGAGCCCTGGTAGATATATCTTTTGACCATCGTGATTGGGCGCTTGAATTAGCTAGATCTCTTGGAAAACTCAGTATTATCACGTATCTATGGTGTAGTGGTTATCACGTCCGCTCCACACACAGAAAGTACCAGGTTCGAGCCCAGGTTTTAACCATCGTGATTGGACATAATAATTAGTTAGATCTCTTGGAAAACTTAGACTTACCACGTGTCTGTGGTGTAGTGGTTATAATAAATATTTAACAATTATTTCACTTCACTTGGTTTAATAATGTGACATAGGAAGCATACTTTTCCCCTTCATTTAAAACCATTAAACTAAGTAATATTAGAAGTTCAACAGATTGTCAAAAAAAAGATGTTAAAAGCCACTGTAAATGGTGCTTAAATGCCTAATATTTCCTTAATAATTCCAAATAATATTAGTAAATGGCGTGAATTGATCATAGAAATGGGGTTAAAGTACACCCTATATGATGTCTTATTTGGCACTGGAAAAAACAGCATATATGGTGTTTGAATGCACCATTATATTTTAGAGTGCAAATTTTTGACGGCAAAGCAAACATAATTATTCAAAATTTAATTACATTAAGACTGAAGTGACAGATATTATATAAAAACGACTTGGTTTGGACCAAGGTCGAAAAAACAAACGATATGTGTGAGGTTTATCAATTGACTGAAGTTTCAGATATTGAAATTGTTTTCTAGTTATTTTTATCCACTCAATCCTTAATCAATATTTAATTCAATCAACTGATTTTACTGTTAATCGATCTAGTCCATCTAATTTAATTGAAAAAATTACATATCTACGCTTTTTCAAGAACAATTAATATCATGATAAAATTTTTTCGAAAAATGTAATTGTTCTTGAAAAAGCGTAGATATGTAATTTTTTCAATTAATTTAGAGGGACTAGATCGATTAACAGTAAAATCAGTTGATTGAATTAAATATTGATTAAGGATTGAGTGGATAAAAATAGCTAGAAACAAATTTCAATATCTGAACTTCAGTCAATTGATAAACCTCACACATATCGTTTGTTTTTTCGGCCTTGGTCCAAACCAAGTCGTTTTTATATAATTCCTTTCGACTCTAGGTTAAATTCGTAAATTGAGGGAGCAACTCTCAATTCGACATTAATCCATTCGATACTATTATGCGACCCCCCTTTAGACTCTCCAACAATGGATAAATCCAGCAACGTAGCTTTGCCCCCGGGTTTTATTTTTTCAACACCACGTGAGAAAAACTGATCTACTGTTTACTCTACTATAATCTCGCACATATATATTGGTGTTTTTTCAAGGTAAATCTCACAGTGAAGAGTTGATGAATATAAAACCACAAGACGTTCTCTCTTTGTGGTTTATTCAGCTTGTAACGTGCAGCGTACCTGTGCCAGAAATAGGCTAAAATTTTCCGTCCCTTTACTCTACGTCATTGTGTCACGTGTGTCGTACCGTTTTCTGCTATTTTTTAGTTCAGTTGTTAGGCTTAGTAGTTCTCGCTCTATCAGTTTTGTTTTATTTTACGTAATTAAGTGTATCGGCTTCAAAAAATTTAGAAAGCTTGAATTTAAATATGCCCCCAACGAAACGAAAGTATCGCGCGTTTTTGTGGTCAGACAGTAATTTAATACCAAGCAGAGCACTGGTGCGATGTAAAAAGACTGAAAACCTCAATAAAATGCATGGACCATAAGAAGAATGTTAGCTTGGAGTCGTCCTATTCAGATACCGAGTCTCAATCTGAACAGGAAAGCGACAATGGGAATAACGCGACTCATACGGAAAATGACCCTAGTTCTTGCAACTTGGATCACTCCATCGAAGATGAAAATTTTGAATTATCCATAAAAAAACCGCATGTTGACTATTTAAAGTAATTATCTATTTTTATAGCTTTCAGATTTGGTGGAAATTCGCAATATGTAGTTTTCTAATTACATTTTATAACCTGATTTTTAGAAATACTAACAAAAGTAATGCAGAAAGTAATTCAGATCTCTCATCTGAGTATTCGAGTGACTTTGACAAGGAACCTGAAGCGTTGCCTACGTTAATCAAGGTCTGTGGAAAGGGCGTTGGGAATGGCGGAAGCTGCAAAATGCACAGTTATGTGAACCATCAAAACTCCCCGACTCCATGACGACCGCAGTAGGAAAGGGGGCCTACGAAATCAAAACTCCCCGACTCCATGACGACCGCAGTAGGAAAGGGGGCCTGCGTAATCAAAACTCCCCGACCCGATTGCGACCTCAGTAGGCAAAGGGACCTGCGTCATCAAAACTCCCCGACCCGATTGCGACCACAGAAGGCAAAGGGACCTGCGTCATCAAAACTCCCCGACTCAATCAGCGACTGCAGTAGGCAAGGGGACCTGCATCAACAAAACTCCCCATGGGAAACAACGTGTGGCCACCTCCAAGTGGTGTTTCTCGGGTGACGCTAAGTGCCACATATGGCGTGTACTGCTACTCCTGAGACAAATCGGTATGACGCTCTCATTATGGTTAGACATTGTAATAACAAGAAACTAACACATTTCACGCCTTCTTCACCAAATATATTTTAGCTTCCCATAGTAGTAACGCAATTAGCGACATATTCAACGTATTTCCATAACTGGTGTCAGCAGAGGACGCAAAGAAGGTAACTACACTTATCTTACGGACACGCTTTTGACATGTGTATATGTACTTGTGTCTGGCTGATAAATGTTTCTCGACAGAGTAGCAATTTCACAGTTTGGCCTTGCAATGCTTCTACTTGTATCTGTTTCGCCACGGACCACACTTTATCGAGTTCGGCTTACGAACATAACCGCTGTCATCACAAACCATGTCACTCTATGATCCTTCCTCATTTGTTGAAACGTGACGATGTGAAGGGGTTCAGTGGCGTTACACTATTTAATATATCAGTTCCCCGAGTTTGTTCGCATCTATGCTTACCGGAGAATGTTGTTGCGAATTAAATAGGGTTATTCTTATTTTACGTCGTTTCTGATCAAGGTTCATTAAATAGTTCTTATCTGCCTCGAGCTTTTGTTCCTTTGCACAAAGCAAGCCCTTAGTCGCCATACTGTAGTGGTAACCCATAGTAATGCCATTACACGAGTTGTAATATTTAAGTTGACTTTAAAGGAATATAATGCAATAAAAAGCATTCGTTCTTATTATGAATTTGTTTCAATTTTATTTTATTACCGAAATCCAATGAGATAGATAGAGTTCCAATTCAAATCGGCTTACCGCAAAACACATTGTTTTTATCAAGCAAGTTTATCAAAACATGACAGCGCCATCTGTGAGCCTCTAGCGGAACTAATTACAACTTGTTTGACGGGAAACTCAAAATGTATTTTTCGCGGGAAATTGAGAATAGTTTGAAAATTAGTCTTAACAGACTGTTCATGTAACTATTTTTGAAAACTGTTTTAAATAAAGCAATAACTTATGTTTGAAAGTTTGTTTATGTTTCAAATTTAATATATTTAATTACAATGGGTAGAAAATGCTCTATGGAGCAATGCAAGAATAATGGAAGAAATTAAAAGGTTTCATGGCACAAGTAAGAAACTAACCTAAATTGAGTTGAATTGATTTTTTTATAAAACAAAGATTTCCGGTTAATCGGTCAAATATATTAAAAAAAGGATTGAAGCCACTGGAAAAATAAAGTGGACTCCTCGGAGGAATGACGCGATTTGCGGTGACCATTTTGAAGAATCAAATTTCAAAAAAGACACGAAATTGAGAATTCTTTCGGAAACCACGGTTCCAACATTATTTTTACCTGATTCTCTTAACACAAACCTCAGAGACGGAATTGTATATATTAACGCGAGTGGAAATTAAAAGACTCAAATACAAATTAAGTTAATGTAACATTTAATCATCAAATTTAGAGAACCTACACTAGGAAAACGCCAGTAAAAGAAGAATTATCAGGCTCTATCTGTCCTGATGGATATGTTGAGAATTCTTCAAATGAAAATGAAGAGATGGAAATACCAGCAGATGTATCTTTATTTTTAGAGATTGGCAATGATCAAAAAACTCAAAATGTACAAAATTAAATTTAGTCAATAATTAGGAGATATTAATTAACTTTAAAATTAGGATCAATACCAAGAAATTAGTGAACCTGCAACCTCTACTGATCTGATGAAAGTCAGTATCATGAAGTAACATCTGATCCATCGTGCAGTGGCACAGCTACAAAAAAAAGAAAATTTATGTCTCTAATAGAATTAGATCATGTAAACTTAACGAATCATTGGTTAGTAACAGGGTTTATGATAGATTTTATACTTTGTTCAGAGTTACCATATCCCTCCCGAGAAAAGTCGTCTAGCACTTCAAGCTTTGATGACAAAAAAGGTTAGTCATTTAATGCACACCATTTAGTTATGTGGCATTAAGTCCAAAATTTTTAATCCAATTATTTGTTTAGGATAGAGAAATTCTTAAACTCAAAAGGCAGGTCCAAAACCAAGCTGTAAAAAGAAAGGCTATTCATAAAAAATTTAGAATTACCAACCAAAAAGTCTTAAGACGCGATAAAAAGCTTCAAAACTTCCAAGACATTATATCAACACTGAGAAAAGATAAGCTAATGATAGTGAAAAGCCTTTTGAAATTTGACGACATGTTCTCACCAATGGCGCAAGAAATCTTTAAACAAATGAAAGCAGGCGGGTTTAAAAACCAAAAACGAAAAGCGTATAGCTGTGTTTTGAGAGAATTCGCTGTGACGCTGCATTTCTATAGTCCAAAGTCATAAAGATATCTGCGTCGATTTTTCGCTCTACCACACACAAACACCCTTAGATATTGGGCTGCTAAAATAAATGGTGAACCAGGCTTTACAGCGCAAAGCTTTGAATTTCTCAAAAAAGAAGCAGAAAAGTCAGAACATCCAATCCTGTGCTCTTTGATGTTTGACGAAATGTCAATACGAAAAGAAGTTCGGTGGAATGGAAAATATTTTGATGGCTATGTTGACCACGGACTTAGTATTTAAAACAGAGATGACAACAACCAAATGGCAACCTCTGCATTAGTTTTTATGGTTGTTGCCATGAACGCCAGTTGGAAGTTACCAATAGGATATTTTTTTGTTCATGGAACACCAATTTGGCTTCTTGAACATCTCATTAAGGAAGCTTTTCACCATTTGCATTCCACTGGCGTCAAATGTGTGGCTCATCAAACATAGGAGTGGCGCAAAGACTCGGAGTAGTCATGAACGCTAGTGAAATTAACCCAATTTTTCCAAATCCTGGTAAAAAAAAGCCAAATTCATATGTGCGATAATCACTCTTTAAACGTCATTTAATACATACATAGCTGATCCTAATGAAAAAGTGGCTTTTATCTTGGATGTTTGCCACATGGTCAAACTTTTACGGAACTAATGGGAACACTTCAACATGCTTATTAATAGGCAAAATGGGGAAGTATGTATGATGTATTGTAAAATATGATGAAACACAGCTAAAAAGTAAAATATTAGGATATATTTTGGTCTTTGGTTGTGTTACTGGAGCTGGTACAAGAAGAGGAAGGGCTCAGCCTAGCTAATAAGCTCAGTCGTTTCCATGTGAGATTTCATACCCAAAAAATGAAAGTCAAGCTCGCAGTACAAACCTTAAGCGCTTCAGTAGCTACAGCACTAAAGCTTTTGAAATCCATGAAAATAAAAGAGTTTCAGAACTGCGATGGAACAGTTAACTTTATCAATACAACTGATATGTAATAAATAATGATACTCACCGAAAAAAACTACCAATGACATAATTGGACTGTTTTATAGGGCTTTTGACATTCTTAACTCAAAAAACCCATACGCTAAGGGTTTTAAAGCGCCAATTACCAACAACAACTATGACATCAAGCGGGCCAGTCTACTCAAAGCCAAAAATCTCATGCTAAACCTTACTGGCAATGATGGAAATTTGATCTGTGAATCAAATAGGAAAACTGGCCCTCTAGGATTAGCCGTAGCCATCATCAGTGTTTTGTACCTGGCTGAAGCATATGTCAAGCCTGGAGCACCATTAAAGTAAATTCTACAGATATCTGCAAAAATAAATACAAAAGCTTAATCTATACAGGTACCTTGCTACATATAAACTTTCACAAGACCATTTGGAAATATTTTTTTGCACCATACGTGGGAAAGGTGGATGGAACAATAATCCAACTGTTCAACAATTTAAAGCAGCGTACAAGAGCACTTTCATGGCAAAACTAGAAGCGTTAGGATCTGCTAATGTATTAGTTCTCGATGATACGGCAGTCCCTCACCTTTGTGAAATGTCAAACAATTTCTTGAGCATAAGTAGTCAGGGGAGCCTAGAAACAACTATAGGCGAATCATATATGACGAGAATGAGCTGAATTTTTATTTCGATGGATCTAACCTTTTGGGGGATAACATCATCCACTACGTTGGAGGCTTTGTTGTGAGAAAACTATGCAGATTCTTGAAGTGTGAACTATGCAAAGCTGCACTTGAAGAGACTCCCAATGAGAGGAATTCTAGTTTCCATGACTATAGCTTGAATTCAAGGGGCTTGATAGTTCTTCGTGACCGTTTAGGTTTAATCTATCCGTCCAAAAGCGTAGTGAAAATTTTGGAAACCACAGAAAAATGCATTAGAAGCCAAAACTTTGAGACACAAGGCAGTTCATCGAGAAGAATTACATTGAAAATTGAAAATTTGGTTCGAAGGTGCCTCACAGAAACACAGCTGTTTCCAACCCTGAATGAGCATTTGTTCGATCAGGGGTCCTATTCTGAGACGTTCGTTAGCGCTACCGAAAATTTCCTAACGATCGGGCTAACGAAAAGCCCGTAACGAATATTTTCTGCCACCCGAAAAAGGAGCAATTCTAAACACATTTTTTATCGCTTTCGTTACCTCGTCCTTCGGTGATAGAAGCAACGCGGTTTTCGGTATAGGATGATAGAAGCTTTTTTTTCCTCCTACACAAGTACCAATCATATTAAAGAAACTTTGTAGTAGACGACGTTTCCTCTTTATCTACGCAGTAGCGGCAGTACGCAGTGATCTACGAGACTACGCTGCAGCGCCGCGGCTGCATTCGTAAGAGAACGTAAGAAAAGAGCTGCGTTTAATAACAATCAACATTTTTAGATTTTGAAATTGAGCTATTTTGCTAAATCTTTCGATACGAAACATTTAATTAACAAAAATGAAAATTAGGAAATGTGGAATTAATCGATACACTATTTTTATTAGTCTTAATTTTATCATCAGAGACTGGAAATCTTATATTCTCCGGGGCTAAAATATCAACAATAGCCTTGCTGAAAAACCTAATGGCCGTTAAAATCTAAATGACATTAAAATGGTTAAACAGTATTTGTTAGACTAAATAAGAGAAATCTTTACCTTAACCTTAATATTTGGAGGAATGGCCAAAACGTTTTGCCCCGTAAGTATCTCGCCAAGAATATCACAAATATGAAAACTATCTCTTTCCTAATTCTAAATAACCTTCGAAACCTATAATCATTTAGTTCAAAAGCTTGAAGCCTATCTCTAAATATTCTTTGACGTCTTAAATCACGTCGAGGCAATTATTGCTAACCTTAAAACTTCACGTCGCAAAATATCCGCCATTTTAAAATTGTCTTTTCCAAGAAAACATCTTCGGTACAAGCCCTAACGAAAGGAAATCCCTATCGTTATCGTACCGATCATTTCACGCGATTCCTACCGAACAAAATCTCTACCGAACGCCTCAGAATCGCTTTTTTGCCCTCTAACGAAATTTTCGGCCGCTAACGACAAATTTCGTTCGGTAGACGTCCTACCGAACGTCTCAGAATAGGACCCCAGGAGTTTGGATGGAACCACCATCTAAACTTCCTCGTGTCAAGGCTAATTCAAATCTACATTGATATAAGGATGAAGAAAATCGCCAAAAATATGAATGAAGAAATAAAAAGGGAAGCAATAAGAAAGAAACTTACAAAATTGATATTGTTTCAAGGCCAATAATGGGCCAATCATCCCTTACTTGCTTATTTGCAATGAGAAACATCGCAATGATTTTTATTTCAACAATTTATTATATTAAAAAGGACTAGAGTTTTTATTATTTAACTTGCGTATTTTATTTAACACGTTTAAAAACCATCTTGACAGCTGATTGTTATTTGCTGATGATACGAAGCTATCACACGTGTTTCGCGATATCACAGACTCCTTACTACTTCAAGCAGATCTCCACTCTATTGAACAATGGGCTAAAACCAATGGTCTCAAATTTTATGTCGCCAAGTGTGCTGTCCTTCATTTGGGTCGCTCTTATCCAAGGTACACTTACTACCTTTACGATCAACCTCTGCACCAAAGTATCTCAGAGCGAGACCTCGGAATAACGATGGAGCCAAATCTCAAATTCGATGCTCATACAAACAAAATTTGTAAAAAAATCCACTCTATCAATGGCTTAGTAAAACGCAATTTTGCGCGACGATCTCCTAAATTCATCCGTACCCTATACAATGCTCTCATTCTACCTAACTTGGATTATGCCTCTGCCATATGGCCCCAACATCTATCGGTACTCAAACGATGCTTCAAAAAGCTCAAAATCAGTTTACTAAACTTACACAAGGAAGGGAAAACAGTCGGGCACCTCAGCGACTACATAACCTGAAAATAGACAAGTTGTAATTCGCCATCGTATTGATGATCTATAACTCCTTCATGACTTTTTCAACAATAACCTAGAATTAAACGTTGAAACCTTATTTGAAATCTCATCACTCTCTACCACTCGTGGTCATTCAAACAAATTGGCAAAACCTCGTGTTAAGACTTTATTGCGTCAAAACCATTTCACACAATCGGACATCAATCACTGGAATTGCCTTCCTTCGGAGATTGTTGGCATTACAAATAGAAATCTTTACACACTTTAAATGTCCAACAACTTAATTAGATTTGTCAAACCACATAATTTGATTGCTCTGCATTATTTTTATAAATACTAAATATCTAACTATTTCTGTAAATACTTTCATTATATTGTAATTTACCAGTATTGTTTTAATATTTCAACTCCATGAACCTTGTTTTATGGTCGTCACAGGTCGTTACTGGCTTACTGTACGAAACTGACAAATAAATAAATAATTTTTTTTTAGCTTGTTACACAGATTATAGCTGAAGACGGCAATAAAAAAAGTTCTTCGAATGACTAATAGGTGGCGCCACCCGTATTTGATAAAGATTCTTGCTCGACAAAAAGTGTATCGCGAATCGTCGATCTCGAGATCTCTAGGTTTGATATATATATTCTATCTCATTGGTTGGAACAACAATGAAGATATATTTTTAGATGCCACTACTGAAGTAAGTCTCAGTCAATCCACACCAATCGAAGAATCTAACGAGTCGTCGGACGAATCCTTGGGCTAATCATATGACGAATCTTTGAACGAGTCACGTGGTGGATCTTCGGATGAGTCATTTGACGAATCATCTGACCCCGACCACCCAGATGAAGAATTTTGGGGTACTAGACAATCCCCTATTCGCAAAAGATGTGTGGCCCATTCCTTACAGCTTGTGATAAACGGAGCGATGAAGAAATGCAAGCGAACGAGAAGAATGGCAAAAAAGATCAGCAAGTGGATCTGTTTTTTACGACAATCTCCCAAATGTACTAACGTCTTTAAGTCTTTGTCATCAGGAGGTAAAGACTTAAAGCAAGATGGAGGATTCAGGTGGAATTCATTATTCGTTGCAATAGAACGCTTAACTATGGTGAGTAGATGGGTAGATGATGGTTTATCTTAAACCTCTCCCTTCTGACCGATCAGCTATGCTAAGGAAGATCGTTGTTAGTCCTACGGTTTGGACAGTCCCTTTTAAAATTCTTTATTTTTTTAAGTTTAAGGTTTTTTAATGAAAATTCATTGTAGCCAGGCATGATAGAGGCGTTGAGACACACAATCGTCATAGCAAAGGGAGAAAAAATAATAAATTAGAGAAATTGTCAACACCTTGTGAAAATGATGTCCACATCTCTTTAAGTTATCGACAGATATGTTCCGAATCCATGCACCCATTGCTTCCAAAATTATCCCGACGCTATTGAGGAAATTCGATGAAGTTTGGAGGGCGAAAAATCCCTACCTCATAAAGCTACGGTCATCTTTGTTGGAGTTAATGGTAGAAATAATTAAGGGTGAGCTAAATGACGAAGATAACATTATTGCAGTTCTTCTTGATCCAAGGACTAAGGCTTCAGTATTTAATGTTAAGAACCTTCCTTGTACATCACATGTTCAGTTCTTTGAGCAATATAAACATATATATTCGCGCATATTTTATAATAGGTGCGTTTCAAAAGCCGGAATGGATCAATGAATATGCAGATATGAAATGATGGAATAAGGATAAGGCAGTTGGCTCGTTGAAGAAGCAAATAAAACTTCTTCAAGATCAGCTTATGCCACAGGAAGAGAAAGTTAGCCTGATCGAAATGTTTCCTGGCTTAGCCCCACCAGAGACTTGTTCAACAGCTACTGATATCCATGGCGAACTTAATGATTATTTGCATGAAATTTCGATGATGAATACCGTCAATTTTTCACCTTTGGAGTATTGGAGAATCAAGAAAGGCAGATTTCCAACTTTAGCCAAATTGGAAAAAAGATATCTGTCCATTCCAGCTTGTTCAGCTGATTGAGGGCGAGGAGGTCTAGAATATCACTTCAACGGGTTGCTCATTTGTTAACTCTGCGAGAGTATGGCTATCTAAGCCAGAAATCAAAGGCAGAGTAACTTGGTGCAATTTTGCCTTGAATCGGCAACATGAAAGCGGGGATTAGGGCTAGTGGTGAAACCCCGCAGGGGAAGTCTGTGCTTCCTCCAAATAAAAGCTCGTCATATATCGAACTAATTAAAGCAAACCGCGCGTCCAGTGGGTTCCTGAATATGTGACTTTCCACCGGAACCCCAGTTTCAGCTTGGCAAAGACACTGGCCATTTTTGGGCGGGGTTTTTTAATGCACTTATAAATCGCGCCCACTAGCCTTCGTCAAGCTAAACCTAGAGTTCTGGAGTACAGTAACATATTTTGGGGCTTGACTGAACTCGCGCTTTAAAGTCTTGAGAATAACGCTTCCACGTTATGCTCGATACTATTTCGATTCATTGTACCTCTTGGGTTGACGTCGAAACAATGGGCTTAAAATAATAACGCGACAAATTCCTTTGGATGCCATTAAGAACGCTTGTTTTGTGGGCTTTACTGGAGTGGATAAGGGTACTTTCAAGCTTCTGCAGCCCACGGAAACCACGTCAACGGCTGATGCTGAGTCTTCGGCAGTGGGCGGGACCAGCGAGCTGGGAGATCTTGCTGTAGAACTAACTGGAGTCGCTTTAGGTACAGAGGGAGAGGGAGGGGCTCATTCGGAAAATTTATCTTCCATGGATGAGTCCACCCTACTGGTAGAATCGGATGCGACCCTTCGGGGTCTAGACGATGAGCGTTCTAGTGATCCTGACGGGGGGGAGGATCTTTGGACTGGGAGCTTGCCTGTCAAGGAGGGAGGTGCTAATGGCCCTCTCAGGACTGATGATGTGTGCCAGGTCCCTTCTGAACCCCTCTCTTAAGGATCATGGAGACGCTACGTGCCATTTAAACCAATCTGCACCATAGTAAGGCGGCTTCCGCAGTAGTCTGTAGGAGTTTAGCTATAGAGGGTCTTGATGTGGCCCTCATACAAGAACCATGGATTTGCCGTGGCAAAATCCTCGGTCTCGACAAGTGGGGCGGCTCTTCTTTGACCGTACTACTGTTAGACCTCGGGCGTGTATTCTGGTCCGGAAAGATCTCTGCCGTACCTCTCTACCGTTATACACGTCTCAGGATACAGCGGCCATGAAGTTGGTACTGGGCTCTAGGCGGGCCGAGATGACGTTCACAGCTGCCCACAATGCGGACTCTCTCCCGACATTGGAGGTGATCAGTTTGGTTGATCAATGTGAGAAGAAAGGCGATAAACTTTTCATTGGCTGCAACGCCAATGCTCATCACGTCACGTAGGGAAAGTTCTGACTGCAACAGGAGAGGTAATCATCTATTGGAATATCTAATTGGTTCTAAACTCTTTTTTCTTAATCAAAAACAATGAACCTACTTTTGTTACTTCTAACAAAATGGAGGTCATTGACCTTACGTTAACGACGGAAAACATTGAGTCCTCTGTGTCCAATTGGAATGTATCTAATGAGCCGTCTCTGTCGGATCATAGGCATATTTACTTTACTGTCGCGACTACTTCTTTCCCGGTGGGGACGGAGATACGCAATCCAAAATGGACCAATTGGGCCTGTTATAGAGAAGACTTACTCCTACACTACGGGGGTGGTCATACACCTAAGCTAACTTCACCTAAGGATCTAGAGAGGGCGGCTGGTTTCCTACAGTGCTCTATCATTGAGTTCTATCACCGAAACTGTCCACTTAAGACCGTAAACCGCTAGAGGCTTGTTCGTTGGTGGAATGCGGATCGTAGCCGGTTTCGGAAATGTACTGAAGGCTTTTTAATAAAGCCAAGAGTTGGGGAGACTAGGCTAGCTATAGGCAGTCTCTTAATACCTAGAACAGGGCCATTGGAGCTGCCAAGAGGGACTCTTGGAGGACCTTCTGTGAGCAAATCTCTAGTGTCCGGGCTACTGCAAAGGTCATGAAGATTCTCGCGCATGCTAATACACATCGGCTTGATACTATTACGTTGAAAGAGGGTGTGTACACTAGGTCGGGGGCTGAGACTCTCAAACATATGCTGGGGTTCCATTTTTCTGACTCTACTTTAATCAAACCAAGAAGACCTGAGTCTCTCCTTTCTGTTTTGCACAGGGCGAAAAGGGAGGACTGGCTTGTAGCCAGGCAGGTTGTTACGATTCCTGGGCTTCGTTGGGCTGTCAATTGCTTTGAGCCCTACAAGTCTCCGAAACTCGATGTGGTCTTCCCTCTGCTTTTACAATCGGGCTTAGACTACATAATCTCTCCGTAATGCAAGATCTACAGACTTTGTATCGCTCAATGTCACATACCTTGTGACTGGAAGGGCTCTAGGGTCATCTTTATTCCTAAGCCTGGGAAAGGTTCCTATAACGAGGCGAAGGCATTTAGACTCATATTCCTGAACTCATTCCTCAAAATTTTAGAGAAGCTGGTGGACAGGTACATTAGAGGCAACGTACTCTCGGTAACTCCCCTCTCCTCTTCACAATTTGCCTATCAAAAAGGCAAATCCACTGAGACGGCCCTTCACGGCCTCACGAATTGCCTGGATAGGGCATTCGAGTTTCAGGAAATTTCACTGGCCGTCTTCGTCGAAATTAAGGGGCCTTTGATAAGGTTCAGCTCGGTTATTGGTATCAGCGACACTGTAGGCTGTTGGATGTTGGATCAAGTCCATGCTTACCGACCGCGAGGTGACGGCGTTCCTCCTTGGGGACTCTCTGGGGGGTGACGAACAGCATTGGCTGCCCTCAGGGTGGAGTTCTCTCCCCCCTGTTGTGGAGCCTGGAGGTAGACGAGCTCTTGGGGTTGGTGGGGGGAGCTCGTGGGGGTGCTGAAGGGTGTAGGGGCTGCCGGTGCTTCGGGTATGCGGGCGATGTGGCGATAATAATTACCGGGAAATTCCCGGCTACTAACGCCACGCTTATGAACTCCGCTTTCTCTAAACTGGAGCAATGGTGCCGGGTGGTTAACCTCACTGTTAATCCTGGCAAAACTGCCCTTGTTCCTTTTACGAGGAAGAATACTAAATACCTGTTCAATGATGTCTCCTTTTTTGGTCAGATCCTGACAAAGTCCTCCGAGGTGATATACCCTGGGGTGACTTTCGATTGCAGACCTACATGGAAGCCGCAACTTGATCGGTGCATCAAGAAGGCCAAAATACTTTTCTGGAGAACCAGGAGCTCTGTCGTCAAGACTTGGGTCCTCAACCCCAAGGCTGTAGACTGGCTTTACACTGGGATCATTAGACCCATAATATCCTACGGGGCACTTCTCTGGTGGACGAGGGCTCAAAATGGTGCAGGCTGACCTGCGCAAGCTTCAAAGGTTGGCCTGCATTGGTATCACGGGGGCCACGAGATCGACCCCGACTGCTTCCCTGGAGATACTCCTTGACACGCTTCCTCTTCATCTCTTCGTTGAGGAGGAGGCTGCCATGGGGGCCTACAGGCTCTACAATAATGGCTGCTGGGTACCCAGACTTTTGGATCACAGCCATACTAAGCTCTTCTGGGAGTATGCTGCACTAGAGCCATCGCTGACGATGTGCTCTGACAAAACCGTTACCAGTTTTGATTTTACAAAGCCATTCAGCATCCACTTTCCCAGTCGGGCCGAGTGGACTAACCTGATGCCTCTTGGTACCAGGAGTGAAACTATTTGGTTCACTGATTGTTCTAAGACTGATTCCGGCGCTGGTGTCGGCTACTACTGCCAAGCCACAAGGGTGGGTTTCTCAGAGAGTCTGGGCAGCTACGCAAGTGTGTTCCAGGCGGAAATTGCCGCGATCTCTTATTGCGCGCAATACTGCATCAAGAAAAGGTATACCGGACGGACTGTGAGAATTTACTCTGACAATCGGGCCGCTTTGAAAGCGCTGAACCAGTGTCAGATAACTTCTCAACTGGTGCGCAGCTGCCTTGATCTGCTTGTGCGACTGGCGTCCCGCAACAGGATCCAGTTTTACTGGGTGGCGGGGCATAGCGGACATCATGGCAATGAGCAAGCCGATAGGTTTGCCACAAGGAGGGCGGGGGCCAAGTTCTTGGGACCAGCGCCGGTCGTCCCCATCCCCTACGGGTAAGCTAGAAGAAGCCTGCATGACAGGTTGACTGACATTCAAAAACAGCTCTGGCATAATAAGACTGAGTATTTCGTGAGAGAAAAACAAAACGCGAACTGCGCAATCGCGTTGAAATTCCAAAAAAAACCGCTTGATATGTCATATGGCCATAGTAGTCCCTCCCGTTTTAAACCGAATTCTCCGTTTCTATTCGAATTTATTCCGTTGCAAACGATTTCTTGGTTTAAGGAACTATATTCGTATTTAAAACCCCTGTAATTCGAATTTATTTTTGAATAGTCGTTTAAAATGTCCACTTTCAAGGTCACCAGGTTCTCAATCCTACATTTTACGTCACACAGATAAAAAGGCGTTCATTTGCTGTAGTTCGCAATCAGTAAGAGAACTTTAGAAAATAATACATTTTGTGTTGGAGAGTGGGTGCCAAATAGCTGCTCAATATATGAAGTAGAAACAGTAAGCAACGCGACAAGAATGAACCTTTGGCTCATATGGGAGACTAGCGTCACTCACGTGTAATAAGAACTTCCAGCAAAATGATATAAAGAATGGGTAGATTTTACTTATTGGACTAATATTTTTGTACCACTCTAGGAGCGAAGGCACTCGGCGTTGCCCGTCAGCCCCTAGGGATGCATTTTTTAGTACTTTTCACGCGGCCATTATTCCATAAAGAAGGGTTCTTAAGTTTCTGGCCGCCATTTAAAAAGATGGCGACAAATCGAACCCAAAAGACCATTTAGCCGGTCTATAAGTTAAAGGAAACCAGTGTACTAAACATTTGTGAAATCGGTTGAAACGCGCGGACTTTGTTGCATTGAGAATATTTTTTACATTTCTGGGCGCCATTTTTTAAAATGGCAGAGGATTGGAAAAATTCTTTCTTAGTACGCCCTACTACTTATGAGTAACGTTCCTGCAAATTTTCAGCCTTCTTGGGCAAGCGGTTTGGGCTGGGCGTTGACTATCAGTCAGTCTGTCAGTCAGTCAGGACTTTCATTTATATAGATATAGACTAGGACACGCGGTGTAGAATGCTAGTTCACCCCCACAATACGACTCCAATTTTACTCCTCTCTGATCCAACCCTCCAAAATGCTCCAATTCAACCTAGCTTACATTTTATCATTAAAAAATTTCTAAGGTTGAATTTATAGTTGTGTTGAATAGGCCACCCGTCCAGATGTCATTAAAGAACATGACAGAAGATGGAAGAAGTTCCCGCTGAAGAAGGGAGAAGGCTGGAATGCCGTCTTCAACAAGGGAAACGCGGTTAACATTGGGAGTATTAGTCATTTGGAATATTTTTGTAATCGTGATTACACCTCGAAAAAGCCTTTGCATTACGGAAAAAACACTTTTTTAACGTCCTTTAGTTCGTTTCAACTCTCAATCAATTCCTCAAATTTCATCAAAAACGTCATTAACATAAGGTAAAGTATTCCACCGCTTAGCAGATATTCCGCGTCTCTACTCGGAGAGGTTATTTTGGTTTCCCAACTTGTTTTGGTTAGTAGTTGGTGAGATAGGGAGTGCGGGCGGGTGTGACCCAAAATCCCCCCAGACATAATCCCCCCGGACAAAATCCCCCCAAATCATAAGTAACGGACAAAATCCCCCCAAAACTCCTACTAGATGGACAAAATCCCCCCAAAATTCCTACTTGATGGACAAAATCCCCCCAAAATCATATTTAATGGACAAAATCCCCCCAAATCATATTTAATCGACAAAATCCCTCCAAATTATATTTAACGGTTAGGTTTGGTTAGGTTAGGTCAGGTTTGGTTAGGTTAGGTTTGGTTTGGTTCCAATAATTCGTTGACACCTTTTCCAAAATATGCTCCTTTTAATTAGCTACCACCTTTTCCAAATCATTCTCCTATAATTAGCTGCCATCTTTTCCAAAATATTCTCCTATTAATTAGCTGCCACTTTTTCCAAAATATTCTCCTATTAATTAGCTGCCAACTTTTCCAAAAGATTTTCCTATAAATTAGCTGCCACCTTTTCCAAAATATTCTCCTATTAATTAGCTGCCACCTTTTCCAAAACATTCTCCTACTAACTAGCTGCCACATTTTCCAAAATAATCTCCTTTTAAATAGCTACCACCTTTTCCAAAATATTCTCCTTTTAATTAGCTACCACCTTTTCCAAAACATTCTCCTATTAATTAGCTGCCACCTTTTCCAAAATATTCTCCTATTAATTAGCTGCCACCTTTTCCAAAATATTCTCCTATTAATTAGCTGCAACCTTTTCCAAAATATTCTCCTATTAATTAGCTGCCACCTTTTCCAAAAGATTTTATTATTAATTAGCTGCCACCTTTTCCAAAATATTCTCCTATTAATTAGCTGCCACCTTTTCCAAAACATTCTCCTACTAATTAGCTGCCACATTTTCCAAAATAATCTCCTTTTAAATAGCTACCACCTTTTCCAAAATATTCTCCTTTTAATTAGCTACCACCTTTTCCAAAACATTCTCCTATTAATTAGCTGCCACCTTTTCCAAAATATTCTCCTATTAATTAGCTGCCACCTTTTCCAAAATATTCTCCTATTAATTAGCTGCAACCTTTTCCAAAATATTCTCCTATTAATTAGCTGCCACCTTTTCCAAAAGATTTTATTATTAATTAGCTGCCACCTTTTCCAAAATATTCTCCTATTAATTAGCTGCCACCTTTTCCAAAACATTCTCCTACTAATTAGCTGCCACATTTTCCAAAATAATCTCCTTTTAAATAGCTACCACCTTTTCCAAAATATTCTCCTTTTAATTGGCTACCACCTTTTTCAAAACATTCTCCTATTACTTAGCTGCCACCTTTTCCAAAATATTCTCCTATTAATTAGCTCCAACCTTTTCCGAAACATTCTCCTTTTAATTAGCTGCTACCTTTTCCAAAATATTCTCCTATTACTTAGCTGCCACCTTTTCCAAAATATTCTCCTATTAATTAGCTGCAACCTTTTCCAAAACATTCTCCTTTTAATTAGCTGCTACCTTTTCCAAAATATTCTCCTATTAATTAGCTGCAACCTTTTCCAAAACATTCTCCTACTAATTAGCTGCAACCTTTTCCAAAACATTCTCCTACTAATTAGCTGCCACATTTTCCAAAATATTCTCCTTTTAATTAGCTACTAATTAGCTGCCACCTTTTCCAAAATACTCTCCTACTAATTAGCTGCCACATTTTCCAAAATATTCTCCTTTTAATTAGCTACCATCTTTTCTAAAATATTCTCCTATTAATTAGCTGCCACCTTTTCCAATAGATTTTCCTATTAATTAAAAATATATTTAATGCAAAACCACACAGTATGTCTGGTTATATATTTCTCAGAGGATTTTCGTTGGGGGATTTTGTCTTCTGATAAAGATTTGGGGGGATTTTGTCTTGTTATAATGATTTGGGGGGATTTTGTCTTGTTATAATGATTTGGGGGGATTTTGTCTTACATTGGGGGGATTTTGTCCTACATTGGGGGGATTTTGTCGCATTGCGTTAAATGGGGGGATTTTGGCCGGGGGGATTTTGGCTGGGGGGATTTTGGTATACAATCAGTGCGGGCAAGGTACCTAGAATGAGAGATTCAGTTTCAGGCGAAAGAGCACTATCTATAGAGGCTGTGTTTGTTTCGTTGAATACTTCTCCTGACCCTTCAATATATATGTATTTACAGAAGTAGGATAAGGGACTAGAAGTATCGAGGTCCCTTATTTTACTTCTGGTAGTTATAATCGGATTTTAGGTACGAATGTGAAAGTCTTTTTTGATTATGATCGGTGGTTGTGTATGTTTGTGGTTTGTGTGTGGAGGCTCGATCGACGAAATAGATTTTTAGCTAGGTTCAGTAAGAACTTAATGTACCCCAACCGTGAGCCATCTCGAATTTTACCTTGGCGAGTTAGAAAACACTAATACTGTACTACATTAGCACATACGAAACTAACACACCTCGCTAATGCGTTAAAATTTTACGTGACTTGTATGTTTTTGGAAAGATTTTAATTGGGGTCGCGAATGTAAAATATATTACACAACTTACTGGATGTACGGGTCAAGGACAGCGGTTAGCAATTTCGCCCCCTGCTCTAGTTAATAGGTAGGCATGCCCCTCAAACAATGCAGGTGCAAATATAGTCTGCTACCACGAACTTTCTCGTGACGTCACACCCTCCAATCTCTTACCTCTGTTTGGCGACCATATTGGAAGTCGTCAGCTCAGGCCATACAATTTAGACTACCAATGTTGACGTCACGTTCCCGTAGCTCCTCCCTTCTCAGTATTACTCTATGCAACCATGATCTCTAAAAATGGTGAAGTTTCAGTCATTATTTTTGTAGGCTTATGAATTTTTGGGAGACTGGACATAAAATCCTAGCAAAAGACCTCATTAGCAAGAAAGCCTGTTCAAAATATCTGAATGAAAAACGAGTGATGGAATTTTCAAAGACTTCCTTACACGACGTCAGCGTCTTGTTTCTGGTATTCGCGGCTTCGACAATGCTGGCCATTTTCGTCTCCTTCGCTGATTTCTTTCGCGTTTCGAGGAAAAGGGGCATTGAGCAAACTCTCAGAGGAGTTGAACTCGAGACGTATTGCCGCAGTATCCCCGAGGACATCGCCAAGGAATGCGTCCACTGTCAGAGATGTTTGGAATGTGGTCAGTCTAAAGGTTCCGTTACTGTTTTACGAAAAGCGACAGACGTCGAAAACCGATCCGAAAGCGTTTGAGTTATATTAGAGAATTTGAGAAGCTTAATTTCCAACATGTATAACTGCCACGAAAGCTTTTATATTCTGCAGGGGCCTACTTATGACCTGACACCCGTTTATAATGCTAAAGCAAAAAAAAATAACTTTTTAGGGTTTGCGTCACTTATAAAAAGCATTAAATATCGTATGCATTATATCTCTTTCCTGTTATTTATTTTGAGATTGAGAACGAAGGACACTTCTACTTGTCCATTCTAGACTTTCCCCACGTTAAATTACATAACCTAATAAAATGAGCTAACGTATTCGAATATTTCAGTAAACTAATATTGGACATATTTAAAAGTAAGAAATTTTTATTTCTAACTATTTAGGTAGCATTGTTTAATTTCCCCTGCTTAGTGCTCCGAATTTCTGTAACTTTTGTTTATTGGATAAGATCATCTGAAGGGCAATGGGATTTACTCATATATATAACATAGTATTATTTTATACGACAAACAATTAAACGAATTCAAGGTGTAGTAGAATCGTGTAATTGTATTCGTTATATTATTGGCATAATTTCAAATAAATAAAGTAATTGCAATCAGGGAAACTTAATCTTGAGTGATTAAAGTTCAACCGTGGAAACATAAAAAATTTATTTTGCCAATCGTACATTTTTTTAACCAATAAAGCTATGTATTGTTGAAAACCAAAGAGGCCGAGATTTTAAAATAGACATTAACTGTTAAATAAAAAACAGGTAGGCATATTTTTTTCATTGAGTTTTTTTTTGTTTCATTCACAATCCGCGGTGTTTTCCGCGCTTGTAATACGCATGTTATTTAGTCATTAAACATTCGGATGTCTGAACTCTTATCGTGATAAATCAATCGCATAGTATTTCTGCTTAACGAAGGGTTAGATTTTCGTTGTTAAATATCTAATAAAGTCATGGCTGAGGGTGTTTCAAGTCAATCTAAATGCCCACAAACTAGGAGCGACGTTTGGAGGCATTTTAATGTGTCTTTTAAAACATCTGAGGATGGTACCTCTAAGTATGAAGTGGCTCAATGTCGTTACTGCGAAAAGTAAGTATAGCTCATTTAATCGTGTTTTTTTTAATTGTTTTAAATCATTGTATTTTATGCAACTAATTAAGCACGTCATATACCCATCGACCAAAATCCAACATTAGTACGGGGAATTAACGATACCATATAGAAAAAAAGCATCCGCAATATCTACTTAATGAATCACTAGCAACGGTAAGTTGTAATTTAGTAATATAATGTACAAACACAGGCATTCTATGGCATGACATATTTAAAGCCTTATTTAAACCGTTACTTGCTGTACCTTGGCGAAACATTTGACACATTCTGGGTTGTCGTGAACTATAAATCGATCGCCGGAATACCGTAGTCTTATTGTAAAACTTCACAACCAGGTTGTTACTAGTATTATTTCCCCGATTTTTTGTCAGTTGGAAGCCCTATGTCTTGTGCAACTTCCATTTTTAAACAATGTTCTTTCAAAAATTATAATCTGAGCCCGTTCCAACTTGGCAGACGAAGGGGCAGACGACGTTTATTAGACCCGGATATACATACGAAAATAAGACCTGCCTCTTCTTTCATATCCCTCCGTCACGGGTAGGGGGGTCGTGGACTTGGACGCGCACCCGAATAACCCTGTTACCCATTCCGTCTTAAAAAAATAAATCTATCCCTGGTTTCACTAAGTGCTAACAAGGAACAGAACATTAAATTTTCAGAAAACGTGCACGGAAACATCAAGCTTTCTAGACGGTTTTACGCCAAATCGTTCATGTGTAGCTGAAAAACAATCGCAGATACATTTTAATTTGTAATACAAATACAATAGGCATAACACTCACACGTAGGATAGATATAAGAGTAGTCTTTTCCTGAACATGCATAGTACAGACCGTTAAAGAAGTCTTTGCGCGTTGCAGTTTTTGCACATATTTTACTATATTTCGAAAACTATGCAAGCTAGCGCTCTGGAATAAATTGCATTTTAATAAATTTTCATTTCTCTTTCATATTTTATCCGTTTCATAGTTGTCCATTGCAAACTTTTACCGGAAACCGGAAGTGTCCGAATTAGCAACTTTTTAAATATTGGATTCTCGCGGTTATAAATGCGATTTTCGGATTCCTTGGGGTCGATTCATATTAGAAAAGTTCTCACCAAATTCAATTCGGATGAGTATTTCACGAGTAATTAGCCTTTATTCAAAATCTGGCAACTTCGATTTAAATGGCGATAATAAATAATCGAGAATCGAATCTTTGTCGAAATAATGCTTGTTGATGTCATGGCGCTTTATGCATATATATATGTTAGGTCTTGTGGCGCAATGCTTTGAAACAAACCCGTCGTTCATTAAGAGAAAACCCGCGTTTTTAAAAGAGGACAAGCGGTTTGAAAACGTTGTCAATTGGGCCATGACATAATAATATCTGAAACTCATTAATTATGTCTGGGTCTTCAACACGACTCATTGCAGCCCAGTGAAAATTTCATTCATGATGGCATATGCGCTGCACGAGAGACCTTCAAATAGACAAATTGGACTATTCCATATATAAAAAACAACTTCAGAGGAGATAGCTTTCATGCTAGGAACATTCGCTACACGATTGAGCGTCGCTAAACGGAACCTAATGTTGTCTATAGCCTTGTTGAAAATAAGTATATGAGGTTTAAATTGATGTGTAAGAATGTTTTTTATAGAATTAGGCCTAATTCACGCGCGCGCGAAATATTCGTGTTTTTTGTTTGTATTAATTTGTGTTTTATATATTTTTTGTAAACTTTGGATTATTATTGTTCCTTGCAAAACAGTATAGATAGGTTTAGTCGGATATTTTGTATAAGAAAAATAAATATAACTGCTTTAAATAGAATCTTTGACCGAAGGGATCGGTTCGCTTAAAAAACAAAGTAGAAAGACTAGTTAGTTTGGATAGGACTGTTCAAAGATTCAGGGTATTATATGAAATGCACGTGCACTGTTTCAATGTTAAGATTAAGAAAAATAATATCGAAAATGAGGGGATAGAATAATAAGGGTAAAGGCCGATGCTCTGGCCATAAATGCAATTGGTAAAAACTAAACTGAACTTTGAATATGGGGGTGGAAAATAGAAATTGAAGTTTGAGACCTAGCAAGAAGTTAGGAATCCTCACTTGGACATAAGAGAAAAGTCAGTTGGTTATGGGCTAGCGAAGAAGCGAGAAGTCCTTAGATAGACATAAGAAAATAAAATGTTGTTAGCAAGCAAAGAAGCTAGAAGTCCGTAGTCGGTCATAACTTAAATGGAAATTGTTGAGATCTAGCAAAGAAGCTAGAAGTCCTAGTTGGACATAAGAAATAATAGAAATGGAGCTCAGACCTAGGCTAGGAGCTATAGTCTTCGGACATAATAATTAAAGAATGGCGAGGGGGAAACCACTTGTGAAATCAGGTGTACAAAATATTTGAAATCACGATTGAAGTCCAGAAATTATTTTTGAAGTCTCTATAAATCGCAAAATTAGGTTGATATCTCGGAAGTCCCTAGAGAAGTCACGCGAAGTCCCTTGGAAATCGCTTGAAGTCATACGAAGTCCTCTTGAAGTCATACGAAGTCCTCTTGAAGTCATACGAAGTCCTCTTGAAGTCATACGAAGTCCTCTTGAAGTCATACGAAGTCCCCTTGAAATCTCTCGAAGTTGATGAAGTCCGTTGGAAATCTCTTGAAGTCATATGAAGTTCTTGAAAAATCTCTTGAAGTCCAAGGAAATCCGTTAAAAACATCTTGAAGTCTATTGAAATTCCGTTTCAAATCTATTCAAGTCTCATGAAGTTCCTTGCATATGATTTTTTTCTCTCTTTTCGTTTCTTAAAAATTGGGTCTGTGGGGGAGAAATAGTTCATTTGAAGGTGGGAGAGATAATTAGGCACTAAAACCTTGCCGACTGAAAAACAAGGTTTCTAAGATAGATTAAAAATCACTAAACCAAGAGTTGGTTCGAGGATGAAAGGCCGAGTTTTAACAACTAAAGTAAAAGTCCAGAGTTTAATATCAAAATACAACTAAATCTATTCCATTGCCTGCTAGGGTAGCCAGGTCTTTTTTCTCATACAAGTTTTTAGAGTGAAGTCACTAAAAAGGGTTTAAAATTGTAGCCTCTCTTGACCCAGCGGAGCCTCCCAGTTGTTTCCCAAAAAATTCCTCTCTCCTGGGGTTGCGGTAAATTTCCATTCTGGAATCTCGAGGTGAGGTCCGATGAAATCTCACTCGCGTGCGCGTGCGCTTATTTGTTTGAAAAACCAACCGATTGAACCTGAGTTTGGTCAGAAGTGGTATGATACTAGAAGTATTGAGCTAACCAAATTCTTCACTCGGCATTAGTGAAAAGACTTGATAAAACACAAACGGTTGGCCCTCTAGTGGCGGTTTCAGAATTTTCCCTCCAAAACGTGAGACGCTCGCGGTGGTAGACGGCCGAACTAGATTCAAGGAGCCGGGTCCGTGTTCTGCGGCTTTGGGTTGAGGGGAAGGGGGTGGGAAATGTTTTTGGAACTCGACCAATTTTTCTCTCTCTAGTTTTAGAGCGTGGGAAGCGGCATAAAATCCTCAAATTTGTTCACTAGTGCCAGGATCTATTACCAATGCTAGAGCCCTTCACTTCTAGTCTCATACCACTTCTGGTTTGGTGTATCTAAGCTGCTGGCCCATTGGACCGAATCCCATTAGACCGAATGTCCCATTGAACCGAATCCCGTTGGACCGAATATAGCCCAAACGTGCGGGTTTATTATCTTAAAATTTTCATTGCTATTTAAAGATATATATTTAACGCCGAATTAAAAAGTACCTGTTTTGGTTTAAAGAAAATACCCTTGTCCTAAAGCTTGCGTCTATCAATTCACTTTCCCATATAAATAATGATACTGTGATGGTCACATCCCAAGTTTAAAAGGATGCCTCTATTGTAGCCGAGCCGAATCAAAGCCAACCTGAAATGACCAGTAAAACAATCAATATTTTGGAAAAGGCATATATTTATTGTTCAAGGAACTTAATAAATTCAGCGTTAATTGCTCCAGAATCTTTATAAAAAAAATTTGTTGGAAAAGGCCCGCCTTTATTATGCAAGGACCTCAATGAAAATAAAAATATTATGGAAAATCCTACAACTTCCAATCCAAACCTAACCAAACCTAAAATAACCAAACATAACCAAACCTAACCAAACCTAACCTAACCTAACCTAATCTAATGAAACCTAACCTAACCTAACCTAATCAAACCCAGCCAAACCTAACCAAACCTAACCTAACCAAACCCAACCAAACCTAACCTTAACTAACCAAACCTAACCTAACCAAACCAAACCTAACCTAACCTAACCTGACCCTAACCTAACCCAACCTAAAAAAACATAACCTAACCATACCTATCCTTACCCTACCTAACCCAACCTAACAAAACATAACCAAACCCTAACCCAACCCAACCTAACCTAATCTAACCTAACCCAACCCACCTTAACCTTAACCCTCTAAAATGTTACCGTAATTTTACTAAAATTTACGCAAAATATTTCAAATACTCAAAGGCCATTATTGCAATAGTATTTTTTTATTACTTTATAGTTTCCCACATTGTCTAACGTAACTGCAATTAAGTTCAAATGAAATTAATAATCAATTGCATGAAACTATTATTACGTAGTTTACTTTTTCTTTGGGAGAATCGATGCAAGGACTATCGCACGGTAGGCCGATACTCTTCCAATGCGCCACGGTGAGACGAAAGTTCCTATCGCTAAATTAACTTATATAGCCTTATAATAATTTTCCTAATAAAAAATCCCAATAGACAGAAACCGCACAAACGGCGGGATTTAAAAACATATTTCAGATAAAATCGGTCGATTGGGAATTCGGTCGAATGGGATTCGATCCAATGGGAGGACACCGTATCGCAACGTGTTTTTGGAGGCTCAGCTCGGATAAAAAGAGATTATTTACAGAGTATAGTACAAAATCCAAAACAGAAAAGTTTCCACAACCTGATTATCATAATAGATAATAGTATTTTTGAAGGCGATTATTAATATTCACAAAGAATGGGAGTAATAATTCCTCATCAACAGGGTCGCTAGGTTTGGAATGGAGCGATATTCCACCTGATTGGCACAATACATACACCAGTAATAAGCTTAATTTGCGAAATTTTGAGGTTCTTTCGCACTTCACTTCTAATGTTTGCGGTCAAGCTACACACCTTGTGTTAGTCAAAAAATACGATAGTATTGTTTAAGGTTTGCGGGTTTTTTTTGGAAAATCGTAGCTGGAAATTTCCTTTTCTACAACTATTATTTTCTAGAGTCTTGGTCCGTTTTGCAGTAACGCCTCCTCTACAGAGGGCACTCAATTTTCGGCCGTTTTTGGAGGTGCATTGCAATCTTACCCTCGTGCCAGACACTTTCCCCAGTATTTTTTGCCTTCTTGGACTTATTGTCGGCGGCTAATCATTCCGTTTTCAAAGAATATTCGTAAACGATATATTTTTGTTTGTGACGAAGTTTTATAGGTAAATATATAAAGAAGGATTAGTTAATTGAAAAATATAACAAATCGTCGCTATCGAGTGACGTATCTAGTCTGGAGAAATGGCGCTCGCGCTCAGAATCATAAGATCATGGATAAAGAATGCGCGTGAGGAAATTGGTTTTCATGTTGTAGGATAGTTTGAAAACCAATTTCATCTCGCGCATTCTACTATAAATCACGTGTCAAGTCACGTAAAAAATCGCGTCGTGATGACGATTTCTTATTTTCAACAAGTTCAGCAAGACCAAATACTTAATATAATCACCTATTGGCTTAATAAACTATTATTTAACTAAATTGGGAACCTTAATTTCGAAACGTGTAAGAAAATAATAAAAAGTCAGAGAATACGACATAAAAGCTGCCTATTTAAAAATTGCGCCATCTAGTTCTCTGAACCATGAATCCGAGTATGAATTAGACGATAATCACTTTAAAACACAGCCCACGCGCTCACGAACGTGATCGAGTTAGCTATGCCATATAAAATCTTCTTTCCGTAAATGGCGGCCGATCACGTGATAATATTTTTCCCGCGTATAACGCCGCAGAATTCTTTAGAGTGAGACATGGACCAATACTATTCGGGCTTGTATCTGCGCCATATAATTCGGCATCGATACTTGCTTTTGGTTGCTCTGCACCTTAGTACTTAATAGCAAAGTACATAGATACTTTTCAATTATTGCAATTTAATGAAGTCTTGAGAAAAAATAGAAATCGGCTCTAGTCTATAAATTCTATTGAAGTCACTAACTTATGTTGAAGTCACTAGAAGTCTTCACATATTATACTGAAGTCACTTGAAGTCTTCACATATTATACTGAAGTCACTTGAAGTCTTCACATATTATACTGAAGTCACTTGAAGTCTTCACATATTATACTGAAGTCACTTGAAGTCTTCACATATTATACTGAAGTCACTTGAAGTCTTCACATATTATACTGAAGTCACTTGAAGTCTTTAAATTATGTTGAAGTCACTTGAAATCTTTACAAACTAAATTGAAGTCACATTGAAGTCTTTAAATTATGTTGAAGTCATATTGAAGTCTTTAAAAATTATATTGAAGACACTTGAAGTCTTTAAAAATTGTATTGAAATCACTTGAAGTCTTTTTAAATTTTAATGAAGTCATTTGAAATCAAATACAGTTAGTGAAGTCTTTGAAGTCAAATGAAGTCTATTATAGTTCAATTGAAGTCATTTGAAATCTGAAATCAGGTGTACAAAATTTTCCTAGTGGTTTCCCCCTCGAAGAATGGAACTTGGAAATTTGAAACGGTAGTCTTTGGACATAATAAGGAAAGAATAGAAAATAAGAATAGATTTGGAAAACGGTTTAGATACCACGGAAAGGATAATGCAAGAGAAAAGCTGAAGTAAAGGAACAGTTTGAAATAAATAAAGCGTTGATTCGCCTAAAGCAAAAAACTGAGTGACTTTGCCATTGATTGGAGTGATTCTTATAAGTTACGAGACGAACGTGGACTTATGGTTTCGATTTTTCCGTCGGTCGGAACACTTCCAAAAATTTGAGCTCTCCCAAAAATAAAAGTAACGGATTAAGAGAAAAAAAGCAATGAAAGCAACAAGCCTCCCGCGTTTAACGCAAATGCTAGGCTTAATAATAAAGCCGCCCGCAACTAAGGCAATGGCAAGGCGCATTTCACAACTGACGTTCTAAGCTACCGTATTTAAAAGCATAAAAATTAAATGAACAAAAATAACTGAGTGTTGTTTTAAAGAATTAGGCCTAATTCAGGCGCGCGCGAAATATTCATGTTTTTTGATTGTATTAATTTGTGTTTTATATATTTTTTGTAAACTTTGGATTGTTATTGTTCCTTGCAAAACAAAATAGATAGCTTTAGTCGGATATTTTGTATAAGAAAAATAAATATAACTGCTTTAAATAGAATCTTTGACCGAAGGGATCGGTTCGCTTAAAAAACAAAGTAGAAAGACTAGTTAGTTTGGATAGGACTGTTCAAAGATTCAGGGTATTATATGAAATGCACGTGCACTGTTTCAATGTTAAGATTAAGAAAAATAATACAGAAATTGAGGGGATAGAATAATAAGGGTAAAGGCCGATGCTCTGGCCATAAATGCAATTGGTAAAAACAAAACTGAACTTTGAATATGGGGGTGGAAAATCGAAATTGAAGTTTGAGACCTAGCAAGAAGTTAGGAATCCTAACTTGGACATAAGAGAAAAGTCAGTTGGTTATGGGCTAGCGAAGAAGCGAGAAGTCCTTAGATAGACATAAGAAAATAAAATGTTGTTAGCAAGCAAAGAAGCTTGAAGTCCGTAGTCGGTCATAACTTAAATGGAAATTGTTGAGATCTAGCAAAGAAGCTAGAAGTCCTAGTTGGACATTAGAAATAAAAGAAATAGAGCTCAGACCTAAGCTAGGAGCTATAGTCTTCGGACATAATAATTAAAGAATGGAACTTAAAGAATAGAAAATAAGAATAGATTTGGAAAACGGTTTAGATACCACGGAAAGGATAATGCAAGAGAAAAGCTTAAGTAAAGGAACAGTTTGAAATAAATAAAGCGTTGATTTGTTTAAAGCCATTGATTGGAGTGATTCTTATAAGTTACGCGACGAACGGGGACTAATGGTTTCGATTTTTCTGTCGGTCGGAACACTTCCAAAAATTTGAGCTCTCCCAAAAATAAAAGTAACGGATTAAGAGAAAAAAAGCAATGAAAGCAACAAGCCTCCCGCGTTTAACGCAAATGCTAGGCTTAATAATAAAGCCGCCCGCAACTAAGGCAATGGCAAGGCGCATTTCACAACTGACGTTCTAAGCTACCGTATTTAAAAGCATAAAAATTAAATGAACAAAAATAACTGCTTACAGCTAAAATGAGCCCGAATGGTAAAATGTGAAGTTGGTCTCTCTGCGCTGCTGGCCTTCTAATCCTTTTGTTTATCTTCTATGGCAAAAACACCAACTTCGGGAATATATATTATATTATTATTATACTTAGTATCTTTATTGATAATTTGTTAAAACGTGAAACACATAATTAATAAAATATGCAAATAACACGACTTCCTCAGAGTTTCAAACTGAAGAATGTTCGTTAGCTTTATTGAACTTTTAAAAACCATACAGTCTCTTTCAATTGTTCCTTAATATTTTATTGGCCCTCCCTTAACCCTTAAACACATTCTTAATCTTTTTCTAAACGGCAGACATAAAAGCTGAATAAAATTAGGAGGCAAAACATTGTAAGCTGCCATGACCATATTCAATAGGTCGGCCCTGTTCTTGGGTATTCGTTTCTCCATGTTATTAACCATGTAAGCCCACATGGTTTCGATCGGGTTTAAGTCGGGCGAGAGAGCGGGCCAGTCCAGAACGTCAATCCCATTGTTTTCCAGATATCTTGCAACGATTCGGGACGGATGGGCTGGGCAGTTGTCCTGCTGAAACCATACACAATAACAATATTTTAAGTAAGAAAAGAATAATGATTAGTTTATAAATATTAATACCGGTCGCGGTCGTCTTCATTATATATAGCTGCCATATAGGGGAACATGGCGTTTCTCAAGATATCTATATAGGCGTTGCCGTTGAGACGACCCTCAATTGGTTGCAAAACTCCCACTCGTCCATCGCCAATGCAACCCCAAACGTTCACGCTAAAACGACCGCTGGTTTTCTTGTAGTTCACATACTCAGGAACGTATCGCTGGTTTTGTATCCTCGAAACCCACACAACAGGCGACGAAGATGAACTTTGGAACGTCTATAAAATAATACGGGTGAAGTAAGACATAACAGCTTTGACCAAAATTAATTGACATTATTCGCTGAACCTTTTCGTCCGAAAATAGGATGTATCGTTCTAGATCTTCCCTTGGCCAGGCTAAAAGTTCCCTGAAGAACTGGCGGCGTATTCTCTTATGCATTGCCGTCAATGATGGCTTGTTTGCGGACCTGCGTCACCTAACGCCCGCCTTTTTCAATCTACCCCAAACAGTTGGGGCGGTAACCCGAACACCGTCCCTAACTTCCCAACGGTCTCGTAGTTGTCTTATCGACAAGAACGGTTTAGCGTCCCGAATTAACGCTCTATTCTATCGAGCATTTCCCACCAAAGGTCTTCCAGACCTATCTAGATCCTACAGCGATATAAACGAATTACATTCAACTAAGCCCATTAAATTAAATATATGTAAACATAACGTTAAGGCGCCCTAGCTATATACTACCGGTTCTAGCAAAAGTAACATTGAAACCATACTTACCGTTGAGGTTTTACGACAACTGGTATTCTTACTTGTTTTTTAACTTGCAAAACGAAACGGTTGGTGTAATATGTCTTTTTATAATGAAAAAATGTTGTATATAAGGTCCCGAGAGCTCGTTAATTGTATTCATAAATCATGCCTCGTATTACATAAGAACAACGTTTGGAAATCGTTAGAATGCGGCAAGAAGGCTTGACTTGGAACCACATTGCAAATCAAGTTGGATGTTCAAGTCGTGGAGCTCAGTATACGTATGCACGCTACCAAAGGTTTCAGAGGATACAGGTAAGTATGGTTTCAATGTTACTTTTGCTAGAACCGGTAGTATATAGCTAGGGCGCCTTAACGTTATGTTTACATATATAGATTTAATTTAATGGGCTTAGTTGAGTGTAATTCGATTATATGGCCGTAGGATCTAGATAGGTCTGGAAGACCTTTGGTGCGAAATTCTCGGTAGCATAGAGCGTTAATTCGAGACGCTAAAACGTATAAGTTCTTGTCGATAAGACAACTACGAGACCGTTGGGAAGTTAGGGACGGTGTTCGGGTTACCGTCCCAACTGTTTGGGGAAGATTGAAGAAGGCGGGCGTAAGGCGACGCAGGTCCGCAAACAAGCCATCATTGACGGCAATGCATAAGAGAATACGCCGCCAGTTCTTCAGGGAACTTTTAGCCTGGCCAAGGGAAGATCTAGAACGATACATCCTATTTTCGGACGAAAAGGTTCAGCGAATAATGTCAATTAATTTTGGTCAAAGCTGTTATGTCTTACTTCACCCGTATTATTTTATAGACGTTGCAAAGTTTATCTTCGTCGCCTGTTGTGTGGGTTTCGAGGATTCAAAACCAGCGATAAGTTCCTGAGTATGTGAACTACACAAAATCCAGCGGTCGTTTTTGCGTGAACGTTTGGGGTTGCATTTTCGATGGACGAGTGGGAGTATTGCAACCAATTGAGGGTCGTCTCAACGGCAACGCCTATATAGATATCTTGAGAAACGCCATGTTCCCCTCTATGGCAGCTATATATAATGAAGACGACCGCGACCGGTATTAATATTAATAAACTAATCATTATTTTATTCTAACTTAAAATATTGTTTTCGTGTATGGTTTCAGAAGACAACTGCACAGCCCATTCGTCCCGAATCGTTGCAAGATATCTGGAAAACAATGGGATTGACGTTCTGGACTGGCCCGCTCTCTCACCCGACTTAAACCCGATTGAAACCATGTGGGCTTACATGGTTAATAACATGGAGAAACGAATACCCAAGAACAGGGCCGACCTATTGAATATGGTCATGGCAGCTTACAATGTTTTGCCTCCTAATTTTATTCAGCTTTTATGTCTGCCGTTTAGAAAAAGATTAAGAATGTGTTTAAGGGTTAGGGGAGGGCCAATAAAATATTAAGGAACAATTGAAAGAGACTGTATGGTTTTTAAGAGTTCAATAAAGCTAACGAACATTCTTCAGTTTGAAACTCTGAGGAAGTAGTGTTATTTGCATATTTTATTAATTATGTGTTTCACTTTTTAACAAATTATCAATAAAGATACTAAGTATAATATTTTCCAAAAATTCTTCAAACAGACACGGTTTCTTTCCTTCTAAATAATCTTAAAAGCCAATGTTACCCGAATATCCCAATCACGGTCTAGAAAATAAATATATGTGATCAAGTTAACAACAGCATGGGGTTTTTTTTTCAATTTGCTACACCTCGATTTCCGAAGTTAGTGTTTTTGCCATAGAAGATAAACAAAAGGAGTAGCAGGCCAGCAGCGCAGAGAGACCAACTTCACTTTTTACCATTCGGGCTCATTTTAGCTGTAAGCAGTTATTTTCAGTTTTTACCTCTCCGAGTGACGTATGTCACGGAGAGGTATTACACCGGCCATGTCTGTCTGTCTGTGTGTGTGTCTGTGTGTGTATCTGTGTGTCTGTCTGTCTGTCAGACCCCACGTGACCGCGTTCGCAGTTTACAAATCGGAGCAAACAAATACCCGATTTCCGGAACGCGTTCGCGGTTCACGGAAATTTGGCCATTCATCTACCAAGAGCAGTGTTTACTAACTGGCTTCTAAGGACCACAATCTGCTAGTCTTTGTCCATCCCACATGGACACTAAGCCTGTAGTTGCTGGCTCGTAAGCACTACCATCTTCTGTACTTCGTCAATCCCACATTGACACCAGCTTCTATGCACCACCATCTTCTGTTCTTCGTCAATCCCACATTGACACCAGCTTCTATGCACCACCATCCTCAGGTCTTTGTCCACTCCGGCTTCTTCTCCATCGTTATCGTTTGGTTTTAAGATATACGCGGCGATCGGCTAGTGTTACGAGAAACGTCTAGCCTCCCAATGGCAGGGCTTCCACCATCGGTTCACGCGAATGCGTTTTTATCTATTATTATAATGGAAACGAATCGTATATATACCCAGAAATTTGAAGAAAGCGGGCAAGAGGGATACCCTTCACTTTAAACGTCAATATTAGCAAAGTTTCGAAAGATAATAGGAACAACTTTATTTTAAACGATTTAACTATTTTTAATGTTATTTACTGGCGATTAAAATAATTAATGTCATTTACATTTAATTAATTATTTAAGATAAACTTATTTCAATGTAATGACACAAGTGAGAGTTTATATAGAACGAGTAATGAAGATTGCATCCGAATCGAAACACTACACGCACATCAAAGTTAATAATAAGATCTCTTACAAAACGATAACATTTCCTTTTTGCAGGGAATTAAATGGAAATATTTTAAATATTTTTCGGCATTACGATTCTTTAAGTAGTTGTGTAGCTATAAAGCTCTGTTTCATCTTAATATTCCAAGAACATCTTTTGATATTAATATTTCAAATTTGGTGTTTACTTTGTAATTCAGCTTTACTACATTTATATATAGTGTAATCGCATTTTGTATATTCATTCGATAATATGGGTGTTAATTCTTCATCTATCCACAAGTGTTGAAGCGATTGGGTCTGTGACATAAGATACCCTAGATTTAAACTAGAAATGACCTTGTTTCGCCTCCTCTTATAGGAGGTGTTAACGGTTCAGAGTGAGCCGAAAGTTAAATACACCCTTCAGTGATACATTTTAGGTGCTCATTTGAATTATTGAGGATACAAAGGAAATTGTTAAACGCTTAAGCCTTTGCTAAAGACCTTGGCAATATTTCGCCAATTTGAACTATGTATTTCCGGTTTTTCTCATTGGCTGGTGGACGTGTGTTTAGAAAGTAAATTCGTTTCGGCTCGGAGAGGTTTTTTTTGGTTTCCCAACTTGTTAACTTTGTTACCGGCTTGCATTTTTGTTCATTTAATTTTTATGTTTTAAATACGGTAGCTTAGAACGTCAGTTGTGAAATGCGCCTTGCCATTGCCTTAGTTGCGGGCGGCTTTATTATTAAGCCTAGCATTTGCGTTAAACGCGGGAGGCTTGTTGCTTTCATTGCTTTTTTTCTCTTAATCCGTTACTTTTATTTTTGGGAGAGCTCAAATTTTTGGAAGTGTTCCGACCGACAGAAAAATCGAAACCATTAGTCCCCGTTCGTCGCGTAACTTATAAGAATCACTCCAATCAATGGCTTTAAACAAATCAACGCTTTATTTATTTCAAACTGTTACTTTACTTAAGCTTTTCTCTTGCATTATCCTTTCCGTGGTATCTAAACCGTTTTCCAAATCTATTCTTATTTTCTATTCTTTAAGTTCCATTCTTTAATTATTATGTCCGAAGACTATAGCTCCTAGCTTAGGTCTGAGCTCTATTTCTTTTATTTCTAATGTCCAACTAGGACTTCTAGCTTCTTTGCTAGATCTCAACAATTTCCATTTAAGTTATGACCGACTACGGACTTCAAGCTTCTTTGCTTGCTAACAACATTTTATTTTCTTATGTCTATCTAAGGACTTCTCGCTTCTTCGCTAGCCCATAACCAACTGACTTTTCTCTTATGTCCAAGTTAGGATTCCTAACTTCTTGCTAGGTCTCAAACTTCAATTTCGATTTTCCACCCCCATATTCAAAGTTCAGTTTTGTTTTTACCAATTGCATTTATGGCCAGAGCATCGGCCTTTACCCTTATTATTCTATATAAATACCCAGACTTGCCTATTCTCTTACATCAAAAGGCAACCAGCTACGTTTTTATTAAGGTATTAAGTGGCTTCAAGTTTAGTTCATGTTAAATTCTTTGTTTCCCTGAAGTGAGGACAGGGAGGTATCAAAATCCCTGTTATTATAATTTTTAATTTCGGCAATAGTAAAGCTTTAGAGGTAGAGGAAGATCAGGAGGAAGCAGAGACCGACCAAAAAACCATTATCATGTCAACCTTGCTTCAAATTTGTATGGTCAATTCTATATGTTGAGTATAAAAAATAATCTTCATTAACAGGCCATCCGTCAGGATATCTTTAAGGAATACGAAAGAAGATTGAAGGAACACCCGACGGAGAATAAAGATGACTTGGATGCTATCTTCAACAAAGAAAACGCAGTTTATATCAGCAATCTAGGTCATCTGGAATATTTTTGTTTCCGTGCCTACACCTTGAAAAAGCCATTACATTACGGGAAAGATCTTTTCTTATTGAACTTTAGAACTGTTTCAATGTCAAATAACGCTTCAAGTTTCATCAAAAATGTCATAAACATGAGGTAAAATTTTTCACTGCTATAAAGGAACATTTAGATCGTAAGTTGCACACATCAAGCTCTTTTTTAATCGAAAACTACAACGCAGAAAGCCAAAAGGGTATTTTAAAATATCAGTTTTTCGATCTAACCGTGAAACAACAGACACTGTTATTCGACGGGGTAAATAGAGTCTGTTTGTTTGACCACATTGTTTTCTTAAGACGAGACATCCGGTATGTGAATTCAAAGACGTTAGATTTCCAGATACTGGATGTTCCGTCTTAACCTGTTGGGGTTTAGGCCGTGCTTTCAATAAGGATCACAACTATGTTTAAGAGCATTTATTTAGTCAACTAGTAACATCGTCCGTCAAAATACTGCGCGTACATTAATTGATCTCCCGTATTTATATACGGGTAGAAAAAAAGTAAACAGGCTTATATGATAACAAAATATAATGCTTTGGCCTACTGTTGATAAAATATAATTTTGTCTACGAAACAACACTTACATCATAGGGCAATCTTGTCTTAGAACCGAGTACATTTTATCTGAGGGTGGGGGAGATTGTCAAACAAGCTAATAATACATATCCATGGTGACGTCTTTTTCAACTCTTTTCCTCCAGCTAAACAGTTCGCTAAGAAGAATGTCCGCCATTAAGGTTAGAAATACACCTAGGCGTTTGAACTAAATTTGTTTCTTTGAATGTGAGTTCCGTTGTTTCTTTTTATAAGTAAAAAACTCTAATATCCGTGATTTACCAACAATAAATCGAAACCTTGATTGAAATTATAATTACTTCGACATTACTCGATTAGTCAATACATTTAGCAGCTTTTCTAGTTAGTGTTTTTTTACGACGAGGAAGTTAGCATTTGCCTCTTCCCACTTCTTATAAAAGCATATTTTAAGTGATATGTCTAAAACATTAGCTATTTAGACCACGTTTTCGTTGAAGCATCGAAATGATTTGTACATCAAACTTTTTACTTCCCTTTTAAAATGGACTCGTGCCTTAAAATGTGATTATTTTTGATTCGGAGAATAGACGTTCATCAGTTTTTCAAAGCGGCTTTTACAAACAATAATTAATTTTTTTATAAAACCTACAACACGACGTTTTGTATCAGGTACTATTTCTCGTTCGTGACATTGAATATTTATTTTTTAAAAATATTAAAAAAAAACCTTTGAAGCACTATAAATAAAAAATTCCTACATTTGTTGTAAGACGCTTTTTCTATTATAAAACACGAGAATAATAATTCTTGTACTTACACTATTTTCAATAGCTAATCTATGTTTCACAGGATTTGATGTCCATTTAGTAAAATTGATCTCCTTCAAACGTCCTTCGACCCATTTGTTACTCATAAAGATAAGTCTGAAATATAATTTCCAAATTTTGTAGTATGATGTTTTTTGTTTAGCTAAAATATCATAAATGTAGGCATACTTCACATTTATAAGGCTCAAAAGCACGTAACGACCAAATGCATATGCCATATTGTTGTACGGAGAATAAGGCTCCGTCAAGAAGTCCTTGTCCCATTTATCGAACCGCTATATAACGTATTTAAACGTATTTATTCACTTTAAATTCTGGGTTTTTATAAGTTTTCCGATGACCCAAAAATAAATAGTGAAGTGCAGCGTCATATGTTTTACTGCGTCAACATTCACGCGTAAGATTCATTGCTGTAAATCTATCTTTGCGCGTAAATTTACTTAAAATAAATATACTAATTTTATAGCTTTGAAATTTTTCCTGACAGGAAGCTTTTATAAAAAATTAACCATATTTAAAACTTTCTTTTTCTTTCTTCTCCCTTTAATAACTCTAGTCAGAATGATTTTCCAAATTGATGTAACATACTCGAAGCAGTCAAATTATAAATTGGATTTAGTTTACTGTTTTCAAACAAGTGTCCTTCGACATGAAAGGGTTGATGAATATGCTTTTTGAGTCATCTTTAAACTGAACCACGTGTCAATTTTATTTGCAGACTCAAAATTCAAAGGACATGGTAGACTTATTAATTGTGATTACTTAAATATAAGAAACAGTGAGATGAAATAAATTGGTAATTAAAGTTAGAAAACCAAAATTTCGAAAATATTGGTAAAAATATTCTGGGTAAATTAGACGTAATGAAAATTATAAATAAGTTATTTTGTATTAAATGCTAAGGCTAATTTTAAGGCGAAGTGGTTAATTTTTACCTCATCTGGAAATGCTAGTCAAATTATAGCGATTGGTTGAGTTAAATATATCTTCCATTCTGTTTTTTAGGAAAGATTGCGTTTTTTCCTGCAGATATTTTCCTTTAAGGGACCAAAAAGCAACGAAAATCGGAAAATTTTAAATTCTCGAGTCCACTCTGCGATAAACTCAAGTTGGGGTTTAAGAATTTCGCCGCTTTAGAACTAAAATCGACTAAAAGGCATATTTCTATTTTAAATGTGAAAAGTCATTTCATGGTTTAAACTCTACGCCAATGAAACGATAAACAAAAGAAGATGATATATTAAACTCCTCTGCATAACCAAAAGTAGTTATTATAACAAGAGACGGCTGATTGGAGTCCTCGGAATTCCGGCCAATCTCCAACACACACATTTTACCCTGCCAACAGCAGGAACCAATTAAATTGTCCGACGAGGGTGGAGCTAAAACGGATGCCTTACAGAGATTGGCGGAAGAAAAGCAATCACCAAGGGACGCCACTGTTATTGCCCTAGACTTTAAATATTGTTATATCTCTCCTTACGTGACCATTACGATAGAAAGAAAGGGGGTAGTAATCTATCTGTAGGGTGCATTCAAGGCAGGTCGACATGATATACATCTCGCAAGATGCAAATACTGGAAGTACTCACAATTCACAAACGTTTTATTCGCTAAATACATAGTAAACTAATTTAACAATTTCCTTTTAGTCGCTAAGAAATGCTAGAAATAAATAATTAGGCTATCACAACGTTTGTCGTTAATTCCTTCTCAATAATCAAATTGAAAAATTCATAATTGTTATTTATCTTACCTGGAGCGAAAAGGATTATATCCATGTTCAGGTGAACATGGATATCAGATTCAAGCATTTTTAACCATATTCATGCGTGCAGATATCACTTTTTCCAATCCTAAAATATATTTTATGGTTAGTCAGCGATATTCTGGAAAAGGCGGAAATTTATGGTTAGTCAGCAATACTTTGGAAAAGGGGGAAATTTATGGTTAGTCAGCGATATTTTGGAAAAGGCGGAAATTTGTGGTTAGTCGAAAATATTTTGGAAAAGGCGGCAATTTATGGTTAGTCGGCAATATTTTGGAAAAGGCGGAAATTTATGGTTATCAGCAGTATTTTGGAAAAGGCGGAAATTTATGGTTAGTCAGCGATATTTTGGAAAAGGCTGAAATTTAGGGTTAGTCAGCGATATTTTGGAAAAGGCGGAAAATTATAATTAGTCAGCGATATTTTGGAAAAGACGGAAATTTATGGTTAGTCAGCGATATTTTGGAAAAGGCGGAAATTTATAGTTAGTCAGCGATATTTTGGAAAAGGCGGAAATTTATGGTTAGTCAGCGATATTTTGGAAAAGGCGGAAATTTATGGTTAGTCAGCGATATTTTGGAAAAGGCGGAAATTTATGGTTAGTCAGCGATATTTTGGAAAAGGCGGAAATTTATGGTTAGTCAGCAATATTTTGGAAAAGTCGAAAATTTATGGTTAGTCGGCAATTCATACTATTTTCTCCATCATTGGTTCCGCTTTTCCTCGTAGGGGGAATACTACTATTTTTACTACTATCCTACTAAAAAAGTTTCCACTGTGGAAAACGACCTCTAAAATAGGAATGACCCCTGAAGGGTTCGTCTCCAAGGTGGGGATTTCGTTCCGTAAGCGGGGGATTTTGTCTCCAATTTGGGAGGGATTTTGTCTCCAGTTTGGGGGGATTTTGTCTTATGCCCATTTGGACGGGGGGAAATTTTTGGGGGGATTATGTTCAGGGGGATTATGCGAGTCACCCGTTTTACTAGGCAGATTACTGTTATAATTAGCAGAAGAATCGATAAAAAATAACTTAATTTTTTTTCCACCCTCCCTTTAATTGGTCATTCTTTAACGCGTGCAATGATAGAGCATTTAATCTTAAGTGTAATCCCTTTTTTACAGTCAAAGGTTGATTGTGCTCACCTTTTGACCTTGGTGAGACTGGTTCCGTTATTTTAATAATTTAGTTTAATTTCAATTGACAATAACAATTTAAAATTTGCTACTACTGCTACCATAAGTCCATTACTTAATTCCAGATGGTATTAGGTAATGGACTTTTGCTGCTACCTTGAAGAAATACGACTCTTATATTATTTTTCAGTTTAAAGGCTAACTGCCTTCCTTTAATACTTTTATACTATTTCCCCAATAACTGATTATGATAGAGGTACCCAACAGAATTCACTCCACTTACCGTTTATACAAGTAGAGAATATTACAACACTAAAATTATATTCAATCTAAGATTGAATCCTTCCAAATGCAAATTAGTTGTGTTTAAATTCCATTTTACATTGATTATCGTAACAAGTAAGGAAAGATCAATTTTATGGATTTTTTCAGCTTATATTTACTTGGGTTAAATCCATTCTCATTGAAATGAAGTAAATTATATGCGTAATACCAAGACATACCAATTTGACTTGGAATTTTCTGACTGTAGACCAACATAAAAAAATTGAAGAGCGTCACAACAAGGAGCTATGGTACCTCGAAACAAAGTGTAACAATCCAGAAGAAAAGCTTCCCCCATCTCTTAATTACGTAAGAATTCTTCTCACCTCCCTCAAGGATAAATAATCTTATGGCTATTTACTTGTTTTGCATTATAAAAACATACCGTCTGTTTCATAGTAATAATACTGCAGTATTAAGGCCCGTTTTCAATCAAGCGTTTTCAAGGAAGAAACATGTTCTCAAAAGCATTACTGCCCAAATGACTTGCAGATGCTGTTGATAAAACAACTGGAGAAGTTGTGAAAGGAATATGGCATGAAAAGCTGCACAGTGATACAGCCACAGCGTTTCAAGTGCCAAAGTCAACATGTGCAAGAAACTACAGCAGGGAATCATCGGCCATTAGGGACAATTATGCAAAATATTTTGAAGGACAAGGTAGTGTTGAGTGGCAATGGAATTTGAATGGAGTAAATAAACCAGATTTGTAAACGAGCTTCGTATGTTTTATTTACAATAAAATAAGTAGATTTAATTTGTGATTAATCCGCATCTTCTATGTATTTTATAATCACGTCAATAACACCTCTTTCACATCGTCGGCGCTTGTTGCTAGGAACGTCTCTCAATAAACTAGCTGCATAATCAGCGAATGCTGTTGCAGAGTCATCAGGTTTACTTAACTCTCTGTAATTAAATATATTTTATGTACATTGATCTCTAAGATATCAATGCCCCACTTATTTAAGGTTATGAGAAACATAACAATATATATATACATAGAATTGCATGGTTTCCGTACACAACAATAATTAATACAACTTATTTATTGCAATGGGCCAATGCTTCTAAAACCGAAGAAGGTGGAATAGAAAGTTGTTCTGCCTTTCTCTTATTAGGCCTTTCAGCTCTCTCGTGGATGAGTTTGATTTTTGATAAACCAATGAGAGAATATAGACGCCCGTATACGGACAAGATTGTCCGTATACGGTTGTACTTAGTGTAGCTGGTAGGAGGGGCTCATTCCCCCCTTTTCGTTCTTCTCTCTAGGAGGTGGTGCGCCAGAGGGGATGGGAAACTGCAAAGGGGGGGGAATTGACGTCACGTATCACGTGATGTTGTTGGCGGGAAATTTGAATTTATAGGGGATTTTTTCGTGTATTGATATGACGTTACATGACTTGTCGATGGTGACGACATTCAATGTCCATAGTGGTATTATTTTGGTATATCTTTAGGCTATTGTATACATTTAGTGGATGATTTCTTGGTAATTCTATGGGTTTAGTAGGCTCTTTCTACACCATCCTGTAATGCTATTATTATTAAGGTCTCTCCATGTATGCTTATGTCATACTAAAGAACTAGTTTTAATTGAGATATGGTTTACATTGCAAAATACATTTACAAATTAAGCTACGACGTTGTTCTAGGTGTACTCATGTTTTGTATGTTTTGTATTGTTATTATTAGGTGTATCTTTAGGATATTGTGTACATTTAGGATATGATTTATTGGTAATTCTATAGGTTCAGTAGACCATTTCTACACCATCCTGTAATGCTATTCTCTGTATGATTTTGAGGTCTCCATGTATGCTTATGTCATACTAAAGAACTAGTTTTAATTGAGATATGGTTTACATTGCAAAAGGTACCAATTAAGCTATGGTGATGTTCTAGGTGTACTCATGTTTTGTATTGTTATTATTAGGTGTATCTTTAGGATATTGTGTACATTTAGGATATGATTTTTATAGGTTCAGTAGGCCCTTTCTGCACCATCCTGTAATGCTATTCTCTGTATGATTTTGAGCTCTCCATGTATGTTTATGTTATACCAAAGAACCAATTTTAATTGAGATAAGGTCTACGTCGTTTATTGAAAATTAAGCTACGATGATGTTCTAGGTGTACTCATGTTTTGTGTATTGGTTATTGAGTTACTGGGTTAGAACAATAGTACATTTTAGTATCAAAAAAGAAGAAATACGGCAGTTTTTACACAACTTGGTAGCTGGTAATTAGTTAAAATGAACAAATTTTACTAAAAAAAACTCAGAACATAAGGATTACATTAGTTTTAATACGATTTGGTAGTTGATGAGTAGTTAAAATGCTGATCCAAACAAAAGTATACTCGAATATCTTGACTGTTTCGTATATTTTCTATTTAGCACACATTTTAAGTGACATTTTAACCAAAAAAGAATTACATATACCGTAACACATGATTTGTTACAAAACTTGTCAACAACCTTTCTCTGCAGAGTTCGGAAGTGAAATGACTCTCTATAGTTTAAAAAATTCCCTTTTGGACACCCAACAGGTATATATTATATGACATTAAGGGGGAGGATGAGGTAGAACTTGATTCATAACCAAAGAATTTATCCCCATCTGTTTCTATTTATACGTAAACACGTTCAAACGTGTCTAAAGGGTTTTGGGGGGGGGTGGCAGTGCCACCAGATTCCTTGCATTGCTATCAATGTAATTTATTTTTTATTAATTGGACCACCCACCAGGTTTTATTAAAGGGGGGGGGGTTAAACCTATATCCCCATTTAATTTTTATTTATACGTAAATATGTCCAGGCGTCTTAATGGCTTTTTGGGGGGGGTCGAACCATTTGTATTGAATCAATGGAATTTATATTTAGAGTGTTTTATAACTCACACAAATGTGTTATGTCCAAGTTTATGTCATTGAGGGGGTGGTGATACTTCCCACAAGGGGGTTCAAGCATTTAATTGATTCCAGGTGGTTGCCCCGAGGGCATTATTAGGACAAGTCTCAACAAGTTTAAGATGTTTCCGTTGCGTCAACAGAAAGGCAATATATCATTAAACCGAAACATTAACCTAAACGTACTATATTTATCAAAATTATCGACAACGTAATCAAAAATTTGTGGAAAACTTAAAACGGTATTGAAAGAAGCATCATTCACAACGCATTTCGTGTTAGAAGTAAAAAACAATCGAAACGTTTTTGATCAACTACGTTACAATTAACCGACACGAAAACGATAATTTAAAATTCCTAAAATCCCATAGGAATACATGGGGAAATGAATAATCCACCGAAACGAAAACAACCATGTACATTGCATTTTAGCAACACGAAACGAGTCATTTGAAAAACATTTCAAATTAATTAAAACGTTTCGATAAATTTTAGCTAAATTTATCAAAATTACTCTATGTTTCACCAAAAACACTTTTGATTTAGCAAAACTCCACCAATTTTTTTCTATTTAAATAAAAATTTGTTACCTCTTGACCCCCCCTCTTCGCAGTAACTAGTATAGCAACCTTTTACTATAACAAAGACTAAGCTAACTAACCAAAATATTTCTAGGGAAACGCCAATCAATTCGAGCACGAGTATTGTATATGTTTACAATGCCGAATCATTTACATAGTTTCACACTAGAATTTCACTGCTATTTACACTGTTCTAGGGAAAAACACAGATTTTCACTAACACTTTTAGAAAAGACATACATCCCTTTATACTAAAACAGAATATAGAATCAGCGAAAAGTTCAAAGTAGAACACAGAGTGTCATTTAGCTAATGCCAGTGCATGAATCGTGGATTTCTAGCAATAGAAGGAAATATTGTACGCAACATTTTTCTATAAAAATGCTTATTTGGGTTTCCTAAATTCCCCAAAGAATTGCATACAAAATTTAAAAAAGTACTGACTTCAGTTAATCCAACTCACTTTGTTTCTTTAGTTGCCTTAAAATGACGAAACGAGTCATTTGAAAAACAGTTCATGTGACTAAAAACGTTGCGATGATTTTCGCAATATTTATCAAAATGATTCGATGAAAAGCATATTTTCATTTATTTCAGAATCATTAATTTCAATACGTAACTAGATGGTGTTGCAGACTTAAGGGATTTAATTTTCTATACCTCAAAACTAGCTTTACTCTTATCGTTGCAATTTATTTATTTATTTAATAAGGCTCGAGGGAAAGGGTCGTGAAGCCGCCAGGACTTGGGTACGACCCCCCTCCATGGCACAGGAGTCTAGATACAATACGAGAGTATATACAAACGGGGAATATTACAAACAGAAACGTACAAATGAACTAACAAAAGAGATAAATCTTACGAAATGGTTAAGTTTAAACATTCTGTTACGTCATTAAAAATGTTCCTTAATAATACATTTGAATATCATGAAAAATACTGGTTTTTACAGCTATAATTGCAAAATTTGACGCCTGCATTGACTATATTTAATATTGAATATGATAACACTAGTGTTAGGGTCGCTTATTCTTGAGATGTTCAGACTTTAGGGTGGTGCTTCCCTCGATTGTTGTCTGATGATCATAGATTTTTTTAGATACATTGGAATTTATTGTCCTTTCTTTAATTGAACCACCCACCTGGTTTTATGAGGGTTAGGGGGAAGAGGTTGAACTTGATCCATAACAAAAGGATTTATCCCCATCCTTTTTTATTTTTACTATAAAGACGTGTCTTAATGGGTTTAGGGGCATGGCCGAACCATTTGTATTGTTATGAATGGAATTTATTTTGTGATTTATTGCTTTGTTAGTTTATGACTCTTCCTAACACGAAACATTTGATTCGACGGGTTTGCCCCGAAGCCATTATCCTGACAAGTCTCTACGTGTTTAAGATAATTTTGGTGCACTAACCGAAACCAGGAAAATATATGAGTATTTTTCCAGAACTATAGACTAGGAGACTAATTTCGTTCTTTTTTTTAAAGGAAATAACGCTCTTTGATCATCTTTAACGTAGCGAATAATGTAACAAAGCTATCCTAAATATCCGCCATTTTACCTTCAATCTGGCAGCTAAATCAAAAACTTTCAGTGTTTACAAGTAAACGCTGTATCAATCTAGGATTAATCAAAACATTTGTTAAAAAACAGTACGTTTTTTAACCTTTTATCGCAAACCATACAATATATTGTGATTTTCCCGCTCGATGAAGTCTCTTAAGCCGATATTAAATAGTTGGGGGTTAGATATTTACGCCTATACAGAACTTTCATGAGATTAAGATTGATTTTGCAGAAAAATCGTGCTCAAATCCTTTTGTTTCTCACAAAGTCTTCATTCTTTTTAGTGGGATTAACAGGTGTATTCAATTAGGGATTACAAATAAACGTTAGAAGAAGAAACGTTGTTCTGTGCTGTTTTTATCACAGAATGATAAACTATACGTCCACATGATACGAGTTAATATGCGCTAATATTTTTAAAATTCGGTGCTTCAAAGTCTTAATCCCTTTTCAGACAGATCCATATTTTCATTTTGGAGCACTAGAATTCTTTGTCCATATAGGACCAAATTGCTCTGGGTTTAGCTTTCTTTATTTACAAACCTTTCACAATCAATTGTGTCCCTTTTAAAGGTACTACAGTCTATCACTACACTAGCCAGTAGCTAAAATTATCTTTGTACTGTGAAATCATCCCAATCAATCTCAATTATTATACACATTTACGCCTTTTGTTATGCAGTATATACACATCGGTGGAGAAAGGTCTTTTGTTCTAATCCTACGAAAGACGCATAATGTTAGCTAATCGACTTGTTTTGAGAATTTCATTCCGTTGATAAACCTTTGCATAACGAATACTAGCTCAGTTGGCACTGTCTCTTCTTTAAAAGTTTCGAAATTTGCCCTCTTAAGGAGTTAATTATGTTATATTTAAATGCCTAGTTGCTGTCGGGTTGATTAAAAATATTTTATTACCTATTACGTTCAGGCAAGGTCTTGGGTGGGTGGTCGAAGCATTTGTTATCATTGGAATTTATTTTGTGATTCATTGCTTTACGTAGGCCTACTTCTCTTCTACACAATCATAGTGTAATTCATGACCGTGAGAAACTATCTGGTCATAGGTTAGCTTAAGGTAGAGTTGAAAGTAACATTTTGAAAAGTGTACAATGTGAAGATATCAAAGGATATTTTGACAATTGAGAATCACTAGAAACTTTTTACACACCATGTTTTTTATTTTATTACCCCAATAAAATTGTCTCTTATTTGCAGTGTTTATAACAAAAATTCTTTATAGGCCGCTCTTTTGTTGATTTTTAATTTGACATAAAGCAAATCCAATGTTCTTTAGTTTGTAACAGGGTTGGTGATTTTTTTGATTTTTTCAAAAATGATCAAATGATTTTTTTAAAAAAATCGCTTGATTTAAATCATGATTTAAATCAGTGATTTAAATCAAACAACCCTGGTTTGTAAACTATTAACAAGCGTGTGTCAGAAATGCATTGAGAGCAAAACATCTGGTGACTGGTAAGCAATAAATCAGGCTATTGTTAAAGTATTGAGAAATGAGGGCGTGTCTATTAAGAAATTTAGTATAAAAGCGGCTGAGGAAATGATCAAAATACACAGTCGATCTTCAAACACCGAAAGATAATCATGGATCCTGAAACTCTTAGTACAACTTTGAACGAACTGAATATAAATAGACCTTGGCCATTACGTTTAATATATGAGTTTTATTTCTACCTATGCGCCTATCTGCGAATAGATCCGTTGTACGGACCTCAGACTCTACCACAACTCGTATTACATGGTGGCTTAAACGCTATTCAAGCTTGCCTCGACTTACTCGAGTATATGAAAACAGTTGCTCGAACACCAGAGGACTGTAATACCTTAGAAGAATTGGAAAACCTAAGGGATCTAATACCTAGTCCCTTAATAACTCAATATGTAGATCGCCTGGCGAAACGACAAGAAGAAATTGAACGGGGTATACACGAAGAAGCACTAATCACCGACTTCAACAACTCACAATATGACAAAGAGATAGCCGAGTTTTTAGACCGAACGGATCCAGGACCACCCGTAGAGGAGATACTATTGAACGATTCCTTACCTAGGGAGAACGGTTCTACAGAGGCGATTTCTGACGATGATATCGACGTACAATGGGGAGGAGGAGAAACGGACCAGCCCGCACCTATTGACAACGTACCCTCTTGCGAGATACTAGGACAAAGCAGGGTTGTTTGATTTAAATCAGTTTGATTGTTTACGGAAATTCTTAGGCGATGACTGCTATCAAAGTCACTTCGAAACTTCTAGTAATAAAAAGTCGCTATGTGAACGCCTTTTTCACTGTAAAGACTGTTAAAATATTATCGATTTTTCCCGAAGAACTGAGACGCATATGTGTGGGGAGATATATTGTCAGATCTGTAAGAAATACCAACCGAGCAATCACTTATGTTATATCCAGGTTATCAAAGATAAACCCCTGAAAGTGTCCTCTGTTAAGAAGCCTAGACCCAATCAGCCTAACCTTATGTATATTTTCTTTGACGTAGAATGTATACAAACGAAGGTGTGTCAGGAAAAGTCAGGTGGCTGAGCTATTCCCCCTTGTTTATAACTGTTATGTCGATTAAACTAAAATAAACGGAATGATCCGTGCTGTTACAGGGGGAACTCGGGTTTGAACCAAGGACCTCTCTCTCGGTCTGCAGTCGAATGCTCTACCACTGAGCTATTCCCCCTTGTTTATAACTGTTATGTCAATTTAACTAAAATAAACGGAATGATCCGTGCTGTTGCAGGGGGATTTCGGGTTTGAACCAAGGACCTCTCGATCTGAAGTCGAATGCGAGCTATCCCTCCTTGTTCCCAGCCGTAATGTCGATTTATCTAAAATAAACGGAATGATCCGTGTTGTACCAGGGGGAACTCGGGTTTGAACCAAAGACCTCCGGTTCTGCAGTCCAATGCTCTACCACTGAGCTATTCCCCCTTCTTCAAGGCCGTAATGTCGATTTAACTAAAATAAACGGAATGATCCGTGCTGTTCCAATCCTCCTTTCGAGGTAAAGAAACCAGAATCCAAAAACTTAAAGTAGACGGTTTTTGCGAAATCAACCAGGAAATATTCGAATACTGGGGGTGTTTCTATCATGGGTGCAAAATACACTTTCCTTTAAACAGAAACAAGGCTTTGCATGGAGACCCTGCTCAGACTTTGAACTCTAGATATTTTAGTAGCATTCATTTGTTAGCTAAATTAGAATCCCTCAATTATAAAGTAAATATCAAATGGGAGTGCGAATGGCAGAATGAAAAAGCAAATAAACCAGAAATAATAGAGTTTTTAAAATGTCATGACATTAAGCCTAAAATAGTAAAAAGATTGGACCCTCGCGAGGCATTCTTCGGAGGAAGATGTTGCGCTACAAAATTATACCATAAAACAACAGGATCAGAGCGTATTCATTACGTCGATTTCACGAGTTTATACCCTTTCATTAACAAAACCACCAAGATACCTATAGGACATCCCGAAATCATACTAGACAATTTTCCTGATGTATTTTCGTTTGATGGACTTCTTAAATGTGACGTCTTACCGGCGCCAAACCTAATTCATCCTGTCTTGCCTGCTCGTATTAATGGAAAATTAACATTTCCATTATGCTACACCTGTTGTAAAACCCAGTTTCAAGGTGATTGCGAACATACTCCTGAAAAAAGAGAATTACGAGGCACATGGGTAGTCGACGAGTTACGTCATGCAGTAGAGAATGGTTACACAATCACACGAATGTACGAGGCTTGGTCATACAAAGTCACACAGTACGATCCCAAAACAAAACAGGGAGGACTGTTTAAAGATTACGTTAATACCTTTTTAGAGTATAAAACCCAAGCTAGCGGCTTCCCGCCGGATTGTCAGACTCAAGAAGATAAGGAGAACTATGTCAAAAGTTTCAAAGACGAAGAGGGCGTCGAACTAGATATCACTAAAGTAGAGAAAAATGAAGGCCTGAGATGCCTTAGCAAACTTATGCTCAACTCTTTTTGGGGTAAATTCGGCCAAAAAACAAGACACACCTCTACCGAAATAATCAAAGATGCTTGCCGATTATACGGATTAATACTAAATCCGGATATAGAGGTTAAAAGTCTACTAACAATCAACGAAAACACAGTACTACTAAAATACGAACACATTCTCGAAAATGAGATCGTACACAAACACACAAACGTAGTTATCGCTTGTTTCACAACAGCTATGGCACGATTACATTTATTATTATTATTATTGTTGATGAGGCGGGGCTCACGCCCTAGCACCGATGCCAAAGGCATATTGTGCAACCTCAAAATCAGGCCTTGAATAGGCCCGTAGCCGCAGCGTAGCGAAGAATTCGCTCCACCGTAAAAGAGGAGACCCGCGAGGGCTCCACAGTGTGTGAATCAAAATGTTCTAGTCTAAGCGAGGCGAAGAAGTCGCACTCGCAAAGTACGTGAGCGGATGTTTCTTCCTTCTCCTGGCACGACCTGCAGAGGGGGTCGTCAGCAAGACCCATCAGATGGAGGTGCCTATTTAGCCGACAGTGTCCGGTCAGAAGACCGGTGGCCAGCCTAATATCCCATCTGCTGAGCGAAATTAGGTCTCTAGCACGAGACCTGCAGGGACCATTGACTAACTGTTTTGTCTGTCTCTGGCCATCCATGTCATGCCAGAGCTGGTTTTGTATGACATTACGATTACATTTACTAAAACATCTTGAAAAGGTCGGTGACCTTTGTTTTTATTATGACACGGATAGTTTAGTGTACCTCTCACCAGATGGCACTCATTTGCTACCCACTGGCGATTATTTAGGGGAGCTCAAAAATGAATTAGAATCTTATGGACAGGATGCCTATATTTGTGAATGGGGGAGTGCTGGACCCAAGAACTATTCTATGGACATTCTCGACCCTAAAACGGGCAAAAAAACTAACATTATCAAAGTTAAAGGCTTTTATTTAAACGCCTCTACTGAAAATTATATAAATTTTGAAACTATGAAGAAACTACTGGGAGTAAACAATGAAGGTGAACCTCTACTGAACTCGGTTCAAGTGCCTATTGGCCCACAAATCAGACGTCTGCAAGATCACACTCTGATCACTATCGATCAGAGCAAAACATATCAGGTCGTAGTGGATAAAGTTAGAATAATATCTGACTATAAAACTACCCCCTACGGTTATATTAACTAGAATCTTTGACATTTTCCACATAAGTTACTTGTGTATATTTCGATAGCTGCTTTTAATTAGTATCTCAAGTATTATTTATAGTAATATTAACGTATTTCAACTATTAACATGTAACAATATTTTAAAGAATACGCATCATTTTTGGTAATATTTTTGCATTTAGTAAGTTTTTTTAATTAGTATATGTTAGCACTTTAGTTTAAAAATTAGTATACTTATTGTATAAGTGTAATTTTTATTTTTTGATGATAATTATAGTAACGTTTTTTAGTAATATTTCCATATTTTTATCCTTAATCGTATATCAGTAATTAATCGTGTATGAAAAAATATATTTCTTCGTCAATCCTGTGAACATTTTAGTTTAATAACTAGCCTAATATTTGTACTAAAATCATATAATAACCATTGTAGTTTTTTACGAGTATTGTAGGTACATGTTTATGTCAATACATTTGCTTAATCATCGTGAAATGTAGTATTTCTATATTTTCTATGAAGGTACATGGGTATATATGTACTTAATAATCTCTCGTGTAGTAATATTGTTCTATTTTCTATGAAGGTATATGTCAATATTTTTTGTTGTTTTTTTAGTAGTGATTGCGCATTTTAACTGTATATCAATATTTTAGCGCGTATGAAAAAAGATATCGTTCAGTCAATCCTATGAGAATTTTTAATTTAATAACTAGTATTGTGTTTATTTACCATGTCTTCTATGTAATCCTTATGTTCTGAGATTTTTAGAAAATTTCGCATTTTAACTCAAGTAATTGTACTTATTTTCCAAATTCGTATTAAAACTAGTGTAATTTTATTTATGATGTTTTAGCAGTACTGATTCATTTTAGCTTCTAATCAACTACTGAACTGTGCAAAAACTCCCGTAATACCACGTTTATGGTATTAAAATGTACTATTGTTCTAACCCTGTATTTCGTTTACGAACTATAACACCCTACTGTAGTACCGCGTCGTAGCTAAATCTGTAAATGTATTTTGCAATGTAAACATATTTCAATTAAAACTAGTTCTTTAGTATGACATAAGCATACATGGAGGGACCTCGAAATCATACAAAGAATAACAGTACTAGAAGGGTATGTGTAGAAAGGGCCTACTGAACCTATATAAATCATGCCCTAAATGAACACAATACCCTAAAGATACACCAAATAATAACAATACAAAACATGAGCACCGTAGAACCGAGCCGTAGCTTAATTTTCACTAAACTACGTAAACCTTATCTCAATCAAAACTAGTTCTTTAGGATAACATAAGCATAAGCATACATGCAGAGACCTCAAAATCAAACAAAGAATAACATTACGGGAAGGTTGGGTGTAGCAAGGGCCTAATGAACCTATAGAATTACCCGTAAGTTATATCTTAAATAGACACAATATCCTAAAAATACACCGAAATAATATCACTATGGACACTGTGCGCCTTCAACACCAATAAATTACGTGACGTCATACCAATACACTATAAAATAAGTTCAAAATTCCCACCAACACCATCACGTGATACGTGACGTTATCAATTTCACCCCCCCATAGCAATGCGCCCCTCCCCTGCCTGCAGACTGCCACCGCCTAGGGGGAATAATGAACCCCCCTCCCATTCGCCACACCCACTGCCGTACACGCCAGTGAATATACGTCAGCGAACTGGCGTATATTTACTGGCGTATACGGCAGTATATACTCTCTGACGTAGGTTATGCTTTAATAACAGCGTTTTCTTTCAAAACATCCAAGCCCGCCATCTATAGCTCAGTTTTACAAGTATAGTTTGCCTGTTAACCCGGATCTGGAGTTACGTTAACCTACGGAAGTTCCGGTTTATAGTAATGGCTGTCAGACCGCCATCAGTGTCGTGATTAGTGTGAAGCTTGAAATCGCGATATAGTTTTTATTTAGTATGGCTTATGTTTCTTTGCTAATTAGGAAAAACGCTTAGGATCAATGTAACTAAATACAGTCGTCGCACGCCCAAATGAAACACACATCTGAACACGATTTATGTGATACTAAAAGCACTTAACCGTAAACGACTAAAACGTTTTGTAAAACTGAAAAATATTGACCAGCATCTTATACAAAAGGAAAACGTTAAAGTAATGAAAAAAGGAAAACAAATTTCTAACTAGTAATAAATCGGTCCAACTATCCCCGCTAAAACCTTTAAATCGTTGGAAACTAAGTGCTGTATCAGGAATGCCTTAAAAATTTCCTAGCATGATGAAGGCTATTTTGATCCTTTGAATTCATAATAGTTTCCTTTTCAACTCAAGCGTTTAAAAATTGCACGAAATACCTATAGACCACCAGTTTTTTTAAATCGGACAAATAAAGTGGATTTCTATTATTATATCAACCCAACACTATGTATGGTACAACTTGTTTCCTTCCGCGCTCACTCTCTCAAACCTTTCCTCATTGGGTACCACTTCTGTTTGCTTGCCCCGCTTTTTAAAAATTTCTTTCGCACCAAAGTCAGTCCTTTGGTTTAGTTCGCTTATACCCTTTTCCCTTCAGTGCTGGGAAACAATGCTGATGCACAGCGATGTTATACGTCCAGTACTTCTAGGGTGCTGTGATATGATCCATTTATGATACAGTATACCGGTTTCCGCCCTCTGATACCACTACTTACGGGCCGAAATAATCAACTCCAATTCGTTGAAACGGTGCGTACAGCAGTGGAATTGATTTGAGGACTCCCCTCGGTTTTTTAAGACTGCCTATTTGGCTTTGAGAGTCGGCGCTGGAAAATACATATTTAGATACTCGGGCCCAAAGAATCTTCTCATAAATTCCTCCCAAGTTCATTTTAAACCCAAATGGCCCGCTATAAGATCATCTTAGCTTGAAAACAGTATAAATTTGGGCCGAAGTAGCGAAATGCTTTTTCTCCACTTTTACGCGTTGACACTTAACGAGTTGCTCGTAAATCTCGATTATCCTTCTTTTGCTATTTCTGTCTTTTCATCAAACTAGTTACCTTGTTCAAATGTCTTTAGACAACCGGTACGCGACAATTTGGTCTCGCCGATTTGGTCTTGGGACAAATGGGTTCCGATACAAATTGGTCTAGGGACACAATGTTCTCAGGACAATTGGGTCTCGAGACAATTGGGTCTTGGGGGGAAAAGGGTATCGAGACAATTGGGTCTTGGAGCAAATGGGTCTCGGGACACTTTGGTTTTGGGGAAATGAGTCTCGGGACACTTTGTTCTCGAGACAAATTGGTCCCGAAACAATTGGGTCTCTGGGCACGAAAGTGTCAATTTAAAAAATATCATCACTTCAGTATTTTTTAACCAGCCAAATTTAACCAAACCATACCTTACTTAACCAAACCTAACCTAGCCCAACCCATTCAAAACAAACCTAAACTAACCAAACCTAACCTAACCCAACCAAATCTTGTTTGGAGGTAAGAAGATTATTCTAGGAGAGCGGTAGCTCTCTTAGATAAGACTTCATACTGCCTCTAATGTATAAGGAAGGTTATTTGATTGGCTCTAACTTTCTTTGTGTTCTGTAAACTGTTTTGAAAAATTTCCACAGAACTAAAATCCGGGTCCTGAATATGTGGTTAAAATTTCAAAGAGATTCATCTAATAGTTTATTTTATAAAAAATAAAGTTGCTAAGGGTGGTTTTCATTTACATAAAATTAATCAGCCTTTTTGGCAAAAAACTGGAAAATTCCCATAGAAATAACATGGGATTTTTTTAAAAATAAGGCCAAATTGTGGTACGTATACTACAAAAACTATACATTTCTTAGGATTGAAAATGCTTTTAAATGAACGTATGATCTTTATATTAGGCCCTTTTCTACTTTTTATTCACAAAAATTAAGCTTAAGTATGTTGTGTTTAAATTTTTCAAAAATACCTCGATTTGCGATTTTTTCAATGATTCACTGTTTTATTACAAATTGACAACACATTCGAAACTCGCCTTTATTAGCGTTTAGTGGTTGAATATAAGATTTGGTGTGATTCTATTTCAAGTTTAATGGATGAAATGCTCTATTGAAGTTAAAATATTATGAATAGTTAGCGAGTCCATAAGCTCGTTTCAAATCTAATTTATTTAAGAAAAAGCTTTGCCCAAGTCTATGAATCTCTGAATTCTGTTAGTGCAAAAGTCTATGACTAATTAAGCTAGATTAACGATTACAGGTAATTAAGCTATATTAGCGATTACACCTAATTTAGCTAGATTAGCGATAGCAGCTAATTAAGCTAGATTAGCGATAACAGCTAATTAAGCTAGTTTAGCGATTACAGCTAGTTAAGCGAGATTAGCGATTACAGCGAATTAGGCCAGATAAGCGATTACAGCTAATTAAGCCAGATTAGCGATTACAGCTAATTAAGCTAGATAAGCGATTACAGCTAATTAAGCTAGCTTAGCTATTACAGCTAATTAAGGTAGATTACCGAACACTGGTAATTAAGGTAGATTACCGAACACTGGTAATTAAGGTAGATTACCGAACACTGGTAATTAAGCTATATTACCCATCGGTGCACAACTCTACACGTGTCGGTGCACAACTCTACACGTGTCGGTGCACAACTCTACACGTGTCGGTTCACAACTCTACACGTGTCGGTGCACAACTCTACACGTGTCGGTGCACAACTCTACACGTGTCGGTGCACAACTCTACACGTGTCGGTGCACAACTCTACACGTGTCGGTGCACAACTCTACACGTGTCGGTGCACAATTATATGACATGTGTCGGTGCACAATTATATGATATGAGTTGGTGCACAACTAAATGACATGAGTTGGTGCACAACTAAATGACATGAGTTGATGCATAACTATATGACATGAGTTGGTGCACAACTCTATGACATGAGGTTTTGCACAACTCTATGACATGCGTTGGTGCACAACTCTATGACATGCGTTGGTACACAACTCTATGAAATGCGTTGGTGCACAACTCTATGACATGCGTTGGTGCACAACTCTATGACATGTGTTTGTGCACAACTCTATGACATGTGTTGGTGCACAACTCTATGACATGTGTATGTACAACTTTGGCATGTGTTGGTGCACATGTCTTCGGTATTTCTTAAGTTAAAGGAATCTGTAAACACGTCTGCGGAATCTTTTTGGGCACAGGTCTAAAAAATATTTTTGTGCACAGGTCTAAAAATTGGTTTGCCCAAGCCTTAAAAACAAAACGATAAGAGTTTTTCCAGTTGTCTGAAGCGCGGATATTATTTTATTTCTATTGAATTATAAAGCCAATCCATATTTTACTACTCTTTAGAATTTAATTCAATCACCTGATTTTACTGCTAATGGATTAGTTTCCTATAAATTAATTGAAATAAAAAATTACTTATCTTAGATTTTTCAACAACAATTCCATTTTCCTTAAACATTTTATCATGCATTTATTATTTTGAGGGATATCGTGTAAATTTAATCAAATGACTCTTTCTTTTTTAATTTCCGAGAATTATCCTTTCAAAAGGTTTCAAACACATCAAGTTTTCATAATGTTGTCAACTAAATAGCAACTCAACCAACACTTCTAAAATCTTCCCCACAAGTACTGATATACACAGTTCAATAATTGTGACTGTGCTTAAAGAGGAAACGAACCCCTTTATCAAATATAAGAAAGGGGATAACAGCCCCCTTTTGTATTCGAAAAGACCGCATATAATACATTATTAATGAGAGTATTATTTGAAAATTAAAGTACGTTCTTCATTGAAAAGAAAAAAATTCATGATAAAATGTTTGAGAAAATCACTAGAAAATATTGTATGCAATTGTCTTAAGAGATAAGTCCTTAAGGTTCTTAAGAATATCATTAGAAATTAATGTATGTAATTGACTTCGGAAATTCCCTTCAATTCTTGCGGGTATTCCTTTTAGCTCCCTTGGATACTCCCTTCAACTCCCTCGGATATTCCCTTCAACTCTCTGGTATATTCCCTTCAACTCTCTGGTATATTCCCTTCAACTCCCTCAGTTATTCCCTTCAACTCCCTCGGTTATTCCCTTCAACTCCCTCGGTTATTCCCTTCAACTCCCTCGGTTATTCCCTTCAACTCCCTCGGTTATTCCCATCAACTCCCTCGGTTATTCCCTTCAACTCCCTCGGATATTCCCTTCAACTCCCTCGGTTATTCCCTTCAACTCCCTCGGATATTCCCTTCAACTCCCTCGGATATTCCCTTCAACTCCCTTGGATATTCCCTTCAACTCCCTCGGATATTCCCTTCAACTCCCTCGGATATTCCCTTCAACTCCCTCGGATATTCCCTTCAACTCCCTCGGTTATTCCCTTCAACTCCCTCGGTTATTCCCATCAACTCCCTCGGATATTCCCTTCAACTCCCTCGGTTATTCCCTTCAACTCCCTCGGATATTCCCTTCAACTCCCTCGGATATTCCCTTCAACTCCCTCGGATATTCCCTTCAACTCCCTCGGATATTCCCTTCAACTCCCTCGGTTATTCCCTTCAACTCCCTCGGTTATTCCCTTCAACTCCCTCGGTTATTCCCTTCAACTCCCTCGGTTATTCCCTTCAACTCCCTCGGTTATTCCCTTCAACTCCCTCGGTTATTCCCTTCAACTCCCTCGGTTATTCCCTTCAACTCCCTCGGTTATTCCCTTCAACTCCCTCGGTTATTCCCTTCAATTCCCTCGGATATTCCCTTCAACTCCCTCGGTTATTCCCTTCAACTCCCTCGGATATTACCCCCAACTTCCTCGGATATTCCAATCAACTAATTTACCCGCTCGGAATTTAACTTTAACCCGAGGATTTTGAATACCATATTCATTTAAATAACCACTCCAACTTCCAAAACTCCCAACAGGAGCAACGTACTACAGAATTAAGTGCAATTCTATTCAGTAAACTATCTAAACGAATTAACGATAAATTAAACTAGTGGTACTATGAAGTAAATGCCTTCCCAATTTTTTATTAACTACTTTCCATTAGTTGCCCTCTGAAGATACCCTGCAGTTTTTTGTTTATTTTATTTTTGCGATTTTTCTGATTTGCTAGTATAATCCGATTTTTTAATTATCGCCGATTTTATATTTTTTCTATTTATTTTGTACTCTTGGGAGAGACTTTAATTCTTAGTAGATCGCCCGACTGAAAAAGCTTACTACTTATTTTTCTATCTTTTATTTCTTTTAGTTTAGGTGGAATGACATTATTTCCGCTGATATTTTAAGTTTTTAACATTTTCTTTATTTTTGGATGACCCTTCCCTTTCGAGTCAGGAGAGAGAGTCTCAAGCCAAAGATTTTCTTTCGAAAACCAGTGGTTTTGAACAGTTTATTTTTTGTGATAGAAAAGGTGAGATAAGGGGTTTCTTTAACCTCCACCACTCTCTGGCTTCGGTTTTACAAATTTTTTCTTAGGGGTGGTCTTAGCAGAGAGGTCTTAGTGCATACAAATAAAAAAGAAGGGGGTAAATTTTGGCCTGAGCCACGGAAATTTTTGTTGAAACCCAGTGACGTAGGTATACCTGTTTTTTATTTCTTTTTTAACGATTTTGTCCAAGAGGGTACCAGTTTTGGGGTCTTATATATATATTTTTTTTAACAAAAGGGGGGGGGATTTTACGCTTTTATTTGAGTATTTTTATTTGTAATTTTAATTTTAATAGTGGGAATTTGATATAAATTTAATGGAAGTATTTACACTCCCCCGGGTAATACGTATGTATTACAATACAGATTCAAAATTTTTTTTTTTTACAATGATTACATGATATTGAACATTCAAAATTTTAAAGTTACAGAAATTTTTAATTATTTTTCTATTATTTTTTTTTAATCAAACCTATTTATTTCTAAGGCGTACAGCAGCTGAATGGGCCTTCTAATGATATTGTTTCCTACTTTAACCCAACAAGCTCTTATTTCCCCATCTCTTCCTAACATGACTTCCGTCACTACTCCTAATTTCCACATATGTTTGGGAATTTTTTCTTCATGCACAAGCATGACGTCGCCTATTTTGACTTTTTCTTTGTTTTTAGCTAGATAGATGTGGTGAGCGTTTCTGAGTTCCAAAAGATATTCCTGTCGCCATCTTTTCCATAGCCTTTCCATTAACGCGTTTCTGTGCTTTAATCTTCTAGCAAAGTCCGTTTGACTTGAGGGGAGCTGCGCTGTAGGTGGTAGTTGTGGTGGCAGGCAACTTATTCTTTTTCCAATAAGAAATTGTGAGGGCGACAGAGGCTCGGGCTCGTTTGCGTCATTATAAAGGTATGTCACGGGCCTCGAGTTTATTACGCCTTCGGTTTCAAGAAGTACGGTTTCCGTCTCTTGGTACGTAAGGGCTGCCTTTCCCAGTACTTTTCTCAGTATAAGCTTCGTCGTTTTTACCATTCTTTCGTAAAATCCACCAGCCCAAGGGGCTTTTTCCACTATTGACTTCCACTGAATTCTTTTGTTCGCAAAAAATTGCTTAAGTTGATCGTCATTAATTTTGTCCCACATGATATCTAAATCTGATTTTGCGCGTTTAAAGGTCTTGGCATTATCAGAATAGATAATGGATGGTACACCTCGTCTAGAAATAGCTCTTCTCAATGCCATCAGGAATTCGTAGGTACTTAGGGATGGAACTAATTCCAGGTGTAACGCTCTTGTTGTAGCGCAGGTGTACAGGCAGATATATGCCTTCTCTGTGGTATTTCCCATTTTTACTAGAAGTGGGCCCGCGAAGTCTACTCCAACAACAGCGAAAGGTTCCGATTGCGTAATTCGGTCTTTTGGTAGTAGTCCAGTAGGGGCAGTGGCTGGCTTAGCCGCGTACCTTTTGCATTTGGTGCAATTTCTGACAATAGTTCTGGCTAATTGACGTCCGGCAATCACCCAGTATTTTTCTCTTGCTTGTGAAGCGGTAGCTTGTATACCAGAGTGAAGAAATTCCTCGTGAGATCTTTGCATTAATTTTCGTGAAAGCTCTTGGTTTTTATTTAAAATAACTGGATGCTTTGATTCAAAACTGAAGTCCGACTCTTCTAGGCGGCCGCCAACGCACAAAAGGCCATCTTGATTTAGCATTGGTTTAAGTGTTAGAATGGGAGATGTTTTCGGAATGTCTCGTTTTTCTATGAGCTCGTTAATTTCGTTACAATAGTCTTCTTTTTGGACGTCTTTAATCAATTTATTTTCGGCGTTGAGTAATTCTTCGGTTGAAATTGGGCCCGTCATCATTTCTTTATTTTTAGCTTTCTTAGCCATGCGGTATAGGTAGGCTATTATTCTCAGCGCTTTGTTGAGATTGCTGTATTTATTTAAGTCTACGACTCGTTGAATTCCAACAGGTTCTTCAATTTTCACAGCTAGAACCACTTTCCTTCTTTCCTCATCTACTTCTTGGTAATTTACTTCTGGGAATGGTACAGTGGGCCATTCAGATTTTTCTTTTGAAAGCCAAGACGGTCCCTCGAACCACACCTTGTTTTCCGTCAATTCCCGTGGAGTGGACCCTCTAGTAGGTAGGTCAGCGGGGTTTTGTTTTCCCGGACAGTAGTTCCAACTTTCTGGTCTAATTAATTTTTGAATGTCCACAATGCGATTTTGCACAAATGGTTTCCATATTTTTGTGGATCCTTTAATCCAGGCCTTTGCGATGGTGGAATCCGTCCACATATTTATTTTTATTTCTTCTTTAAAGATAGTTTTTACGTTGTTTACTAGTTTGACGCCTAGCAAACATCCCATAAGTTCCAATCGCGCTATCGATAACTCCTTTTCCGCCTTCTTTGTTAATGGAACGACCCTCGTTTTCGCCGTGACGAAGGACACGCTAATTTTCCCGTCTTTGTGTACGGTTCTCAAGTATAGTACAGCCGCGTAAGCTTTTTTGCTAGCGTCGGTAAAGCAATGTATTTCTTTTTCCAAGCTTTCTTCTTTGCTAACTTCGTAGTAGCATCTGGGAATTTTTATTTCTTCGAGTTCATGTATTTCTTTTAGCCATTGTTGAAATTCAATGCCCAAGTCTTCTGGTAAGAGTTCGTCCAATGATATCTTTTTCTTCCATAGTTCTTGAAAAACGAACTTGGATACTATGCTTAACACGTATCGCTTGGTATTTTGATTAGCTTTGATTGCTATTAGAATTTCTTTTAATTCTATAGAGAGTTGGTCCGATTTCGGATCCCAGATTAGGCCTAATATTTTTTGTGTTTTAGGTTCTAAACTGTCCTCGAATTTAACGGTGGAATTAGCGTCTTCCTTTTCTCTTTTCCAAATTTTTCTTAGGTGTTAGTATTCCATTTTCTTAGTGTCATGTTTGCATCTTTAAGAATTTCTGATGACTGCTTAACTAGGTTCCAAGCGCCTTGTACGTCATCTTTACCACTAGTTAGGTCGTCTACATAAAGATCCTGGCTCAGAGCTTCACACGTGTCGGGATATTTTTCGACATAGTTTTGTACGTGAGTCTTTATAGTCGCAGCCAAAAGAAAAGGACTGGAAGTGATTCCAAAGGAAACCCGAGTCATTCGTAGAACCCTGAACTTTTTTTCATTTACTTTTCCGCTCTCCTCTTCTATTGTCCATAGGAAACGAACGGAATCGCGATCTTCTTTAGCTAAACCGACCTGGAGAAAGGCCTTTTCTATATCTCCAGTGACGGCAATTCTATAGCTACGAAACTTGAGAATTAAGAGTAGTAAATCCGGATTCAGATTAGGGCCGCTATGCAAGCAATCGTTTAGAGAGGGAGCTCCTTGTATATGGGAGGAACCGTCCATCACTACTCTAAACTTGGTGGTCGTGCTATCTGGCCTGGTTACACCCTGGTGCGGGAGGTAACACGTTCCCTCTGGTTTATCTTCGGGTTTATCTACTTCTTCGACAATTCCCAAGTTAAGCTGGTTTTCCACGACCTCTTTGTTTCTTTCGTAAAACTGGGGGTCTCGGTTGAACTTTTTGACGAGGTACTCCATTCTTTTGGTCGCCACGCCTAGATTATCCGGCAGGCTGCTTTTACTAGTGATCCAGGGGAAATTAACCTGGTATCGCTGATCTTCAAACTTTATTTCCTTCTGGAAATTTTCGAAGATCTCCGTCCCGGTGGGATCAATTTCTTCATTTTCTTTCACACCCATTATATCCAACGACCAAAATGATTCCATTCTTTTTGATATTTCTTTTTCGGTTATGCTGACATTCATAACTCGGACAGCGTAGCTTCCCACTGCTAGATTTCCCATGTTCGCGGGACCTCCAATAGCCCAACCAAGCGTGGTTTCCACGGCAACCAAAGATTTTTAAAATCTCTCAATTTTGCCGGTTACAAACTCCCAATAGGTGTCTCCTCCAATTAGAATACCTAGTGCCGCGAGTGGCAGATTCTTGATTCTCATTTGTTCTTTGATATTTTCGCATCTGGATAACTGGAAGTCTTCACAGATGTATGGTACTTCCAAGGCAAGAATTTCCACAGCGTCGCCGGTTTTGTAAGCATTTTCCAAGGTTAGCTTAACGATATTTCTCGTGGCCGTAGTGGGCTCTTGATTGCCAAAGTTGTTAATTTCCACGGTAGATTCGCCAACTACCGGCAGGTTTAATTTTTTAGCGATATCTTCAGTGACAAAGCTGGCTTGACTACCTTGATCCATCAAACACCTGACCACGGTTTCCGTTTGGGTTTGAGGGTTTTTTGTTAGCGCTTGCGCTGTTTGGAGCAAGACCATTTTTCCTTTTTCGCATGTTACCGAGTTTACCGTAACTTCTGTTTTATCTGCTTCTCTTTTTTCATTTTTCTTGATAGTTTTCTTGTTAACTTCATTTCTTTCGCAGAGGGCGGCATTGTGTTTTCCCGCGCAAATTCGGCAGCTATTATAGTGTGAGGGACATTCGCTCGTTTGGTGCCCGAATCGCGTGCATATATCGGTTATCATCCTTTTCTTTTGGTCCAGCGTGAAATTAGCGCAGTTGGTAGTAGGATGGCACGTGGATTTGCAGAAAATACAAAAAACGTTACGTGTTCTAACTGAGGTATTTAACACGGCCGCGGAGGAATTTCGAAATTGGTTTTTGTTTTCAAAACGACGGTTTTGGACATTTTGGCGATTTTGGTCAATGCGACGATTGAACTCATGACGTGGGGGTTTAAATTTAAATCTTTCTTCCGTATTATTTTCACTTTTTTGATAACCACTTTGATTATGCATATCGCCAAATTGGTCACACGTTTCCCTACTCTGTACTTCCCCTTTTAAGAAATCAATTAAAGCGTGTAGGTCCCATTCAGCGGAGCTGCCGCGCTTTGTAGTGTATTCTAATCTTATATCTCGGGGTAAACACCCAATTAATTTTGGGCATAAAAATGCTCCATTTTCCATTGTATCATAGCCTAGAGCTCCTAAACATCTAACATTAATTTCGCATGCATTGTAAAATTCTCGTTAAGCACGTAAATCGTTTGAACTACGTACAGGATTTAAATTATTTAATTTTTGCATATGGATATTCGAGATTACGTCTTCCTTGCCATATCTATTACGTAATAATACTACAGCCGAATCATAGTTCTTTTCCGAAGAGTTTAACCCTTTAATCGTTTGTAGGGCTTCGCCTACTAGATAAGACTTCAATAGCAAAATTTTTGTACCTTTGAGAGACCTGCCTTGCTATCCACGGTGGTTGAGAACTGGCTCCAGAACCCGGTCCATTCGGTGAAATCACCGGAGAATTTGTTGATGATGAGCGGCGGCAGCCTGGAGTCGTTGGCCACTTGCTGAAGTAGATTAGCGGCGAATTCTTGATTTTAGGCCGTTGAGCTGGCTGACGAGGCTTCGTGTCCATTGTTGACATCCAAAGTGATTCCCGCCCGTTTTAATTTTCTTTTTTACTTGCGTTTTGATGAGTTGAATCGCGGTTTTGTATTCTTCCACCTTATCATTTTCCTTTTTTAAGTCATGTTTTTCCGGATCTAGACACTCCGCGATTTTGTCGTTTAAGGAATTTAAACTGTTTTCTTTTAAGTCCAATATCGCACATTGGTCCTCGATGTCATCCGCGTCTAATAGTTAGGCGGCATAGCAATAAAATCATGCGTTTTATGATTGAAGTATTAAACTTTCAGGGTAGCTTATACACATGGCGAAGGGTTATTTTTTTAAAGGAGGCGTTTTAAATTGTTGTTAAGACGGCGGCCATCTTGAAAAAATGGCGATGAATGTGCGTATAGTTTAAATTGGCTATATCTCTGAAAGTTATCGTTAGATATTCTTCATTTTTAAAGCAAACGAAAGTATTTAATGTAATCTAACTTAATATACCCATATCAACTTAATCAAATTTATATATTTAATTTTTTTAAATTTTACACCGATATTTAAATTATTACAATGACCGTTTAAGATATAAAACGTACTTATGAGGCATTAGAAAGCTCGGTTTCTTCGGTTTCGAATGATAATTTAAATTATGAAAATTAGCAAATCAAAATTTAATATAGTGTATTATTTTCCCTTATTCTATTCTCAGGCCCACTTCGAAATCGTTGAGAGACAAAATTATGATAATGAAATTGGATCAAAAATTGTTTCAGTTAATTAAGCTTTAATTCGATAGTAATTAATTAATGGAAAGTGTGTTTTACAAAATGAATTTTAATTTCCATCACATTTTCCATCACACTCGCAAGAGGCTGTACATGATAAGTCAGAAGCTCTGCACTTACATCTGAGAGTGCCACATCCTTTTTTACAGCCACAGTGAATTAATTCATGGCAGATTTTTGATGCTTCTGGTAATGATGTCCAATAAGGTTCGTATGAGCTATCAAGTAATCGCCATCCCCAATCTTCCGGACGTGGCAGATCCATTATTGGGTTGAGCGTCTGTCCCCAGCAAATAGCACCCTGGTAAATTGCTCTCTTGACGTGCTGTTCCAAAGCCGCTTTCGTAGGTGGGATATTTTCTAGTGAATTGCAGTGCCTTGAAAATATTACCCTTCTGGCTTCGTTAATGTTGGTGCATGTACTCGTTCTGTCATACATTAGGATAACAAACCTTTCTATTATTGACATTTGCAAGTCTGTGATATTGGTATTCGTTGGTGATATGTTTATTAGCGCTTCCGTTAATTCTGGAAATGAACGCCAGATTTTCCACGCAGTTTTCTTTCCATGATTTGCAAATGATGAGACTGTGTCGCATCCAGTCAACGCGTGAAACAGTGGCAAAGCCAACGACTTTTGCGGTCCTATAGATATCGATATTTCGTGGACAGGAAGGTATCGAAATCCCTTTCCAGTTCCAAATGCAATCCATAGCTCGTCTAGCTTTAGCTTTGTGAATGCCATAATTGAGAGAACTACAACATCAGTATCAACTGTTCGGATTTGAATATTGAGATGACCCTTTTCACAAGCATCAGCTGCATGAATCAAAACACGTGTATCTGCCTCTTCGTGGTTGCAAGGCTCTAGTGAGAGTTTATCTTCTCTAAAAGGAACAGAGAAGATGTCTGAACCATTGGTAACCACAAATTCTTTATCATCCATTTTAAATGCTTCTAAAGCAGAATTAGACAAATATTTAAAAAGTTCTGATTTGTTTTCATCGACCCGAAGAAATGTTTGCCAGTTTCGTGGTATTGGGGAAGAATCTGCAACTCGTGCTCTTACTCCAGAGCCACGTTTTCCTCTAGTTGAAGCTTTTAGACTTTTAGGTAAATATATGTCAAATACAATATCCAAACGACAAGCATTCTGAACTTGCTCTTTCAGGTATGGTATAAAAACAGAATTAGCATACTCTTTAAATGTTTTTGCAGCGCCTGGTTGAAGCATCTGAACAATCACTGGCCCGTCTAATATTGAGCATGTGCTTAATGGACGACCTGCTCCAGAAGTATAGTAGTCCTCCATGCATAATAAAAGATCCGACTTTGTTCCATGCCGCAAGCTCCCGTTTTCCGATATTGACGGTGGATATGATTGGTTTTCGTGGGCGAAGAACTCTTCAATATCTCCTTGTCGAGATTGGCAAGCAACGTATAATCGCGAGAATAGTCCTAAATCACTTTTGATCGATGCTAGTTTTGACTTGACTTTTCCCTGACCTTTAGCAATAGGGGTCGAAAACAGAGTGAGCTTGTTTCGAGGCAAAACATCGTCAGTAGGTTTGACTCTATCAACAAGTCGATCTTTAATAAAAGATTTAAATTGTTCTTGTCCTATTCGTTCAGCATTGCGAATGGTTTCCGCTACTGAATCCGGTGCAATTACTTTAGTATCTAGTACAAGCAAATCTTTACTGTCTTCTTCAAATGGGTTTCCGAATTCTTCAAAGGCGTCAGTTAGAGATCTTACGTCCGTTTCAAATGAATCTTGAATGCTGAAAGTTTGTTCATGATGTTTAAAGTTTTGAAATGTGCTCGACGCTTCTTGAGAATCTTCAAACTCGTTTATCAAGCGAGAGATTTCGGGACCAGCTATCATCCATCTGCGTAGTGCTGATGGGTTTTCGGTTAAGCCGACAGCGCCACCGTCTCCTTTTATACATGCATTCATCTGTTCGTGAGCATGGTCAATTGAAATGGTAGAAAATGAGCGTTTTGATTTCTTTACTGTAAACTTTCCATTCTTGAAAGCCAATGCCACATCTGGATGGTTTATTGAAAGATCTGACATATCTCTAAGTCTCTCAGTAGCATTACGAAGTATAGGTAGTGTCATACCAGAAGTAAGATAAGGGACTAGAAGTAAATTGCTAAAGTAGCATTGGTAATAGCACTAATGAACAAATTTGAGGATTTTATGCCGCTTTCATAGCGCCTACATTAGAGAGAAAAGAAATACACCTAAAAATAAATTCATTCAAAATTTACAACGGCCATACGAGTTTCCAAACCGGGCTTTCACGAATGAGGGGTGATCTTATTGGTTCGCTTAGAAATGCGCAGAGGCAGAATTTTAGTGTCAGAATGTTTTCATCCAATGAAAAAATGTCACCTTTGAGTTTGTACTTCTGTTCACTAGATGGCGCTTGCTTCATTTTCAATTTGCCCCTTAACGGGCGTATATATATGGCCAGCTTGTTTATTTTATTTTTAGGTCTATTGGGTCGAGTTTCAACAAAATTTCCTACCCCCTTCCCCTCAACCTTAAGCCGCGGAACACGAACACGGACACGGACACGGACGCGGGTGCTTGAATCTAGTTCGGCCGTCTTCCGCCGCGCGAGCGTCTCACGTTTTGAAGAGGGAAAATTCCGAAACCGCTACCAGAGGGCCAACTTGGTGTGTTATCAAGAATATTCACTTTCGCCGAGTGAACCATTTGGTCACCTCGATACTTCTAGTCCCTTATCTTACTTCTGGTCATACTTATGGAACATATCTTATGGTATTACTATTACCACGTGACAGTTTAAACTTTTCACTTACTCTACTACAACAAGTTTTGTGGTATTTTGTTCATATCGCGGGCTTTGCCGATAAAAAGTGAATTCTTTCAAACAAGTTTAACTTTGCTGGAAAAAACAATTGGCGTCAGGAATGCTGAGATTAAGGAAGCTCGTTTGTTTTTCTGTAAATATTTCCTTGAAAATAACGAGTTAAGGAATGGAATTGATGAAAAAGTGTGAGTATAACTTAAAGTATATATGATTAACTATGAAATGTGCTGGCCATTTTTGCTATTACTATTTAAATGGAACAGCTAGTAGATTAGTAATACAAAATATTTAATTTATTTGCAAGATTGTTAACTTATTAAAAGTTCCTTAGTCCCAATCACATCATGCTGACGTCAGGATGCTCTCATATGGCTATATAGAATTCTTTTTCACCACTAATGTGGCAAATCTAGTTTCCCTTTAGCCTTTATTGTAAATGACCCAAAACATAAGATAAATTTATTCTTTATAAAGACAGGATTCGTACGGAGCCTGGGAAAGTTTAAAATGTTTTCCTAAAAAGTCAGGGATTTCATTCGGTATATCAAACCATGCTTCGAGCAATATGAGGCAGGTGTGATGAAGTGGGCTCTGGTAAACACATACTTAAAATGGTCAGGGATAAGCTGGAAAAATCAGGGATTTTCAATGTCAAAATTTCGTACGAACCCTGAAAGAGAATTCTACAGAACTCTCAACTACTTGTAATCAATAATGCGCGTTAGGCTTTAAGCAAATGTCCCCTCCTTTGGCGCCCGTAACCCAGGACCATTAAGCACAGATGTCCTGGAAAAATTATAAGGTAAAACCCAGGTTCTTCTAATGGCATCGCCTGTCGTCGCCCCTAGCGGCAGAGCCCCGAAACTATTCCACTCATAAGCCTTATATTATGGCTATGCTTTGAGTCGAAAAAGTTTCAATATGAAACAAACAAGGGGAAGGTTTCAATTTTTTTATTTAAACACATAGGGGGGTTTTTGACTTTTGGGGGGGGGGTTTAAGGTAAATTTTGTATATTGCATAGGTTTTCGAATGTTTTATAGCTAACAAGCTCAAAGAAGTATCATATAAGCTTAATAAGAGTGTTCTCCATTGTAGTCCATCTCTGTTTATTGTTAAATAGTCTTAACCGTAACACGTTAACTAATCTTCTACATGCCAAAGGCAGGAACCAATCAAAACTCGTTAATGTCGAGGGCGGAGCTAAAACTATCCTTTCCTAACCATAGCGAGCCAGTTAACTCCACCCCTTGACTATGGTAGCATCTAGTCGCATTTGTTTAAACTAAACCACAGCCAAAATTTGCTTTAACACGTCTTAAACTTAATAAATTTTATACATAATTAACGGATGCATTTTTCAAGTTTTCTTGTGTGATTTTAATAGTTTAAATCAATTACGAAAATGGTTGTCTGGCCATTTCGTCAAATTCCCCTTAAAAGCCTGGTTAATGCTAATTACAAATTTGAATTTTATAGTTTCTCATTGGATAAAATATTCAGTTTAACAGCGAAGCTCGATGAATCAGATTGCAATGCAACTGCTGTAAGTTTAATTACAGAATGCTAAAGGGAGGGTGTTCAACAGTAAGTTTATAAGATATGTTCCCAAAGTATTACACTTCCTATACAAAACAAGTTCGTAATGCTACAGAGACACTCACAGCTGGAGCTAATTCGAGAGAATTGATTAACTACACTCGGTGGTTAATTTATTTATTATTTTGTCTGTGCTAAGCATTTGACAGCCCGTCACTAGGCGTCGCTTTACCCTGAATCTATCACCTACGTCATTTCATGACAAGCTCCAGTTTGTAGCCAGTTACAAACTTATGGAATGAACATAACTTATGAACTTATGTTGTTAATAATTGGTACCCTAGAAGGAGCAATTTAGGAAATACTGTTGTATTTCTAATTATTTTGCAGACACGCGAGTTCCTTCTGTGCATCTTAAATAAAAAAAAGTCGTACGTTTTTGGAACAATTTTTGGAACAATTTTTAAATGTTACTTATCGAGACGCCAACTTCAAAGTCTTAAAAACGTGGCTGCTAAAAGGTTTAACGGAAGCCTTTGATGACAAGTTGCCACTCCTCGCTATTCAAGTTTTTAATGAAGTCATTAAGGTATTTATAACATACAGAATAACATTCTCAAATTAAAAAAATAAATAAATAGCCCAAATGGCATTTATAAGGGTTTCAGGAGGGGTTTTTACCCAGATTAACTTGAAACTAATTTAGTAAACGCGAAATTGGATTTTCTTCAATTTTTGGATTACTTGAATTTATTTCGCTTTTAAAATTTCCCGAAATGTGTCAAATTACTCATTAACTTTAGATATATTTTTCACTTTTAAACACTTAGAAATAAGTTTAGAATTCAATTCATTATTTGAACAACTTATAAGGCCATCTTTCAATATAAGTTTTTTTTAAAATACTATTTGTAAAAATCTATCAGCTGACATTTCGTAAGTTTTATGATACCCTAATTTAAATGTTCGCAAGTTGATATTGCTTCTTTTTTTAGAGAATTCACGCATTGGAGAACACTAACGAGGAAAGGGATTTTGCATTTCCCTAGCATAACTTGTATTACTATGGGTTTTTTTAGGCAGAATAATTAGTATGTGATTTTCAGAATATTAAAAAATAAAAACCATAAATCCATCAAAACTACTTAGTAATTTATTTATACTTATTTCTTTTCAAAATAAACTTCAAAACAAAGTGGCGTAGTGAAATAAAATGATTTTTTTTGATATTTATATATATATTTATTTATATATGTGTATGCATTGCTTTGTTTGGTTAACCACCTTTTATAGGCCTCTGTGGTTGTCAGTAACTTTGGATACGAGATAATTATTAAATACGTATAGTTTACTCACACATCTTTGAAAACAGTTGTAAATTTTTCTAACAGCCCAAACTTGCCTTCGTAAGGATACCAATATCTCTTAAAATACTACTAATTAAATGAGTATAAACACAACAAAACCGCCTCGTAATAACCCTTACCAAAATTTAGGTCACAAATAGTTCCTCAAACGTTACCTAATTGTTGCCCATTTTATGCTATACTTTTTCGAAGGTCATGTTCGCTAAACTGCTGCGTAACACGTACCGAACCGTTAGCTAACATTTTTTCGCCATGTTGACTGAGAGTTACCGAACTTTTTAAATGAGAGTTACCTACACGTTCCCTATTAGGTAAGATTTGTTTAAAACTTGTTTTCAAGATGTTACCCACTAGTTATCTTTCGGGTAACTAGGCCTACCTCGTCTGCGTAATTAGCCTTAGAACACGGTGCAATGCATTAGTTTGCATGTTAGGTGAAAGGGTTCGGCAATTTTTTTATTAAATAAGATACGGAAATATGTTTAATTTTGATTTTGTCTTTCGGTTCCCTCAAAAAGTAGACGAGTCAGCTAGCTCAAAAGTTTACTGATAGTTTTTAAAATAAATTAAGTAAACAAATTGTGACCACAGAGTTCTCGGTTTTTTGACCAATGAAAAGTAGTAAACAACTTGTGTCCTCATAGTTTGCTGTTTTCGGCCCATGAAAATTACAAAACATATTGTGACTTAATAGTTTCCTCATTTCGACCTTCGGTATGAAGGTCAACAAGTTGTTGCCTAAAAGTGGCTCTCTTTTACCCATAGTAACATTTGGTTTCCTGTTTGTTATCTCATAGTTACCCGAAAAATGGGTAAAAATTTGTGTTGACTTCAGTTACCTAAAAGTTTCTACAAAAATCCACGGTTACCTAATTGTTACCTATTTGTTACCAGAAAGTTACCTAAATTCCTTAAACTTTTTTGTAAGGGCGCTTTGCTTTAATCTATGACCTACCTCAATCACTTCATGACAAGCTCCAGTTCCTAAGTTAGCAGACTTTACAAACTTATGGAACATATCTTATGAATTAACTTATGGTGATACTAACTCTCTAAGGTTAATTCTTTGCAACAGAAAACTGAAGATGGAGTCAAAAAACTCGTAACCCCAATGAAACGCAAAGCACCACCGACTTCTGATAAAAATACACCAGCCAGCGCTGTCAAAACACCGCGTTTACAACCAAAAGGTTAATTCTAATGCTCCGCCTTCTCCCGCCATTGTTTTGTTTCCCGGTGTAAGTGCTACGGCCGTTCAAAGTTCGCCACGGAAACTTCTACTTAAATCCTCTCCACGAAAATAAGCCAATTCGACGGTAAATTATTTTATTTTTCTTTTATCTCTGGTAGTTGGTTAAGATTCACTTAATTTCCTTTTGGTTTCCTTCGAAATGATAACTATAGAAACGTATTGCGCAAAATCAATGTGTGATTGCTAAACCTCGCACCATTTAATGCGAAATTCAAGAAGATCAACCTTCATTGAACATGCCCAGGTCAATATGAAAATATCGTCCGAACCCTGAATTCTAGAAAGTTAATTTTTTATTTTTATTGTGTCTCGATGGTTCCATAAGTGTTGTTTCTGACCTTGCATAATAACAAAAATAAATTAATTCCAGAGGAACCTCATTTCAACTGCAATTAAGATTAAAGCGAGTCTTGGCTATGGTTTAGTTTGAACAAAGGCCACTAGATGGTCCCATAATCGGGGGGGGGTGGAGTTGATTTACCCGCGAAACTTTGCAAACGCTTTTTTAGCTCCGCCCTGATGAGGGTTCTGATTGGTTCCCGCCTTTTGCAAGGTAAAATAGGGACTTGGCAGTACTACGTCACGCTACCTTCCACTAGGGCTTAAAACATACCAGAAGGAGAGCAGGGTTCATACAAACCTGGAAAACCGGGAAATATCAGGGAAATTGATTTTCCAGATTTTGTATGAACCCTGGAGAGGCTTATATAGCTTTCATTCTGTAGAAGAAAAATGCATACCATAATGGCGTTGGGGGCGGAGTTAAGCCCGAATTGCCAAGTCCCTATTTGTAGGTAGAAGAGTATCCAGATTGTTTGGGATGCCACAGGAGCCAAGAGAAATTGAAATGGCTAGACTTAGACAAACACTTTTTTATTTATTTATTTTTTAGCCATATCGTAGTATACGATAGGCTCTTAGTTTGACCCGAGCCGTCCGTAGTAGTAGTAGTAGTGGCCGGGGTTGTCGCTTCGTTATCGTCAGATTTTAGCTTAAAAGGAACTTTATATTACCACAACCCACCCATAGGGGTTACAGGGCTCGGTTTGAGATTTAATTTTAATTAAAATTTTTTCAGGTCAGACCCGGGAATCGAACCCGGGTCGCTGGCGTAGTAAACATCCACTCTACCAACGAACCATAGAGACTTGATAGAAACTCCGAGTTTTTTATTATTTATTCTTATCTCTAAAATGTCGGGGTGATGTGGGGTGGGGTACCTCTTAATCTGTGGGGTCGGAAACTTTTGAATTTTTATCTGTGGAGTCGGATACTTATGAATTTTTATGTTTGGGGTTTTTATATTTATTTTCTTTCTATGTATGTGCTAATTAAATAGATAACGATTTTCCCCGTTCTTCGTTCTCGTTCGGTAGCTATCGTCATCTATGTTATGTTTGACTGGAACGTTTTGGCGGTTAATTCAAAAATGGGTTTAGATAGAGCTAACATAGTGTTAAATGAGCGTTATGCGTTTGATCATTTTAGCATTGCTAAAGGTAATTCGAGGGGATAATCACTAAAATGCGTAATCACTAGAACCAGGTTTTTGTATAATACCCTTTTCAGACGAGGATTAGAAACCAAGTATAATAAGCCAAAGCATTAGTTTCATAAACTGAAGTTAGCGCTAAATTATATTGAAATTATTTCATGTGAAACACTAACCACAGTTTATGAAAGTATAATCTTTGGTTTGTTATACAACGTTTTTACACTTCATGCTGCAATCGCGCGGTCAAAGTAAGCAGCGCATATTAGCCAAGGCTTAATATCTAACTATATGGTCAAGGAAACGTTTTAAAAGATTTGAAAGTAGATATATAAACTATGTATCGCGTAGAGAGTGTAAAATAAGATATTCTCTGCATAAAATTATATAATTTGAAACTAAAATAGGAAGGAAATAAAATTGAAAGCTCCGCATTAAAACCACTTACTTGTTTGTTCGTGTCCAAATAAGAAATGACTGCGTTCAGCAACCATCTTTATGGTACGGCTAACCTGGCTTCTAACCACTTTTTTTGGTAGGTCTAGCTGAACGTTGTTAAAAAAACCGCGAGAAACCGTTAGATGCTGCAGATATTGTTTATTCACTAATAAAGTTGAGTTTGCTGTTTAAAGCCACATATATTAAGTAAAAAATAGGTAACCGATATATTTTTTATTGATTTTTTTTGAATTTTATAAGAAAACACATAATAGTTTTAAAATTGGCGGTATAACAACTTTGTCGGGTTTCAAGCGACTTCTCACGGGAAAAGTGATAAGCATATCTTTGACAGAACAAACAAATATAACTTAGATTTCTGCTGGATATATAACTTAGATTTCTGCTGGATAATGGATTATAGTGTAATTGTTTGAAGTCCATTTTTCCTTAAGATTTCATTTACTGAAATGCAATTGAACTTAAGGATATTTGGTGTCAGTATTTTCGTAAAAAGGAAATCATCATTTCACAACAATTTTCAACAAAACCATATCATCAAGACCAACAGAAGCGAGGGCGCATGGCCGCTCCTCTGCTTGTAGATATAGTAAGCAATAAGTATACAAAGCAAAGTAAAACCTATTTCCAAAGGTAAAGGTTTCCTAGATTTTACAAAACTCCTACTACCCTGTCATAATCCCCTATCATAGTGAAAGAAAAAAGGTTGTAAAATAATCTAAAAAAACTAGAGGCTTCCTGATCAGCGGAGCGAATGATGGTCTAGTTAGCTCCTTGACTTTCATTTATTTCAGGGTTACAAATAGGTTGAGTTGTAAGCGAAAATAATGAAGAAAAGGTGCTAATATGTAGCCATTTTTGATGTATGCGCTTTTGATGTATTATTAATGATGATTTAAATAAATTTCAAAGTGAATATGTAAACACTTGAGGCTGTACGAACAACTTGATGTTGACGTACTACTATCCCATCTGAAAGCTCTTTATTGCAACGTTTAGTGCAGTCAGCAGTTTAATATTATTACCGCACATTTTACCCTAAACGTTTCAATTTCAAGCAAATTAATGTACTTTAAAGATAATTTAAATTAAATGAAGTGTGTAATAGAAAACATTGGGCTTTACCAAAGGCTTGGGTAGTTTTAATCTTAATTAAATAGTTTATTTAATATTTTTTTGAGGTTTTATCCCAAAAATGCAAATGTTTTGTTTAATTTGACATAAATTTTATTTAATTAACTGAGGCATGTGTTTCTTCAGTGTTCATGGGATTGTGTTTCGGCAGTGTTCATTTAGGTTATAAAATGAGGTTCAATATATAATTAACGTTTTACTTGCAATTTTTGGTGGAATTTGTGATTCATATTTACCGTACACTTTTGAATTTCGCTCCTAATCATGTACTTTAAATATAATTAAAATTAACTTAAGTGTGCAATAGAAAGCATGGGGCTTTACCAACGGTTTAGATGGTTAATTAAATAGTTTATTTAAAAGATATTTCACTTTTTATCTAAAAAAATGTATATTTTTGTTTAATTTGACGCTAAATTTGTGGTAACGTGAAGATTAACAATAAAATATGTTAATGAATGATGTGATTCCATAGTTTGGCCTAAATACCAGTAATTAAATCGAATACCTAAACAATTCATAGCAATCCTGGCAAATAAACGAACGGCAATGAGGACTGTGGAAATAGCAAACGTAACCCTCTGTTTCCCACGTGGTTAAGTTGAAGAAATCTCCACATGGAATTTATTTGACTAATTAAATTACGTAAAGACTATGTTCTCCTGGATTAACCAGCACCACTGTTACTTATATTTCTGAATTAAACAATCCACTCTTGGTAACAAATAATTTATAAAACGTTGTATCATATACGGACAATTTCCACAGGAAAAAAACTGTTTTGAGGAATGTGGTCCTCTACGTTGGTTGAGTTTCATGAATTATACCGCACACCTTCACAATTACTAGTATTTTAGTGACATTAACAAATAATAAAACCCTGTATACCTCAAAGGAATGTTGAATTAACTGCTCTAGAAACAGTTATTGTAACGGCTGCGGAGCTTCTGAAATTTTAATAATACTTTTAAAATAAAATAAAGATAAGTCCTTCAAGTAGCAGCTCTTTTTCTACAACATACTGTTACTATCCTAAAGAGTAAAGATGACTATTATTAAAATTATCCAAGTCTGTAAACCAAAAACGTTGCAACATAACCTTCAGCTTATAACCATGAGAGCGTAAGGCAAACTAGACGACACTGGAGGCTCGGGACCTGGGTTCTCCCGAGAATCAAGAATATATACACAATACATAAGAAACCTAAACCTTGGTCTTAAAGAACATACAAAACCAATATCTTATAATATAATGAAATCAATTACCTTTAGTTTTATACCTGGATTGCTTTATTCAACAAAATTTCGACCTGATAGCAAAGTGTTTCTTAGCAAGAGTGTTACAGTGAATTTATAAAATTAAATAAACATTTTAAGGCGCTAAAATACTAAACAAGCGTCGACTGCTCAAAAACAAGTTAAACCATGGAGCCTGTATCTTAAGATATATAGGCTCCATGGTTCAACTTCCACAGAATGAAGGTACCTGAAATTGTCAACTTAACTTGTTATCAGGTAGCTAGCTCGTTCTCCTTGAATATTGAAGAAATGTGTATCAGCGCGCTAACAGGTTAACCTGACGTTTGCCTCAAAAGCCATACTTCTGTAATTAAGTAAAATTAACATACTTAGACTTAATTGTTTTGATCAAGCTTGCACACCCTGAATACTTAATTGTAATTTAAGATAATTCCGAAAAGTATCTTCGCTGTAGTTTTTAAGTTATCGGTGGGGAAAAATCACGAAAAATCCATGTTAATCTCCAAAGGAAATTTGCAAAAGCAGGTGAATTTTACTTTAACGTTACAAAACGGTATCAAGTCAAATCTACAAGGGCCTACCGGTCCTGTAGAATTCAGTTTGAATAAGTTTTAAAACTCTTGACTCTAACGTTCTATTAACTCTGTTGGAACTTCCGAAATCCGTTAGGAGGGTTAAAAAATATAATAACGAGATTTTATATCATTCAACTGCCAAAAACTTTCTTGTCAATTTATAATTTTGTTGAAAGTTGTGATTTTAAATCCTTTGTATCCAGAAGTTAAACTTATTAAAACTTCGTTGCAATAGCCTTTATAGATTAATAACAACCTGTTGTAGACCTTCATTATCATTTTAAAACCTTAACCCTACTTTCCCTATTCCATTGAAGAAAACTAGTTTGACAAGTCCATAATAACGCCACAAGCTCGCTACACATTAAGATAGTGGCCGGTGAGAGGTCCGAGTCCCAAATTTAAGCGGAAGTTGAATGAAAGAGAAAAATTACATCTTTAGGAAATCTTGGAGGAATCACGAAATTTTCAGGGAATATCACGAAATCCCTTACGCTTTTTTGAATGCCGGCGTGAGCGATTAAAACTCTAGATTATCTATGTGTTTCGTGTTATTTTATCTTTACTCAAAATGGAATATAAGAACGATGGCTTTGTCGTGGGTTTTGTGTTAATTCATTCCTGTTATATCTTCAGCCTTGTTTATAAATATTCAAATATACACAAATTTTAGATATCAGGTGGAAGATTCATAAATTCCGACTCTTTTCCGAACTCTACCCTCAGTTGCCGGTGTTATTTTTTAATGGTTTTATATATTCCTGCACTTGATGACGGCTAATATATAAGCTCACTGCTTGGCCACTATATCAACCCAGAAAGTTGAAAACTAATTTTGAAAATATTTCGACCCCACCTAGAGGTTCCACTACTACTTATACTGAATCTGGTACATCACATTCCAAATAAGAACCACATCATTAAATAGAGAGAAAAATAAGGCTTAGTCCATTTTCAGGAGGAAGGAGATAGAACGACACATATTCCAGTGTCAGGAGAATATTTGGCAGGTAACGATTTAAAGGCCAAGTGACATTGAAAAGGTTCTAGATCGTGCCAATTCACATATATTTTTGCACGCTTCCAAGGTTAGCCAGAACATGATCTCTTGGTACTCGTCCTTTAATGTACCTTTTAGCTGGAGGGAGATGAAGTACGATAGGCCTAGGTTCCAGAAAGGGTTAGGGTAAAACTTATAAATGTTGTTTGAAAAACTTTTATAAAATTAGTTTGAAAATTTTTTATAAATTTTGTTTGAAAACCGTTTATAAATATCGTTAGAAAAACTATTATAAAAATTGATAGAAAAACTATTATAAAAATGGTTAGAATTATTTTTGCGTGCCTGAATCATCAATTGTGACCGTTAAATTGCACTAGGTTCTAGAAAGACTTTGGAATCAACTATTGAGCCATGTAAGGGGGCGTTCACGAACGAGCATGGAAGAACAAATTCTTTCGTGCTAGGACTATCCGAATCCACCAGCGCTTGAATAAATGTTTGCAAAAACCTCATCAAACCCCGCTTCTAAAGCTAGCTTTTGCAAAATTAAAAGATAAATCATCTTCCCAAGATGCTAAGGAGTCTGAAACACGAGGCGAATTCAAATAATATTGTACACTGTAGAATACAACGAAAACTAATTTGACGTGTTTTGATTTTGATTTTATTTATTTATTTTTTTGGTTTTTTGTGGGTTAAGACTGCAGCTTATCAAGTACTATGGAACAATTACAAATAATTTTCGGTAAAATAGCGCTCTTAAATTAGCTGTAAAGACTCATCCACTTTGTGGATTGCCTCTTTTTAAATCACTAATTTTGATGGTCGCGGAAATATGAACCATATGCACCACTACTTTAAGTGCGAATCAAGAAAATATCATAAAGATTATGCCACTAAGTCCTAAAAATATTTTTCAGCGTTGTTGGTGGTTGCTAAGCCTAGTTTCAAGGTTCTAAACGAGGGGCACATCATTCTAAATAGTAGTTCAAAATCAGCCTTACTAACTTCCATTGTAGAAATCTGAATCGATGAGACTAAATTGTCTCTCGGTTTTTACAGAAAAAGGGAGACTTTTGAGTTTTCTATAGAAACGGGCTTGGTCGGGTGAACATCGTTATCGGACATCGGATAGTCCTCCCCATAATAATCCCCTCGAAAATTCTCTCCTCAAGTAACATGAATGTCCTTGATTCCCTTTGTAGGATTCCTAGAATAAGCGAAATCCAGTCTCCTGAGCTGCTTTTAGATTTGTTAGTTGTGGTGGGGGGGTTTTTTGAAGAAGAAGAAGAAGTGAGGTCAGAGAGGAGAGGAAAGGAGGGTAAATTTTTCAACCTTTTCGAAATCAGCTGTCCTACATAATAATATTTGTAAACCCTTAAGTTTTAATCTATTCGAAAATTAAAGGTTGCCAGTTTTTTTTAAACTTTCGAAATATTTTCAAATATTATGGATGTCCCAATTCAAAAATTCATCATGGAGATCGATTGTGTGGCCATATTTCATTGGATACCGTTTTGATGTTATATTTGACTAGGAGGATTCATACCATTTACACAAGGAGGCCAGACTCCGTGGTGGAGTCGAAAGCCTACCCTCCTTGTGTAAATGGTATGAATCCTTCTAGTCTGAAAACTTTGAATACGTGTTTAGTTTACAAAAAAAATTTATTCATAAGTCGTATAATATGATTTAGGGGAGCATTATTTCCGATTAAGATCACTCCTAAATGTATGAAGCATGAAAATCAGGCGTATATTTTAATAATAACTTCAATCATAGTTCAGCTAAATCTGTGGTTAAACATTGCTTTATTGAACATTTCAGAAAAGTTGTAAATTAATGATCGACAAAACTGGTTGAATAAAAGTCACTGCTTCAACTCTTTTCAAAATTTAGCAAACATTTATTCTAGTAGCTGAAAAATGATAAAAAAATTTTAAATTGCGAAATAGTTTCACATAAATTTTCAGAAATTACTTAAGCACATCTTAGGCAGATATGCCAGATTAAAACCTTCAACCCTCCAAAATAAAATTGGAAAGAAGTCCAAAAAATCCGCCAATCGATAGTTCGCAATAAAGCCCAAAAACTGAATAAGATCTTGACTACCCAGACCTAAAACAAGCCAACAATTAATGGTAAAAATGTAACACCCGAAAAGCTCAGTTTTAAGCCAACTCTTTTATTTCCAGCCAACATTTTAGAACTCAATTGGTTGCTATCCTGCCCAATATGGCATCCTTGATCTTACGTTAGCCTATTTCATCAAAAGATAAAATAAGGTAAGATGTGTTGGAAATGATGACGAGCAACCTGTGACACTGTAAACCTCGCGCCATTGTTAAGTGCTGCCACGCAACGCCATTGTATTTGTATGAGAACTAGCTTATTTTTAAGACAGAGGGCGTCCTTTACGATTTCGTACTGTAAGACCCGGCTTAAATGCTAAGGATACTGGGAGAACTACGGTGCCGTAGGTGGGGGTACAGAGGCAACGTTAGAGGTATGGGGGTTCGAGGTTTCATCGTGCCTAACTTAACTCCCCTGAAGTTAACCTAGCTTTCCAAAACGGCAAGCGCCATCTGATTTGTCATATTAAATATGAAGAGAAAATTAAAAATAATCTGTAATTAAAACTTAGTTTGCTAAATAATATTTTTAAGTTTTCAGAAAATACTGACAGAACTGACTTTAATTAAAATATATCACGTCTTTTACTGTACCAATCTAAATTTTTCAAGAAAACTATAATTTCGGTATATGCAAAAGCTGAGACACCTAGTAGATATTATTTAGATTCAAGCATTATACTTTTCTTTACTTATTAAGAGATATATAAAGTTAGAAATTTACATTTTAACAACATTGATATTTTTGGCCTAATTTATCGTTGAACTAATTGAAATATATTTCACTGCCTAACACCACGATGAAAGATTTTCCTGTATATTATAGGTGTAAATTCGAGTTCAATCTATGCTTAATATTCAGTAATACGTCAGTGGAAAACCTGAAGTACCTTGTAGCATATCTATTGGTCTATCCGACTTGTATATTCAATATTTGTTCCAAATAAGATCAAACAAGAGACAATAGTTTCAGGGGACGTTATTTTTCTCTACACCGCTCAATATCGAATAAAAACACTATATTATAAAATTTACCCTTATATAAAACTACTTTCCCTTGTTTTTCTTAATTACTTTAGCTGTCAATTAGCTAATATCCAGAACAGCCTTAAGTGTTTTGGCCCAAAACCATGGGATAACCAGATTACATCCAGTACCAACTTTTCGGCCTTTTCTTTTAAACCATGGGATATCATACAGACGTCAAATACAGTCAGGCAAAAAAGTTTCTTCCGTTTTCTTACTCCATAAGACATCCTTGGGTATACGATTTTAGGTTTGGATGAACTAGGGATATCTAGACCCTTCACGGATATCTTCTAGACAATGTGTGTTATGTGGGATGTCACTTTACTTTAGGGATGCACCGATATGAGTACAGCCGATATATCGGCCGGCCGATATATCAGAAATTCGTAGCCGATATATCGGCCGATATTATCGGCCCATTAAAAAATTGTATTTCTCCATGAATATCGTTTCCAAGAGTAGAATCAACATTTTTTAGGACCATTTACGTTTTTACTTTGTTTTATTAGAGACATGTGTCACATTTCGTTTAATGTGGTACCGCTACATATTTTAGCCTTAACCCCCTTCCTTAAAAAAATGGTGTGCTCTAAGTTAAATCCTTTGCTTGGTTTTCAGTAAAAATGCAGCTCCTTTTTTGTTCAACAATTAAGAAGTAGCGTTATAAGCAAACTTATGGAGAACAAATGAAAAGTTCAAAGTTTACATTAGTGACACCAAATGCATTAGAGAGCGTCAGTATCGACTTCAATTGTTTGTTGGATGTATGAGAAATGAAAGAAATTACTTTCTCATAGTCGTGAACAACGGAATAAAACTGAGATAGTGGAAAACCTTGCATTTTTAAAGGGAAATGTTAAATTGTGGGTATAAATATAAGTGATGTGTTTAAATTAGTATTCATTGAGTGCCTTATAACTTGTCAAGTTTTTCCCGAAAATATCGGTTTACATGAAGCCGATATTGGCCGATACCGATATGAAAAAGATAGGCCGATATATCGGCCGATTTATCGGTAACCGATATATCGGTGCATCCCTACTTTACTTAGGGTCTTATCTTTGCCCCTGTGAGCTGATAAAGGGTGGTCATGTAATAACCTCATGGCTTCTAGGCTTAAACGAGGAGGTAAATAAATTTTTTCAGGATAGTTCCTGTAAGGTCTTCTATAAAGAAGATCATTCTTTAGTTCGAACATTTTATGCCTGATTGGGTTAGGTCCTTGCAAGGAATTGATAATAGGGGAAGCAAACGGATCTTCCCTTTGTGATTTTCGTACGTCTTCCAACGTAAAGACTGAATATAAGGTTCTAGGACTTGGAGGGCGTATTAGACCTTCAACAGAATCACTAGAGGAAGTTGAACTACTACTACTACTACCGGTAGAATTTTGACTGCTACTGCTACTAGTTGGATCCTGGTTAGTAGTAGAATTGGAAGTGGAGGAGCTAAAATTTATCTTAGGACGTTTATCGGAGCTCTCGATAAAGCGTCACCTACTACATTTTCTACTCCTTTCTTATGTTTAACAGTAAAATCAAAGGTTTGAAGGTACAGAGCCCATTTAACTAGACGAGAATTTGGTTCCCTGATATTAAATAACCATTGCAGAGCTTGATGGTCAGTAAGGACAGTGAATTTACGACCTTCTAGAAAGGGCCTAAACTTCTTAACTGCCCAACAAATGGCTAAACACTCTTTCTCGCTAGTAGAGTACCTAGTTTGTGCGTCTTTAAGTCCTGTACTAGCATAGGCTATAGGAACTTCTACATTGGCTTGCACAGGGATAGTAACCCTTTTACAACTTGAATCCTCAGGGGAACGCGACACGCTTCTTGATAGGGGTAGTTACTGGGCGCCGGGAGAGGGACCACGAGGATCCTCTCCGGCTTTGGCTTCCCCCGACTTGCTAGTCTTTTTATCTGGACAGTCGGGCGCAAGGTGACCTGGTTTCTGACATTTGTAACACGTAATAGTACGTGTAGGCTTAATGACGAGCAGGGGATTTAGATCTTTGGTTTAAGTTTCTTGTGTAGGTTCTTTGACTATTTGAAGTGTTTTGAACTCTAGCTTTTGATCTAGATTCAAAGGGTTTTAAGGGATATTCCCATTTAGGATGTGAAGGAGAAGTAGGGGGATTGTAAGGGCTTTGACACTGCCCAGGGGAACAATGACTATGAGAGGACCCCCAATTTGCATGGCAAGATGATGCAGCCTTGGCATTTCTTTTCCTTACTTGGATTTATTTTTCAATTGGCCTACTGAAATTCCTTAACTGTTCCATTGTAGTAAATTTTAAGAAGAGAAGAGGGGTTCTAAGTTCATCCTTTAAATTACTTTTAATTATGGGAACTAACGCCTTTTCGGAAAGAGGATGAGTCATCCCTAAATTTAATTTCATAACATCCCCGAAAAAATCCTCAACTGATTCTTTATCCTTCTGACTTCTTTGTGAAATTTCTATTTTAAGCTTCGAGTCAGCTTCAGACGGTTGAAGGACTCGCTAAGATTGTTTGAGGGTATTTTAGTTTGAAAAGCGGCGAATCGCTTATATTGCGCAGCATTTCCACGACTTCAAACGTCATCATGTAAATTTTATCTGCATATAAGAGAAAAACCCTCTGATTGGCGTATGGCTCACGTTACTCCCATCTTCAAGGGTAAGGGTAATAAAAGTGATGCCTCAAATTATCGACCCATAAGTCTGACCTCGGCGATATTTAAGGTCTTAGAGAAATGTATCCATTCCGCCCTTTTACTACACGTGAATCCCTACCTTAGTCCAGTTCAACATGGCTTCTTAAACAATAGATCGGTAGAAACCAATCTTTTGTCCGCCTTTTCCATCTGGCTTGAAGCCTTTGATCGCGTTTGTCGGGTGGATGTTATTTATCTTGAAATAGCCAAGGCATTCGACTATGTTCCCCACCATCGCCTCTTGGCCAAGTTGCGCGCTTTTGGAATAGACAAAAACATCTACCATTGGATCGAGTCCTACCTTCTCCACCGTACCCAAGCACTTAGGGTGGAGGATTCATTAAGTGATTTCTTTCCTGTTGTCAGTGGGGTTCCTCAAGAGAGTGTCCTGGGTCCGTTGTTATTTCTACTTTACATTAATGATCTACCTGATGTACTCTCCTCTCAGCTGGGTTTGTTTGCTGATGATCTTAAGATCTTTCGTCTGATTCGATCCTATGATGATCTTCTTTGCCTTCAATCAGATCTTAAAAAGCTGGCGACTTGGTTAGAAATCAATGGTTTATCATTTAATGAACGAAAATCTATGGTTTTAACAATACAGAAAAGCAAATCTGACCCCAAACCCTGTTAAAGGAGTGTGAGACTTGATAATAAAAACAGGTATCCCAACAGTAAGTGATTTTTGTATCCCATTCATTTTATAATTTTTTGAGGCCCATAGAGTAAATTCTTTGTATCTCCTAATGAAAAAGAGAGAGCTGATCTGCTGGCATCATAAGCGAAAATATTTTTATTTATACTTCACATTGATTAAAAATGCCCCATCCCCCTCTGAAACTGTTATCGGTTTTGAAAATTTCGTTCCATTCTCGGGATTTGGAGCCTAGTAAACGAGGTGTGGGTCTTCGAGAGAAATTTTTGTGAAACGAATAGGAATCATAAACACTAAATAGAAGGACTAGAATTACACTGATGGCGCTATGCGTAATTTAATAAGGAGCTGTACGGATCCAAACTCGAAGTCTAACGAGATATTTGACGTTCCTTGTGTGTTGCTAGAAACTTGTGAGAACAGTCTAATTCACAGATAAAGATACTTTTGAAATAGGGTCTAATTTGCATTCACGAGTGATTAGTAACTCAGCAACGACTAAGTGAGGTGAAAACTATCGGTATTCCGGTAAGCGAGTACCAGAAAGAAATAACACGATGGGTAGTAATTGCACCGCGTAATAATTGACCGTAGTGTAATTTTAATTGTGGGAGAGCTAGGCGCGTTACGTTGATATCAGTATTCCGGACTGAAACAAAATACTGAGTCGAATTGAACCGTACGTCCTTAATTGAATTTTAATTGTTTGAATTGAATCGCGATAATTTGAAATAATTGATGCGCTTTTTTTAAACTTTATAAAAAACTAACTTTATTTTGTAAAAAAAGACTGAATTTAACCATATTGCTAAAGACTTTAACAATAATTGAGTCTTACCTCGTCCGAAAATTGGGAATTGGGGACTCATAAAAATTTTATCCATTGAACGGGAATTGTAAAAATTGTGTTTTTTAAATTGGAAACGAGAAGTTTTTGAGAGAGGGGGACGCTCGATTTTGAAAGCTTCGACCAATCATCTAAGGGCTTTTGGGGGTATTGCGACCATGGCTGATAGTGAACTACCAATTAGTTACGAGCTTTCTTGGGTATTTGCGAGCGTGCCTCTCGCTGTTGTTGACAAAATTCTAGAAGCGTGCTTCTTTACAATAACATGTTTTTCTTCACAGTTGAAATTTTCCATTCTTTACAATTGAAAAGTTCGGTAAAAAATATTTTTGTTTTTCTTAATATTAGACTTATTTTTTACTAGCATGTTCTTTTTCTAAGGCCTATTTTTTAACTAAATTGAGTTTTTTAATTTTAATTTTTGAATGTTAGGCGTAATTTTAATTTTAGGCTTAATTTTAATTTTTAGATTTCAGAATTTTAGAGACGCTTTGTGTATTATTCAACATGAGAAAGATGGTATGAATTTTCCCTTGCCCATAGACTAGTGATAACTATCTATAGAACACGAGCCATTCTAATTTTGATTTAAACATAACATGATTATCTCTCATCCCCACCGGGTATGACTTATGTTCCATTCCTTATGCCTATTGTCCATGATAGGACCGGTTAGAAAGAAAACATTCTTTTCTCATTCGTGGGGGTGAATAATATGAAGTAATCCTTTAGTATCGTCCATTTCTCGTCCATTGTCGGCTACCATTAAGATTTCAATGGCGGACCTCTCGGAAAAACTATTCACTCACTCACGTGACCCAATAAATTCTAAGAGGAAACTCTAGAAACTTCTATTCGCTTCTTCGGATTATTTCGAAAAAGCCAACAAAAAATAAAATTTTGCACAGTTTTTTGTGCAGTAAGTAGCCTATAGAGTGGAGACTTGGACGCGGCGTGTCAGACGACAGAAGTGTTGCATTCACGAAATTGTAGCGTTGGCAACTGGAAAGGAAAATTAAGTTTGCCTATGTGAATATTCTTGTAAGTAATTTAACGCTGTCCATATATTCATAATCGTTTTACGTTGTTTAGTTAAAGTATTTTGTACAAAAAGCTCGTGAATCGAAATTGGTTGATGATAACAAGTCTAAGGTGAGTTTAAAATGTTTTTAAACGCATTAACTGAAATCATACGTAATATGAACGATATTAGCTAAGCATTTCTTTAATACCATAGAACAACAAGACCAAACAAACGATTCTAGTCATAAAATTCAGTGTGTTTCCCTTTTAATAGTATAGTCAGAGTTAATTCTTCAGATTCACATTGTTTATTGATATCTCTTATTTCACTTTAAATTACGTTGTTCAAAGTAAGAAGAAATGGCGCTACTATGAACCGACTTCTCTTCTTAACCGTTTTCGCGCCAAAATGTAGGGTGGGGCACGAAACAGTCCTCCTTGTCTCTCTCTTTATGTGAACGTATCATATACAGGGTGTTTCTGGCAAGTCTAGCACAAATTATTGGGGCAATTTAGAATTAATATTTGAGTATTTTACGGATGACTCCTTAAAGGAAAAGTTCAGGGTACCAAACATTAGACCTTAAATTAACGGCCTCGTTTAGAAGATATCGAAATGATTGAAAAAATTATAATTTCCCTAATTAAGATTAAAATCCAATTAATTGACCCAAAAGTTGAAGAGAGCAGCCGCGCCATTTTTAAAAGTCACGTGAAAAACTCGCACACACACCGTTATTGGCCAAATGGCTAGCGAATAGGAAAGTTAGATTTCTCTACTGCAGACTACTTTCAGCATAGCCCACTAGATCATGCGCATCACGACGTAAGCTGCTCGCGCTAATTCTCACCAGAAGCTTGGCTTACAGGAGTTCGCCAAACTCCCGGCTTTGTTTTAGCATTTGTCAACTTTTCTTATTTTGACGATAGACTTTATATTTTAATCGATTAATCTTTTAAATGCCCCGCCCAAAAAGTAAGGATAACATTTAAAAATCGCCAAGGGTTTTCGCGACATCTGCCCCTCTGCATGTTTACAAATCATAGAAATTTGGTTCAAGAGGTCTAGGTTTTATAATCTATTACTCCCCAAAAGGCAAGTTTTGGACAAGTAGAATGGGGCTGGTTTTTTAATCGTGGAAAAAGGTTGTAAGTACTTAATTTACAATTGTGGCATCGGATATTAATCGTTTTATATATTATCGATTGTAACATAGCTCTTATTAAATTTTCGGGACATTTGGGCCATTAGATCGAAAGATATTGTGCATTAAGTACTTAGTTTAAAATTATGACATTGGAAATAAATTTTATTAAAATAATTATTCACTCTAAAAGCTTGAATCCTTTTTAATATAATAGAAAAGATTGTAACACACCTCTCATTAAAATTTCAGGACATTTCGATCAATAGGACAGAGGATCGGGCCAAAAAACCTACCTCCTCCTATAGAACTTAATGTTAGTTTTCGCTGACTTCGAATTTCCCGCCAAGAATCCAAAAGTGGCACGTTTTGGCCGATTTAACGGGCTTCTATAGCGCGAGCAGCTTACGTCGTGATGCGCGTGATCGAGTGGGCTATGCTGAAAGTCAACCCTTCAATATATCAATAAATATCGTCGCCTGCAGTATAGAAATCTAACTTTCCTATTCGCTAGCCATTTGGCCAATAACGGCGTGTGTGCGTGTTTTTCACGTGACTTTAAAGAATGGCGCGGCTGCTCTCTTCAATTAATTGGATTTTAATCGTAATTACAGAAATTATAATTTTTTTTATCAATCATTTCGATATCTACTAAACGAGGCCGTTAATTTAAGGTTTAATGTTAGGTACCCTTAAGTTTTCCATATTTTATTTATTTATTTATTTACCAGTTAGGTACAGGTAAGCCACTAGAGCTTGGTTAGTACAGCCAAGAGAGAGTAACGATTTAGTGAGACATTAGAAAAGAAAAAAAGATAAATAACAAAATAAAAACGATATGACTTCAGGTCAATTTGGGGTATTATTGAAGTGGGCCGATAACGCGAAATTTAGATTTATCTGAGAAGGAAATAATAAATTCAGGGAGCGCGTTCCAATCTGAGATGACAGTGTGGGTGAAATGATGTTGGCGGATAGACGTCAGGGCGCGTGGTTTTTAGAGTTTGAGGGAGTGTCCACGGGTGGGGGGATAGGGTGCAGGATGGAAATAAGTTTCGACGTTAAGTGCCAATTTGTTGTTAAAGAAGTCATGAAGTAAATATAGATTGTTAATTTTGTGGCGGATAATGACGGGATCAATTTTAAGTTTTTCTAATAGAGAAGGGGCTGGGAGTTTGTCTAATTTTTGGGTTAGTTTCGTAAATTTGTTATGGGCTTTCTGCAGGGCAGTAAAACTAAGGGAGAAAGATGGTGTCCAAATAGGGGAGGCATAGTCTAAAATAGGCTGGGCCAATGCGTTGTTGAGGATTTAATGAGGGCTGGGGAACGGTTGTTAAAATTACGTCTAATTAAACCTGATAGGGAATAAATCCTTTTAGAGACTTTATTGGTGTGGGAGGTAAATTTAACGGTTGGGTCCATCGTAACGCCTAGGTCAGATTCAGACAGGGTAGCACGATAGGGTTGACCGTAGAGACGATAAGTATGCCGCGGGTTAGAGTATCCTAGGTGAAGTACCGCGCATTTATTAATATTGAAGCTGAGGCCATGGTCAGAGGCCCAAGCTTCTATGGAATCCAGGTTAGTTTGAAGGTTTATAGAGTTAGATGGTGATTTTATACGGGATGATAGCTTGTGTCATCCGCAAAGAGCAAAACTTGCGAAAATTTAACAACACTAGGGAGGGAGTTGATAAATACATTAAAAAATAATGGACCTAAAACTGAACCCTGGGGGACACCTTTCTCAATGGGGGCCCAGGGAGAGTGCTGACCCTGTGTGACAACTCTTTGGCGGCGGTCAGCCAAATAGTGGGATAACCATTTCAGAGCCTGGTCAGTAACTTCGGCTAGAAAAAGGGCATGTAGTAATTTATCGTGGGGGAAACTATCGAAGGCTTTAGCGAGGTCGAGGTAGACGACATCAACGCCAAAGCCTTCATCTAACCAAGCAGTCCATTGATTGGTGGCAACGAGTAAGTTGGTTAAACATGAATGTTTGCACAGGAATCCATGCTGAGCTGGAGAGAAGATATTTACACTATTGAGGTATTATAATTTGGTATGCACCAAGATCTCTACATTTTTGGCTTCTTGGTTGAGGGAGCTAATGGGGTGATAATTCGAGGCTTCTGTTTTAAGACCCTTTTTGTAGATAGGTGTAATATTCGCCTCATTCCAAGGACCAGGTAGGGTTCCAGTAGAGAAGGAGGCAGATATTATACGTTCAAGTGGGGGGACAGAGTTGTCCAGCGAAGGTGCGAAGAATTTAAGGGTGAAGACCATCGGTGCCAGGAGATTTGTTGGTTTTGAGAGAGAGAAGAATTCTACATAGAGCGGGCTGGGAGGAATCAATTTGGGTAAGACGCAATAAAGTTGGAGAATCTTGAGGGGGTAGAAATGGTGGCACCTTGGGAGCAGAAACAGTAGAAGCAAAATAATCATTGAGAAGGGTGGCGTTGTCAATGGCAGAGTGGGTAAAGGTACCAGAGGACTTACGTAGTTGGAGGGGAGGAAATCGACATTTTCGGAACTTATTAATGTGGGCGTAAAAGGATTTAGGGTTAGAGGCTATTTGGGAGACAAGGGTAGCTTCCTACTTCCGGTTTGTGTTACGTATGTGGTTGGTTAATACACAATGGGCCCTACGGTATTCAGTGAGACTGGCAGCTACGATAAGGGGAGAGGCACATTGAGATTTGTATTTTCGAAGGCGACGCCAGGCGGTAACCTTAAGGTGGCGCGAACGCTTAGTACGAGGGCATGGTTTTGAAGACTTAAGAAAGGTACGGAAAGGCACAAAGGCCTCAATACATGAGTGTACAACAGAATGGAAGGCACTCCAAAGGGAATCTAGGTTGTCTGAAGTAAGTAGTAAGTCCCAATTAACGGTCTCTAGGAATGCTAGGAACGAGGGTTTATCACATCGAAAAAAATTTCGAACGGGACTTTCCAGTATTAGACAGATTAGTAATAAACGCAATTATGTTGTGGGCGCTAGATCCTAAGGGCGGGTTGGCAGTGGGATTGGATATAAAGTTAGGGTCTGTACAGAGAATGAGGTCTAATGAACTATCGTCGGCAGAAAGTAATTAAGAAACTGAATGACAATGCTAATTAAATGTAAGGAGTCAACCCTAAAACTTTCAAATCATAACTTGAAAACAGTGGCCCGGACGGCAAAATGTTCCACAGAAAATCACCTAGAGAATATCCACCATAAGTTGTCCCCGACTTGCCAGAAACACCCTGTATATATCTTTTATATTTAATTTTTGTAAACCAATTACGTAACATGGAGATAACGAAGGTGGATTTGATTAATTCTTACTTACTGTTACATGGGTAGTCTTGAAAATGTTACAAAAAAAAGTATTTTATTACATGAGCCTCATTATAGTGTAAGAACCTTGAGGGTATTTTCGTTAACTTTCCAACAACTAAATTACGTGGACCCAATTCCGGTTTTTCTTGGGCTATTCGGAAGGTGTTAAAATGTTTTACCATTATGTCCCTATTAAGGAGTCCCTTTCCGCACTATTATTAAATAATGCTGTCCAAAAAATTATTCAGTTCCAAAGCCGACTTATAGAACTGGTGTAAATCAAGTTCTTAGAGATATAAGTGATGGAAACATCTTCAAAAAATCTTGTTTAGAAAATGGTGAAAAATCCATTCAGCTTCTTATTTTTCAAGACGCTTTTGAAACTGTTAATCCACTTGGATCAGCAAAATGCCAACACAAAATTGTGGGTGTATACTACACCCTTGTTAACATTCCCCCAGAATTTCGTTCGTCGGTTGATCACATTCAGCTTATTTCGCTCAATAACGACAAAAACATAAATACTTTTGGGATTAGAAAATGATACCAAAAACTGGTGAGCGATTTAAAAAATTTAGAAGACGAGGGACTCCATCTTAAGCAAGGACAAAAGTTGAAATTAAATCTTGTGAGCCTTCTTGGAGACAATCTTGGTAGTAACGAGATTGGTGGTTTTCAAAAGAGTTTTGCAAATGGGAATAGTTGTCGCTTTTGCTTAGTATCGGCTGAAAACCTAAACGAATTCATGTCATTTGAAAAAAGAACCAAACGTTTATACGATGAAGATCTTGAAGTACTTAATCGTAATTCGTCTTTGAATGTGAGCCGCGGTATTAAATTTAATTCCTCTTTCAATGACTTTAAGAATTTTCATGTATGCGAACCAGGACTAGCGCCGTGTTTAGCGCATGATCTTTTTGAAGGCGTGGTTTCCTATGTTCTTTACTTAATTATATCATATTGGGTTAAAGAAAAATGGTTTTCTTGGTGTTATTTTAACTGGCTTCTGCGCAGGTTTCCTTATCAAGGAAAAGATGCTGGCAATAAGCCAAGTCCTGCAAAACCAAACTGTAAAAAATTGAATGGGGATGCTTCACAAATCTGGTGTTTATTAAGGCTCTTGTCTCTAATATTAATAGGCAAAGTTCAAGACTATAAAAATCCTGTTTGGGGGCTTTACCTGCAAATAAAGCAAGTTTTAGAAATTGTAACTGCTCCAGCAATTTCGAAAAATCAAGTTGCCGAATTAATGATCCTCCTTCAAGATTACAAAGCGGATTTATTAGCTTTATTTCCGGATTACAAACTAAAACCCAAACACCACAAATTTTTTGAGCATTATCCAGAACTTATATTACATTTCGGCCCGCTAATTCGTTTATGGACTTTAAGATTTGAGAGCAAACATGATGTTTACAAGAAATACGCTAAACACACAAAAAACTTCATTAACATTACCAAAACACTGAGCGAGAAACATCAACTGCAACAAGCATATCTAAGCTCAGGTTCGCCATTTCCACCCGATATTCAAGTTTTACATTCCAAGTATTTTGATTTGAAAATGTTTGATAATGGTGTGCAAAGAGAAATTCGGAGACTTAAGATAAACACTAATGCAGTAACTTCTAAGAAAAAAGTTCATTATAATGGAACTACGTACGAAGAAGGTCTTTGTTTATGTGTGGACGCTAATGAAGACAGTGTTAACTTGGTTTAATTGAATCGATGCTGTTCGAAACGAATTTATACAGCATAGTTTCCATGTATAGCTCTAAATACCTTCCTAATTTGCACTAATTCGAACTGGTAAAAATGAACAAGTCTAAGATAATATTAGTGTTCACTTTGGTATACGGACTAAATACCCCCAAGACAAAAGACCCCCGGTCATAATCCCCCATTTTTAAAAACGTACAAAATCCCCCCTCTCTCAAGACAAAATCCCCCGGTCATTTTCCCCCCATCCAAGTTAAGAGTACAAAATCCCTCCACTATCAAGACAAAATCCCCCCACTCCGTAGACAAAATCCCCCTACTCTCTTGTCAAAATCCCCCTACGCTCTAGACAAAATTCCCCGGTCATAATTCCCGTTTAGGTTACGTTAGGTTAGGTTAGGTTAGGTTAGGTTTGGTTTGGTTTGGTTTGGTTAGGTTGGGGTTGGGTTGGGTTGGGTTGGGTTGGGTTAGGTTCGTAATATTTTGGAAATATTGTAACAATGGTACGCCTTTTCCAAAATATTATTTTTTACATTTATTTTCTTCCGAAGAACACAGTTTGGGGGGAATTTGTCCCGGGGCTGGGGGGAATTTGGCCCGGGGCTGGGGGGAATTTGTCCCGGGGCTGGGGGGAATTTGTCCTGGGGCTGGGGGTATTTTGTCTTCGGCATCCATTCGGGGGGAAATTGTCCGGGGGATTTTGTCTCCTACCTGAGGGGATTATGTCCTTTTCTTCTCAAATGGGGGGATTATGTCCGGGTGATTATGTCCAGGGGGGATTATGTCCAGGGGGGATTATGTCCTACATTCGTCAACTTTATCTGATTATTATCCTCTTCCATTGTACAAAATTGACGGGAAAGATATAATTACGTTAAAACACTCAGTGTATCACCATTAGACTCGTATTCTGAGAGAGCGGTCGCTCTCTTAGATAAGACCTCATACTGCCCTTAATGTATAAGGAGGGTTTTTTGTTTGGATGTAGTTTTTTTTGTATTGTATTAATTGTTTTGAAAACATTCCACTGAACTAACATTCGGACCCTTAATATGTGGTTAAAATTTCAAAGAGATCCCTCCATTAGTTTTTTTCATAGAAAATAAAGTTGCTAAGGGTGGTTTTCATTTCCATAAAAAAATTAAGACATTTTGGCAAAAAAAGGGAAATTTTCCCATAGGAATAACATGGGAAATGTTTGCTGTGATAGCCAAATGGTCTCGACCATTTTTTGAAGAGTATTTATTCGATAGGTCTGAAAATGGTTTTAAATGAAAGGTTGAACATTTTTCTGGTGCCTTTCGAAGTTTTATTGAAAACAATTAATATTAAGTATTACTTTTTGTACTTTTAAGCACATACTTAAACTTACGACCTTTTATTCTGTTGGACTTACAGGTTTAATCCTAGCTAAAATCATAGAGAAACGTACTGTTGGACTTACGCCGTTTTACCGCTAATAGAGCGACTGAGCGAAGATTTTTGTTTAGACAACGCGTGTGGCTATGTCGAGCTTAAGGCGAATTTTTTAACTTTTCACATAAAAGAAGGGGTTAATTCGTCCTCATTTTATTTTAATTTCGTAAGTTAAACCTTATTATAATTTAATACAAAAGAATTTAAATTTAGGATTTAGCCGATAATTTTTAAATTCACTGATTTCACTAAGCCTCGGTCAAAATTTAAATACAGCTGATTGTATGTAGAGACTAGAGACCAATTGGCCGTGTAGCGTACGTTTTAAGGTGTTTCACCTGGTGCCATCGGCCAACGATAGCCGCTAATTAGGTAATTTGTTTAAATTAAATCAATTTTTGTTGTTTAAAGTAGATTATTGCAAAATACGCACAAGGGTTCGTTCCCTGGTTTCTCGACTGTTGCCACCAGCCAACAGTTACCGCTACGAAGATACGTTTTTTACTGGTAAAATAAATGATAGATTCAATCACACTATCACTGAACCCTGTCACCAAATCATACAATATTTTTAAATGACGCTTTTCCAATAATTCTTATAGGTTAACAATTTAAATTTTAATTATTTAGTGCTTATTCTAACATAACCTCAAAACAGTAAACAATGGCCATTTTTCCAACGATAACTGTGCAGATTATATTTGGTGCCACCGATAACCGTACTATGTAGATCATTTTATTGGTTTAAATTAATGGTAATATAATTGAATAATTAAATCACACGATCACTAAACCCTGTCAACAAACCAACCAATGTTTTTTATCGCGGCTCTTGCAATCATTTTTATTAGGTAACAGTTGCGTTTTTAATTACTATTTATAACCGCTATTTAGAATAAACCTTTTTGTTTAAATTAGGTACATTTTTGATGTTTAAAGTAGATTAAATCAAACTACGCAGAAGGGTTCATTCCCTGGTTTCTAGACTGGTGCCAGCAGCCAACGGTTACCGCTACGAAGATACGTTTTTTGCTGGTAAAATGAATGATAGATTCAATCACACTATCACTAAACCCTGTCTCCAAATCAATATTTTTAATTCAGCCTCTTCCAAGCGCGAAATTACAAATTAAGGCGATGTACAGTGTATTAATTAATTAATACAAATTTTGGATAAATATGTAACACACTATCATTATTAAATTTCGGAAGACAGGAAAAAAAGGTTGAAATTAATTTTTTTAAATTTAAAAAGCAAATTTGGCTCAGAAAAAAACCCAGCGGCAGAAGCCTGTCTTATAAAATGTTCACAAGATGATTCGTTCAAGAATGTCTAGAATTAAGTCGCAAAGAAGTAATGAATATTTCACCTAAGTCAGCTGACTTGGCCAGGCAGGGCATAGCCCACTCGATCCATGCTCACGGACGCTGCTCTGCCCTCTGCATCTTGCGTCGTGTTACGCGTGATCGGATGGGCTATGGGCAGGGTAAACAAATACGGGGCTGCCAGGCTGTCTCTTACACAACAATGATGGCCATTAGCCTTTATGAGAAATGCTTCCTTGTCCAGTGGGGGAAATAAGGCGGTGGCACAGGGCAAATGACCAGTTTAAAAATTAAACCACGGGACCACTAAGAAAATTCAAGGGTAACCAGAGTCCAGACATTAACTCAAAAAGTATAATTGTCCAATCCCTAAGTTTAGCAGACGACGTGACCTGGTAAATTATTATTAAATAGAGAGCTTTCAGATGGGATTGTAGTACGTCACACCCTCCCAAGTCTTACCGCTGTTCTGGTAGCCATATTGGGTGGGCTCAGCTTCATTCCTGCTTTAAACCCACCAATATGGCAGCGTAAATGATGTCACGAGGCTCATCTCCTTCTCCAACTGAAAGCTCTCTATATCGCGAGCAGCTTGCGTCCATGAGCGCGGATCGAGTGGGCTATGCTGTCAGGCAGAAACTGTCTCAGATAGACTGCTACAACGAAAACCGAAAACCAGTAACATAAGTCCAAGCCATCATCTGAAAGACTCAAAACGATGACTGATTCTTCTGAATTTGAAATATCAGTAGAAATGATTCTAGATAATCCTCAGAGTTATTTTAAATATTTTAGTACTCAAAGTCTGGGGATAAAGAAAGGCCAAAATAATTTTAGTATGGAAATTTGATGTTTTCAGTGATAAAATAATCTCATTGGTGATAACTGATTAACTGGTACCTGAAAGCATTAGTCACTAACTAGCAATATTAGGTCCCTTATGCTTAAGCTCCCCTATATTTATGTTTGTGCTTAGTGCAGATTTTAAAAATGCAACAGTTTCTTAACAATCTTAATTAAAATGAAGACTGAAGGAACAGATATTAATAAAAAGTGTCTTCGTGGACAAAGACTAGAAAAAGTAAATGATAAGAGAACAAAATGGAATGACCGAAGTAACAGATATTAATTTTTTTCAGTTTAAAGACATGATTATAAAACATCAATTATTTAAAAAAAAATACTTATCTTCGTTTTTTTCACCAAAATTACATTTGCCCAAAAATTTTGAATCATGAATTTTCCATTCTTTTCAAAATGGTTCGTGTCAAATCTTTACTATATAACAGAAACATGCGACATCGTTTATATTTAAAGCTAGATTTCCAGTGTAGGCCATGAAAGAAACATTTCCTCGTTAGTGATATTTAAATGGATTGCAGCTTTTAATTTGAACTACAATACGTTTTAATACTGGAAACTATGCCCAATAGTGAAATAAAAACAGCCCACCATTTGTCGGTGTCCATTTACGTGTTTCGTGTTATACGTTTGCTCATAAAGAGCAAGTCGAAGTCATACCAAACTAATTCAATCACAACTTTTAAAACAGCTCTCACGCACTCAATAATATACCAAACGTTTTTATGTTAATAATATCTTTTATCCAAATTTTAATGATTGATTTATAAAACATTTTAAATCGTCGACCCAAAAAATGGGACCCAATCGAATCGTGGCAGAAGTAAATAGATTATAAACAAGAAGTTAATATCTCCCCGGCATGAGCGCGTTATGAAAGTTGAGATTCCCGCTCCTATTCCGCGGCAGCGCACAAATGGCGTAGCACCTAGCGAACCACTTGACATGTACCTAACGTATCTAGTGTCGCGCCGCTCAGACAAAGTAGTGCGGGTTGTTGAAGGTTTAATCGACGCGCATGCGTTCTAAAGGTAATTTCAATCAGCTGTCTGCTGTGAGACTGTAACAGTATAGCCTAGGCCTAGTACAAAATCTGTGAAGACTACATGTGATTGCCTATGAATGTGATAAAATAGTAATATGAAAAATGGATAAGGAATATGATTATGACGAATTCGTGAAACAAAACGATGAACGTAAAACAGTACTACAATGTTGGGAGAGCCAAGGACGTTTAAAAACGTTTGTTTGGAACATGATGGAAGAGTATGCGGTATTATTCGTAGGTTTCAGATAAAAATTGCACTGGGTTGATACCGAAGGCGAAACTAAAATCGTTTTTTACGCGGCATTATGAAACTAGATACAGTTTTAGACTTTAGTATTTTAATATAATTTACCATAATTCAGCAATTACCCGCACTACTACGGCGCCATTTTCCATCACGTAAGCGCGGCTACCAATGATATTGCCCTAAATTTACTCCCATGATGCTCAGTAATTTGTACTGCTTTCCAATATCTCTTGTCGCTTCTATGACGTCATTCGAACATCCTATTGGTTACAAGCAAGCCACGTGATACTCGATACTCGTTTTACATAGCATGCAGGCGGGAAGGTATGATTGACTTAAAGCTATTATCTTTTTGCCTATTAACTTTTTGATATCTATTTACTTTTGATCGTGGTCGTATAAATGCATGCGCAAAAACAACCCTAAAGCGACGTTTAAAATGTCAATCATGATGAAAGATAAAATTTCTAACTTCGGTAGCATTTAGTCGTTTTAAACAACGTTTTCTCTTAAGTTCGAAAAGAGGAACCTTTAAAAATAAACCATATCCATACTCGGATATTTATTCTAATCCTTTTCATTCGAAAACTGTTAATACCAAAAATGATATATAGAATGAATAACCTGTCTTTCGTAAACAATGCAAATGTAATTTTGGTGAAAAAAACGAAGATAAGTATTGTTTTTTAAATAATTGATGTTTTTTAATCATGTCTTTAAACTGAAAAAATTTAATATCTGTTACTTCGGTCATTCCATTTTGTTCTCTTATCATTTACTTTTTCTAGTCTTTGTCCACGAAGACATTTTTTATTAATATCGTATAGCCATTAATAATACTCCGTTTATATTTGAAAGTATATTTAAGTCGATGCTATTTCGCGTAGCATGAATTTATTCATATCTTCACACGAGTAAAGAACAGCTTAAGAACAATTGGTTGCTGTATCTGTCCATAAAAGGTTGAGCCCCTAAAAATCGGGATTCAACGGAATTAATGCCAACCAATTTATGACAGTGCGGTTACCATTGCAAAAGCAGAAGGATCTTTTCTCATGTACATACATGGAAAAATTCATGCAAATAGTTATGTTGCAAGTATACGCACACGCCATAGATTAACTAATTTCTTTCAGATGGCTGAATTTGAAGCAGCTCAAACTATGGAAGGATCTATAACTTCTCAACCCTTTACTCAGTTGGTTCACGATCTGACAGCGATCAATCCTGTGACATCTGAAAACAATAGCTATGTTGGCCTTAAACATTTGGTTATAGGTGGGTTGCCATCAGCACCTTCAAACCTAGTTGATCAGATTGTTAATCATTTAATCGAGCTCGGAGTTGAAAACTTGAATGACATGGAACTAGTAGATGAGAATATGTTAAAATGTTCGTTTTTAAAACCAGTCCAAGCTAGAAAAATTTGTACTTATGCCAAAAAACAGCGGGAAGAATGTTTGACAAAAGGTAAAAGGCTCGATTCCTTTGCTAGTACACAAACCAAATTTTGAGAAATGGCATACAAACGTTTATGTTTTTGGATTTATCCAAAGCTTCGTCATTATCCATGGATAAAGCAATGACACTCATTGACGTAGATTCGTTTGACTTATCTATGCACTCGAGGGAAACTCCCTCTGGAAATTCTGAAAAGGCTTCTCAAATTACCCCGGTAAGAATACTTGAAATTGGTTGTTTTCAAGTCGAAACTGTTGTATTTTCGTGTAAATATTAAAGGATTGTTTTACTAGGCCTATTATATTCAGAGTGTATCTGATAAGCCGGTCATAGAATAAAGGGGATGTTCTTTGGGCGATTTTTAGTCGAAAATGTTCTATGACATTTTACCGTTCGGGTTTGATTGTTCTCAAGTAAAGATTGGATTATTTTACGGATGACCCCTTAAATTTAATTAACATTTCTTAGTTAAATTTAACGGGTCATCCGTAAAATACTTCATTCTTAACTCGAAAACATTGGCCCGGATGGTAAAATGTCATAGAAAAGTTTGGACACGAAATCGCCCAAAGAACATGCCCATTAATTTAGATAGTATATCCAAATCTGAATTTAAAATTGTCACGAAACCACTTTTACGGTTTAAAGCGATTTAAAGATTTTAAAATATTTGCTTCTCGTATCTACAGAGAGTAAAAAAGGGGTTATTATTTCTACGTAGGAGACATGGGTACAGAAGTACAAAATCTCGGCAAATATATTCAACAAACAAACGCAAGAAAAACTGGGAAGAAATACAAAACTGGATGCCAAAACCCGAAGGCGACTAGTTCGTGCATTAGTCGATGATACCTTAAAAAAATGCCGCAGGCCAAGTAGGGGTGACATGCGAGTAGTTGCTGAACTATTCACCAAAAGGTTTCCAAATGCAGTCAAAGACAAGATAGATGGTGAAGTTATTGGGTCTGGCTATCAAAGCCTAGTTGTGCAACTTTATGGAAGGCTAGATCACCTGTCGCGCAGAACGGAAGGAGCGATGCCGCCAGTGAAGAGGTCTTCAAAATGCTCTCCTAAATTATCTAAAAGTCCACGCCTTGAAACTGTGGAAATTAACAAAATAGACTTGGAACGGCAAGTTTATGAGGAAGAAGAGCTTAGAAAACTCTGGATGGAAGCTGATCCAAATATGGCTGAAGTTGATCTTAAGCTAAAGATGTGTTTTAAACTTCAAAGGAAACAAATTAGCGAGGGGATCTTAACTTCGGATTTTAAAGAAAAATGGCCTTTCCTCTTTGAGCTACGTGGTTTGGCAATCCACCTTGAGATGTTAACAATGAAAAACAATTTATTAACTTTTTCGAGAAAAAAAGCAATCTCCTTTGCCAGTATTTCTCCAGAAGCAAAAAGACCTCAACTCAAGCAATTTTGGCTGAAATAAAATCGGCGGGCAAAATTCAAGATAGTAGCCCTGTAAAACAGGCTTTGGTTGCAGGGGTGGTGTCCTTGGTATTGAACCACTTTGGTGAAAAATACGATGCTATTTTTCCAGTTGTCGAGGTAAGGTGAATCAGAATTAAGATAAAAGTTCTCGGAGTTAATCATATAAAACAACAAAATTTGCAGCCTGGTACTCCTCAGAGCGAGGTAATTAAGAAGATTCCATTACATCCCTGTCTGGTCATATTTGGTAAGATATAGTTGACAAGACTATGTCGTTCGATTTAGCAAAACATAACGATATTTAATCGAAATAGGTGATAATATGGCTAGTGCTTCTACCTTCTGGGTGACGGTAGATAAAATTATAGTGAATGACCACTTCGGAGGACAAGAAATCATTGGCGCATTAGCCATGTTCTTTGCTATGTACTATATGTTCAATGTTGAATACCCTGAAGAATGTGTGGCTACTCTGGAATTCTTTCAAAGGTATAAATAAATTAATAAAGGAATCAGTGTAGATTCACATAAATATAATTTAATCATTTCAGGGGCATTGCCAGGTTCAATCCTAAGAAAGGCAAAGAAATAAATTCAAAAGTTTTACACTTGCTAAATAAGTTCTTCGAATTTGATTGGATGGAATAGGTGCCTATGGACAGTGGCTTTTTCTTGTATCTGAGCATATTTAACAATGTACTTTAAATGCGAGATCAAAAGGGTCACGAAAACGGATGAAAAATTTACTAGTCTCTAAAGGACTGTTTATTATTTTTATTTTTTAATTTTTAGTCATGAAATTTAAAATAAGAACTGTTGTGAATGAGATTTTGGCGGGATAATCACTTTATTTCTTTGGTTGTTGTCTTGGAGCGTGAATTTTTCTTTACTTCTTTTTATTGGGTTCCAAAAATGAATATTAATTGTTTAGATACATTTCGTGGATTTTGAAATTAAATAAGTTGTTTTGATGCAAATAAAATGCTATTTTAAAAAACACACACCCTCACCTATCCATAGATGAAAAGTGTTGCATGCTCGACTATAATTCATCAGCAAATAAGTACTAAGTAGCTCCTAATACATGTATATTAAGCGCGTTTTTTATGCCTTGCATTGAAAACGGAACTTGCATATAAAATGCTTGTGTTTTCCATGAAATTTGGTGGTTTATTGCCAAATAGTACCTAAATAGCACTTCAAACCGTTCATAATTAAATTAAATTAAATTTAAAAAAGGTTTAATCTACTCAACACACTGTAAAAAAATAGGACTTCAGGAAAATGCAATTCCTGTGAAATTTTTAGAAATAGTCCCTTGTGAATTACAACGAAACTTTATTTGCGCAATCCACAAATATTATGTTGTGAAAAGTAAAAAAAAAAAACGTTCTAGAGATACTTCCATTTTTCATAGAGCATTCTGCGAAAACTGTTGAAATTATATGTCCAAATTACATAGGGCTTGCTGCGGAAACTGTGGAAATAATGTCCAAATTACATACAGCTTCCTGCGAAAACTGTTGAAATTATCTTGTCCAAACTACATTGGACTTTCTGCGGAAACTATAGAAACTAATAGGTCCAAATTACATAGAACTTCCTGCGAAAACTGTTGAAATTATTATGTCCAAACTACATAGGGCTTGCTGCGGAAACTGTAGAAATTAATATGTCCAAATTACATAGAACTTCCTGCGAAAACTGTAGAAATTATTATGTCCAAACTACATAAGGCTTGCTGCGGAAACTGTAGAAATTATTATGTCCGAATTACACAAGTTTCCCTTCAAAACTGGCAGAAATTTTACTGTAAAATATGCTGCGCGATTTGCATAGAAATTACATACATTATCATGTATAAATTACCTAACTGTTATTGCGATATCTACAAACCTTTTCCAGTGACATTTACGTAAACGTTACTTCAAAAATTACTTAAACTGTCCTGGATATAACACTAAACCATGGGAAATTTGCAGGATAACTTTCTGTACTTTTTACAAAACCTACCATCAGTAAAATATACAGAAATAATTCTGGAATTGAAAATACCATAATTTTTCTGGAAAAATTACTGAATACTTCTGGCATCCAATGCTTCCAGTAATTTTCTGTAAATTTGACAGTGCATTTTTCTCTCAGTGTAAAGTTTACTGATACCAAGTATTGAAATTTCTTTAATACATTTTCAATGAAAATCACTTTAGAATTTGTACTTTGGTTATTTCAAGTAACATACAGGTTGAGCATCAATTATAACAATTTCAAATATTAAACAATGTATTCGATATTACACGACTAGTCGAAAGGAAATATTAGCTGCCTAGCTAATTGGTTTTAACCAAAAGTAAAATTTTTCAGGGCGAGTATAATATTTAAATCAATTAAAGCATTTATTAATATTCATTGTTAATATCTTCGATGTGGCCAGTTACTATCTCTTAAATTACAAAAATCTTAATGAAAAATATACACTTACAGATTTTTTAAGGAAAAAGAAAAACATACAATTCTAAAGGGTATTACTTGACACATTTTTCTCTTAAAATGTTTGAAACCGCATAAAAATTCTCAAATGAAAACAAATTGAGATCTATTTTGGAATTCAGTATTATTTTCACAACCAAAAATCTTTAAAATACTTAATATATAAGGTTTTTGAACTCCAAGCGCCCCAAAACACTTGCTTCTTTTATAATCAAACAAAGAAACTGAAGGTATACATAAACGTTTAAGTTTTGGTTTCACTTTCTATGGGTGTTTTTCCCAGCAGATGAGAAGCTAGGTAAAAAAGCAAAGGCTTATGCATAAAACTGGCTCTAAGTTAAATTGATAATTCAATAACAAAATTCAAACCTTACGTGACAAACGAAGACGTTTCTAGTTTATTTAGTGTGACAAAGAACCTTAGCGATGAAATTAAAAGTTAGCAAGCCTATAACTAATCATTTTCGACCACAAAAATCTCGTTTAAACATAGTAACGACCCAGCCGCGTCAGAGATACTGGAAAGGCTAACTTGCTTTCGCACTAGCAGCGCCCTCTTCGATGATGACGTGCATGGTTTCATTTTACTCTTTTAAAACGTGACCATACCGACTAGCGGGAAGGAGTTGGTAATCAATTGGCAAAAGTGGGTTACATGTTTAGGACGGTAGGCAAGCCTACTTCAAACCACCACAGTTCCAACAGTCGGATAAATGTAGGTTACTAAACGGCCTAAGAATAACTTTGCTTTTAATTTTACTCTTCTTAAACGTCACAATAACGACTAGCGCGAGAGAGTCGGTAATCAATTTTCAAAAAATGTGTTGGAATTCTTTAGACGGTAGGCAAGCCTACTTTAAACCATCTCAGTTCCAACTGTCGGATAAATGTCGGTTACTAAACGGCCTAAGCATAACTTTGCTTTTAATTTTACTCTTCTTAAACGTCACAATACCGACTAGCGCGAGAGAGTCGGTAATCAATTGGCAAAAAATAAGTTGAAATTTACTAGACGGTAGGCAAGCCTACTTTAAACCATCTCTGTTCCAACTGTCAGATAGATGTCGGCATTGCCAACTAAAAGAAGTAGTCGGCTTCATGAGTCGGAAAAATGTCGGAATAAGCATGGTACAGCTGACTGGACCGTAAACCGACTATTCGACCTTTAACCGACTTTTATGCGGAAGGCTTGTGCTACTGGGGATATCTCGATTTTAGTAAAGCTTTTGATTCGATCCCTCACTGTGCCCTTATCTATGCCCTCGAGGTTGCTGGTGTCACGGGTAACGCCCTTGCTTGGCTCTCCCACTATCTCCTAAATAGGCGTCAGCGAGTCGTCCTCCAAGGTGTCACAACCGACTGGCAGTATGTTGAGAAGAAGGTGCCCCAGGGGTCCATCTTGGGTCCCCTCCTTTTCAACATATTTATTAACTCCATGCCGTCAGTTGTGAAACACTCTTCTATTATCCTTTTTGCCGATGACGCCAAGCTTTATCGTCGTATCCGTAGCTCCACTGATCAAACCTTGCTCCAACTTGATCTTGATGCACTGGTTCACTGGGGTATTGCAAACGGACTCTCATTTAATGTCACTAAATGCAAAACTCTCCATTTAGGTCGCCGTAATCCCCTGTTCGACTACTCTATAAATGCTACAACTTTAGCCACCACCTCTTGTGAAAGAGACCTAGGGGTATTTATTGACCCCCTTCTCAAACATTCCGTTCACACAAATTTCTAAGCGTATTAGGAGTCTGACGGGCATAATCCGTCGTAACTTAAATTTTAGGTCCATACCCCTTATTAAAACGCTTTACAATTCATTAGTCCTTCCTCTAATTGAGTATTGTTCACCAGTCTGGTCCCCCCATTTATTAACTGATATCCACCTATTACAAAAGGCCCAAAATGCTTACTCCAAGCTCCCGCATAAACTTAGCAACTACCCAGCCCCCCAACGTCTATCTTCACTAAACATTGACCCTATCGCCTTACGTCACAAAATCAACAACCTGTGTTTAGTATTCGATATTGTCCTTCGTAATCTTGATTTGGACCCCTCATTATTTTTCACCCCCTATTCCAATACAAGAAGTCGTGGTCACTCACAGAAATTAACTAAACCGCGGGTCGCGACTACCTTCCGCCAAAAGCATTTTGCCAATTCTGTCATTGATGATTGGAACTCTTTGCCCAATGATATTATCATACTCTCTACCAAATCTCAATTCCGTCGGCATTTGATAAACTTTTTTCGCGCTACTTTGAAGCTTTCATTACCCTAAGTTCCTCACTGTATTGTTAGTTTTTTTTCTTTTTTTTATTCTGAATGACCAACTTATATTGTACCATTTTATTTAATTGTCATTACTATCTTTATCTTATTTTATTTTATTCTTTTTTTTTACATATACATGGTCTTAATTAATCTCGTGTTATTATTCTTGCCCAATACGATTGTACTATTTGCTCCTGATTACTTGTTGTTGATGTTTTCTTATTTGTAATTACATTTAGTTTTTCTTTTCTCTTGACAATTTGTAACTACGTACGATGCCCATTTACACGTCACTTTGATGACTTTGTGGGCAATCATTCATTCAATAAATAAATAAATAAATAAATAAGTAACCTAACACGTATGTGAGAATTAAATCATAAAGTACACGCAAATAGCGCATGTAATAAATTAAATGGATGAAACGCGGAAAAATAACTATTTATAATGAGAGAATGAAAAAAAGTACGTGTCAAATTGGATATTAAAGAAACTTTGGTGAAAATGAATTAATAGAATATCTACAATGAGTACTATAAAATCACAAAGGAGAATACAATAATCAGAGAGAGTTCATGCCGTCATGAAGAAAGTGCATGCCAAATTGAGCATTGAAAATAATCGAAATACAGGGAGACGTTTTTCAAACAACATATCATGGCATTTAGAAAATTATCTACAGTAAAGTAGAACATGCTTCGCTTGAGCATGTCTTCAAAAAACAAAACTAGTCATTATTTTCAGGCTACAATTTTTCACTTCGGTCATGATGTTGGCTTGAATACTCTAGGTTTCCAGTTTAAACCTTTTATTTTCAAACCTTAGCTTTTCGTATTCATTCCAAGCCCTTTTATTTTCAGTCATTATTTGCCAAACAGACGCAAACATGAGTAGGGCATACAAACATGCATTAGCGGAAGCTATGAGCGTTTCTTGCTATTCTTACTAGGCAGCGACTAAGCTATAAGAAAGTTTAGCCCATTTATAAATGAAACAATAAAGGAAGGCCATGCATGCAGAATCAATAGCAAGGATTGATGGAAAAATGAACAATAAAATGTTGAAGTGAAGTATAAAATTAAAAGGACACCGCAGTAGCTCTTAATGGTTAACTGACTTTGCAGCAACCCTCAATCTCAAAAAAATGTCCAATTGAAATTTTCAGAAGGTGGACTATTATACCCTACGTCGAATAGAAACCATTCTTATGACCATTTATGTGTTCTTCAGTGGCAGGTGGATGAGCACCATGTTCATGGAAAGCAGAAGGCTCTTTGAGGAATCTTCAGCAAAAACTGGTGGAAGGCTATTAGTACAGGAAATTAGGATTTGACGTAGAACAAATTAGTAACAAGCTAATTCCAACGGTATTTGGAAGTACTAGCGGTGCTTATTAAGGGAAAAAATTCCCCGGATTTCCGGTTGGTGGAAGACCACCAAAAATGGCCACCATCTTGGAAAATTTGGTTTTTTGCGATTTACGCCCGAACGGTAGGTCCAACATAAAAACGTTCAATTTATGAAAGAAAGTTCTTTCAATTATCTATCTATTGGTTTTTGAATCAACTCTTTGTGACTTACCGTTCAAAAGTTACGATTATTTTCTTGAGATACAAATTCGATTTTGATCACTTTGTATATAAAATCTAACATATATTTATGTGACAGAAGCCTTTTTCCTAATAAACGTTAGGCCTAAGTAATTTTGAAGGTTTATAATCTTTGTGCACGTGCATATATACAAATGTTTTGCATGGTGTAGGGGGCACGAAATTGCTTTAAAGCCATGTTCACACTTGCACAGGGTAAAGCGGCTCGAAGTGATTCAAACCGCTTTCAAATAATAATAGCTTTATTGCTGGATATTCCAAAATCGTATTGTGCCGTTCACATGTCACTTTGAAAGCGTTTTGAAGTGCTTCGAATCGGTTTTTTTTTGTAAGTGTGAACATGGCTTTAGAAGAGTAGCTAGCTTTTTTTGCGATTTACGGCCGAACGGTAGGTCCAACATAAAAACGCGCAGTTTATGAAAGAAAGTTCTTCCAATTATCTATCTATTGGTGTTTGAATCAACTCTTTGCGACTTACCGTTCAAAATTTCTATCCATTAATAATATCCGATGTGTTGAGAATTTTGTATTTTGCGGCTGGAAATACGAAATGTTTTCCTAATTTCAAATAAAATAAGAGTCAGCATTTAAAATTTTAATTTGTTTATGAATCATCAAAAATATCGCTTATATCATCCTCTGATAATGTATCTTTGTAATTATTCAAGCAAGAAATGCCATGACATTCACCGCACATAGCAGAGCATTTCATTCCATATTTGCGACATGTGCATGCCGCGCCGCAGTTCGTTGCCTTACATCCACAAAAGATTAGTTTCAAAATATGTTCGGGAGCTGGTGGAACCTTGCAAAAAACTGGTTCCAATTTCGATTTTTGCATCTCAAAACCCCATTCCTCTGGGTTTAACTTGTTTCCCAACCAATCTTGAGTTTGCAAGTACGATCTTAATATATGCTGTTGAGCAGCTGCTAATGTTGGTGGTAGAGATGCAAGTTCAAAACCGCTTTTCAAGATTTGTTTTGCCACCATTTTGTTATACAGCAAATATCTATGTTTGTTCAAGGTTTTGGTACTTCTTTCTGCTTTGTAAAGTTTAAGGAAAATTTCTCCTCCAGTTGTGTAGAGGTCTTGCTTACTAGCGTTTTCAACATTGAACACGCGGCATTTTTCCACCAAATCGGGGTGATCCTTGAAGAGCTTTTAGCACCGCGAGTTTTCCTTTTTTATAAATGGAAGAAGTCGTATCACAACCAGAAAAGGCATGAATGAATGGCAAGATATCAGCTAGTCTTCCTAGTTGGATTTTCATTTTGTAATTATTCGTTACTTTATCGGCCTTAGATGTCTTTCAAGGTCTCAACATGAAAATGTTTTTATCTGATGTATGGCATATGAGAAGTACCATTACATCAGTATCATCTGCCACTATGACCACACAGTTGCTCTCAGTCTTGCAATCCAGGGCGGTTGATACAATCACGGTGTCCGCATCCGACTCAGCTTGAACTACTTTAATTTTGGCAAGTTTTAGCTTATCGGACAGTTTCAAAATGAATAATTTTTTGTTAGCAACGTCAGTAAAGAAATCAGCTTGGTTGAAAGAATTCATGGTGTCATCTTGAAGAATTATGTTTGGTACATATTTAGATACCTTAGCGCTTCTTTTTGTTTGCTCTTGATATTTTGTCGTAAGCTGGTTCTCGTCGTAGCCGTCAAAAACAACGTTACTGTTTACGCCGTAGTGATATTTGACGTAGTTGACATATTGCTCGTATATTTCACCGAAAGTAGAATGGCGCTGCCATACAACTTACAATGTAGTAAGTGACCACCATCTATGATGAATACTTTCTCGCCATCTGACATTGCATCTTTCGGCCGTTCTATCTTGTCCAATTCCTTTTATAAGATTAGCTTTATTGCTTTTCCGCAACAAGCCATCTACAAACAGAGATGGTGGATATGATGATAGTTCAAATTGAAAACATTTTTCGAGAGCCTCCCGTGATTTTTTAGTGCATATTATTCTGTTGAATAGTTGTACGGGGTTTATTGAAACCATGTCATTTTTTATCTTGACCGACTTGTTGTTGGTTATGTTAAGGGTCTTAACGCGACCCAACCTTCTAAACTTTATGACTTTGACTTTTTTTCCAATACAACTTTCCATCAGAACGTCGCCCACTTCTTTCGCTTTGTAACAATTTATCGCAGCTTCAGCTACTCTGCCGCTTGAAAGAGAAACTAGATTCGCCCCTAGATCAGGACTGAAGGGTGAATGGGTGTCGAACAAGTCTAGAAAGACTTCCAAGTCATTTTGGTCACGAACAAGTCTAGAAAGACTTCCAAGTCATTTTGGTCACGAACAAGTCTAGAAAGACTTCCAAGTCATTTTGGTCACGAACACGTCGAGAGTTTCTTAAATCTACGTGTTGTTCCGATGTAGATCCAAGAACGCCGGTGAACTTTTCCAATGCATTGGTAATATCGGTACAGTGAGGCATTGTAGTTACCCATTTTGCTAGTGAACTGTTACTTAAACCTCGTCCTTGGGTTAGCCCTCCAGTTGTTTTCATTGCGCGCACAAGATCTTGCTCGATTACCATATCAGCCCAGGTTCCAAACCAAACGATTCCGTCCGACGGATGGTGAACATTCCTTGCTCAGAAAATCTAAGGTAGTCTTCCTCGGACAATAGAACGTCTCAGTTTTTCCATTTGGTTCAGATATATTAGTGAAGATTTTGCGTAATAGAGATGACCGGTTGAAAAAAAAGGGAACCATTTTGACGATACAGTTAAGGTGTAGTTCCTAGTTTCCACTTCTCTCTGCGTGAATAAAAAGCTTGACAATTTCTGTCATATCCCAAAACGTTTTCCGTAACTTGGCTGTTCTTCCAGCATCAGCGCACTTCGCCATTTCCTTGTGGAATCTGGTATGGACGTCTGCTAGAATTTCATTTTCAACATTTTCGTTAGTGGGATCTTAATAAATGAATTCGAGCTCTTCGAGTGGCATATCTTCCAATCCGCATCTATTTAAAATCATTATAGACAAAGCTTGCTGGGCTAGAAAATTGGCTCTTAGGGCTCTTGAGTACGCATGACCACTAAGCTGTGTTCTTGGCATAAACTGTTTGCCAAAGCTCTTCAAGACCACTGGAATTCATTATATAACCAATTGACCCCAAGAAGGACATCACTGTGTGAAAGCCTCCCAAGCGTACAATTACTCTTGAAACAGGATCTTCGTTTCCCAACTGATGATATTATCTCCGTTGCTTTTAGAAATTAGAAATAGTGGCTGGTCAAATGTAACCAAACAATGTTGCTGCTGTTGCTTTTCGCTGAAAGACTTTGCGTAACTTAAGGCAGTATATATGGTACTCAAGTTACCGGGATCCAAATTGATGAATGGTAGAGCAAGTACTCTTGTGGTTAAGAACTGTGGTGTGGGCGCAGAAGTGCTCATATAGCCATTCCAAGACACTGTGCCATCATTGCTAAAATATTTTGCGCAAACCCAATTAACCCATAAAGTATTTAAATATCTTATCTTCTTGAGGAATTCCGAATTATCTAAATTACTCTCGGGCAAAGCAATTTGTATTTCAGCAACCCCATTCGAATTGATGGACTTTTTAAAATATTTTACTGGTATATATCCAAATTTTCCAACTTGCTTGGCGGTATACGGACTTTTGGGTCTCGGGACTTCCTTGGTAACTTCAGCGGAGTTTTCTGGGGTAACGCAAACCACTCCTCCCATTGAGTGAAAAGTGTCGTGACCATCAAGAGTACGCATGTTAAAGTCCGCGTTATCGAATAAAACTGAACAAAAGCGTCATCTTTGTACGCCAATTGTGAATTAAAGACGGATGAAGATTCAAATTTCGTGGCTTCTTTATAAGAGCAACAAAAACCCAGTTTAGAGAGGATATCTAGTAATTGCGTGGATGCAAACCTTCTGTGAAGGTGAACCGCTAAACTAAAAAGAAGGGGTGGAATGTATGACCGAGCCCGAACTATCGACATAATTGAGTTTGACAATGCCATGGCTTTAATGCTCTTTAGCTTATTGTTTTTGCCAATGTCAAATAACGGTGTCATAAAGAGATCCAATGTTTCTGGTATATCATTTTGGCCTCCTGAAGTTATCTCTTCATATGACGGATAAGTGTCACAGTTGCAAACTTGCAAGCGGATATCTTCGCGCAAGATTTTAGCCGCGGCTATTAGAATTCGTTTTCGTTCCTCAACTTCGTTTTCTTTCCTATCTTTGTACCATTGATTATTGATTACTTTTTCCATTGTGCCTTTGAAGCATAAAATATTGTTCACGCCAATGTTGCTCCGTGATTACAATGTTTTCTCCGAAAAAGCCTTTCAGTCTTATTTTCAAATACTTGAAACTCCAAATTTCATCATCTGCAAATGAAAACCATGTGCGTGCTAAGTATTTTCCGAATCAGTTTAAGAAACCGCAAGACGTGAAAAGTAAACTGTTAAGCCGCACTTCTTTTTCGGTTTTCATTCGATAAAGGTTTCTACAATTATTATTAATCGTGACTTAATTAATATATCGCGACAGATATTGAATATACAGATTCCGTACACGGAAATAAAAACATGCATGCTTATTATACCTTCAGAAAAGTATGATTTCAGTTCATGTCGTAGCTCGGACATAGAAAACTGGCATCTGTCTTTAGTGTTTATTAGGTTTGAACAAAGCTTGTAGAAAGAATCTTCTGCTGATTGACTCTTTGGTCTACCAGGATTTCTTGTGGTTGGTGGTTTTTGAAACGAACAGAAACAATGTTTATGATACCGCGCTTCCGCCGCTACTAAGTCGATGCAAGAATTTGTGCGTCTCAGAACTTCCTCTGCCCAATCACCACGCTCTTTGCATTTTGCTTCTATTGACCCTTTGACTTCGAGAGTCGTGACGTGGCGTATCGCTTCTTTTTTCTCTTTCTTACCAGGGTAGCAAGTTTTTCCACAGAAAAGGCATTGCTCTTTGAAATTAAACTCAGGTGTAACAGCTCTAGTTACTGATGGTCCTGCTAAGGAACCAGGTCCTTCCTCATCTTTTGAGATATAACACCTTGAAACGCTCTCCTTAAGCCTGGTTTTCACTGGCCCAAAACGCAGGAAAAACCGCGTTCCGCGGCGTTTTTTCAGAGGTAACTTGCCGCAAAATTTCGCGTTTTCTGGGCGGCAAGCACGGAATTGGTTTTCTATTTTTCCGCAAAATTTTACGGAAAGGAAAGTGGTGGCCAATAGGAATCGACGAATGCGTGACGTCATAGGCTTGGTTTTGGTCAGCTCACGAGGATTTTTTCGGCGCCATTTTTTTTAAATTGAGGGCGTTTGTGTTGTCGTGTTAAATTTATAAAATATATAGTTAACGATTTGTTAAAGAACTTTGGCTTAATCGTTAATTATATGATAAAAATGAAAGTTTTTACGAAGACAAATTCTAAAAAATCGATAGGTTGGTGCGTTTTCAACATAACTAGTAAGCCTTGGTCTCCAAGTTTTAGTGAAAACGTTTTGCCGAAATTGCCGCCGTTTCTTTAAGGAATTTTCCGCAAAAATGCGGATTTTTATTTACTGTTCCGTGAAATTTTCGGCAGTGAAAACCAGGCTTTACGAGTGTAATTTTTGCGACATTTCTCGTGTAAAATAAGAGAGTTCACTTCATCCGAGAAATTTAAAAATTTCTCGTCACGACGTTCAATACTCGCTTTAATGATGGTTTCAATGAATTTTTTAAACAGTCACAGTTTTTCCGCTTGATAGGAGCCCGTCACAAATACAGCATGGTGTCGTGTTCATTTTTACGCTTGTAATGTTATGTCTTTTTCCCGTTCGGTGTAGAGAAAGTATAATTTTTCCCGTAACACTCTTATATTCCTTCTACTCGCGGTTATTTTTATTAAAATTCCTTTCTCGAGTTTTGAGCTTTGCCCTGTTAAAGTTTGTTTTGGTTTTGGTTCCATTTTCAAAACTCTTGTAAATATAGCCAAAAGGCAACTAAAACCCACGCGGGCCAAGGCTGACTCTTATTTCGCAGGTCGTAAAAGCTAGCTACTCTTCTAAAGCCATGTTCACACTTACACAAGAAACCGATTCGAAGCACTTCAAAACGCTTTCAAAGTGACATGTGAACGGCACAATACGATTTTGGAATATCCAGCAATAAAGCTATTATTATTTGAAAGCGGTTTGAATCACTTCGAGCCGCTTTACCCTGTGCAAGTGTGAACATGGCTTTAAAGCAATTTCGTGCCCCCTACACCATGCAAAACATTTGTATATATGCACGTGCACAAAGATTATAAACCTTCAAAATTACTTAGGCCTAACGTTTATTAGGAAAAAGGCTTCTGTCACATAAAAATATGGTAGATTTTATATACAAAGTGATCAAAATCGAATTTGTATCTCAAGAAAATAATCGTAACTTTTGAACGGTAAGTCACAAAGAGTTGATTCAAAAACCAGAAGATAGATAATTGAAAGAACTTTCTTTCATAAATTGAACGTTTTTATGTTGGACCTACCGTTCGGCCGTAAATCGCAAAAAAAAACCAAATTTTCCAAGATGGCGGCCATTTTTGGTGGTCTTCCACCAACCGGAAATCCGGGGAATTTTTTTCCCTTAATAAGCACCTCTAGTACTTCCAAATACCGTTGGAATTAGCTTGTTACTAATTTGTTCTAGGTTTGGTCGTATTTTCGGCTAATTTCCCTTTACTATATTCAAGAAGCTCACACCCACCTGCAACAAAAAATAATTTTAATAACATGGTTAATACATTACGAGAACTTACCAAAGTTGCAATACGCAGAGCTTCACGTTCTTCTATAACAAGTGGAATATTGTTGAGGAATGCCTTTCGTTGTCACCTCGGGAAAGGGTTCTCTTTTGGCGGTGGACATCATTTACCTGTTTTGTGATATGTTATCACATCTTTGTCCTCTATTCGGGCGTGTTACCTAAGTCACTGATGACCAACAATTGTACAACTTTCAACTCATAGAGGGAATGCTGCGCCTTTTTTTAGTTTTTTAAACATGATTCATTACTATGTATAATTCAATACAATAACTACAAATAAATCTTACCAATGTTAGAACATATAAATAAACATGTAATTATAACTTCAAAAGTTGAAGATAAATTACACAGGACTGAAAAAATTACTGTTTCACCATTACCAATAAAACTACTGACACAAAAATCTGTGTGCCCTTCACGTTATGCCTTCATTACGCTTAGGTAGTTGTGGTTCGATGTTATCAAAGTACCAACATGGAAACAGGGAAAGATTTGACGTTTAATACTTAATTCGGCAATCACAATTGGTTTTTTATTTTTTATACAAATATGTCAAGCACATTATTTACGTAAAAATATATGACTTACTCAACATTAATCGATGTTACCTTAACAAGCGGCTGTCTCAAATACGTTGACGTCATTTAAAACTAAAAAAGAGCAGACGGCACGAAATTACTATTCAGTTCATATGATAGGTGGCGTTCATAGCTTAAACGTTTCGGGTGAAGGGTTGCAGCACTGACCTTTGGCGACAAATTTACACTGTGACTGTACACTGACCTTACACCGAAATTTGGTTCAACTTGAAACTCAAACTGAACTGAATTCAAAGGCTTATTTTTGCCGGTTGAACCTTCAATCACTGAGCCAAGGCAAGGGACGTCATCGGTAGACGTAGCCAATTAAAAGGCCAAGGGCAATGGTTGACGGTCCAACCAGCGAGCCAAGGGCAGAAGGAGGAGCTTAACATTTCTGCAGAATTCGGCCGCAGGTCATCTTGCACCCGACTGTCCAGATAAAAAGATAAGCAAGTCGGGGGAAGCCAAAGCGGGAGAGGTCCCTCGTGGTCCCTCTCCCGGTGCCCAATAAATTCCCCTAACAAGAAGCGTGTCGCGTTTCCCTTGAAGATTGAATCTGTCCGAAAGGGTTCAGTTTATAAAAGGGTTACTATCCCCGTTACTTTTGAACACGCGACAGTTCACGCTAAATTAGATAGTGGGGCAGATGCCTCTTGTTAGTCTAGATCAGTGGCAGAAAATCTGTAAATATAGAAATTCTTCAGAATTACCTGAAGATGAAGAACTAGATTGTGTAGTTTAGGGCGATGGCCGATATACATTTACCAAAGGTTCTCACGAACTAGAGTTTACTCCCAAATCAAATGAAAGTGAGAAACCATTCAAATTTAAATTCTACATAGTTCCTTCCCTCAATAGTAACTTTATACTGGGTCAAGATTCTCCTGAGGAAAATAGGGTCAAATTAGATTTTGAATCATCTGAATGCTTAGTGGGTAACTTAAGGATCTCTTTTTCAATACCATCAGAAAAGGATCCAATAGATAAGGAGATTGTAGAGAATATTAGGGACGCAGTTTCCGCAGCCCCTATCTCTGAGGAACAACGTCATCAACTCAACTAGAAACCCTTTTATTAAAATTTCCTGAGTTGTTTTCTGATAAAGTGGGAAGAACAGGACTAATCTTCCATGAGATTCATACGGGTAATAGTCCGCCCATCAAATCTCAACCTTATCGTGTTAATGACCAGAAAAGGAAAATTATTGAACAACACGTTAGGGAAATGTTAGATGACGAGATAATCAGATCCTCAGTATCTCCTTGGGCTTCGCCCGTAGTTTTAGTTGATCAAACAAAACGGGGTAAACCCTACAGGTTTTGTATTGATTACAGAAAACTAAACAGCGTTACCATTAAAGACCCTTATCCTTTGCCCAATATAGAGGACATGTTAGCTAGGGTGGGAAGATATAAATTTATAACAACTCTTGACCTAAAATCAGAAAAAACTGCTTTCGTGACTCATATGGGAAAGTACGAGTTTAATGTACTACCTTTTGGGCTGTGTAACGCCCCTAGCTCTTTTCAGCGCTTAATCGACGAGATCTTTAGAGATGCCGATTACTTCCAATTAATAGACTATTTAGATGATTTAATCTCGCTTAGCGAAGATTGGGATCAGCATTTAACGTGTTTAGAGTACGTCGTAAATAGATTAAAGGAAGCGGGTCTCACCCTTCAGTTGAAGAAGTGTCGGTTCGCCCAGAAAGAAACTACCATATTTGGTCACATTGTTAATGAAAAAGGGTTGTATATAGATCCTTCAAAAATAGAAGCCATTCAGAAATTCCCTCCTCCTAAAAACGTTAAGGAAGTACAGAGATTCTTAGGAATGGCAGGTTGGCATAACCGTTTTATTAATCACTACTCACAAATAGTAGCTCCCATTAATAAACTTAAAAGGAAGGATCAAAAATTTATTTGGGGCATCGAACAGCAACAGGCATTCGAAAAAATTAAGGAAGCAATATGTAAAGCCCATCCTTTAGCTTCCTTTAGAAGGGATTCCCCGTGCATTCTAATTACTGATGCTAGTGATGCAGGGTTAGGTGCCCTTCTGTCCCTAATACAAGATAATGTCGAAGTTCCCATAGCTTACGCTAGCACAGGTCTTAAAGACGCGGAAACTAGGTACTCCACTAGCGAGAAAGAGTGTTTAGCCATATGTTGGGCGGTTAAGAAGTTTAGGCCCTTTTTAGAAGGTCGTAAATTCACTGTCCTCACTGACCATCAGGCTTTACAGTGGTTGTTTAATATCAGGGAACCAAATTCTCGTCTAGTTAAATGGGCAATGTACCTTCAAACATTTTACTTTACAATCAAGCATAAAAAGGAGTAGAAAACGTAGTAGCAGACGCTTTGTCGAGACCCCGATAACCGTTTTAAGTATTAACTTTAGTTCTTCTAATTCTACTAGTAACCAAGATCCAACTAGTAGTAGCACAAGTACAAATTCTACTAGTAGTAGTAGTAATTCAACTTCCTCTAGTGACTCTGTTGAAGGTCGGATACGTCCTCCAGGTCCTAGAGCTTTATATTCAGTCTTTACAATAGAAGACGTAAGAAAGTCTCAAAAGGAAGACCCATTTGCTTCCCCTATTATTAATTCCTTGCAAGGACCTAACCCTGTTAGGCATAAAATGTTCGAAATGAAAAATGATCTTCTTTATAGAAGACCGTACAGGAACCATCCTGAAAAAATTTGCTTACCTCCTCGTTTAAGGCTAGAAGCCATGAGGTTATTACACGACCACCCTTTATCGGCTCACAGGGGAGATAAGACCCTTAGTAAAGTGACTTATAGATATTGGTGGCCCACTATAATTAGTGACGTCCAGGATTATGTTAGGGGATGCTCCTTATGCCAACAATTTAAGGCTAGAAACAGGAAAAAGCCAGGGCTAATGCAACCCTCAGAAATAACAAGTCCTTGGGACCAGATTAGTGTCGACATAATGGGACCTTTCCCTTACAGTAGACACCACTATAAATATTTGATAGTCTTTGTCGATTATATGACTAAGTTTGTGGAAATGATTCCGCTTAAAACTATTACTGCTAAGACATGTGTCCAGGCTTTCAAGTCTATTATTACTTGGTGGGGAGCGCCTAAGGCTATCCTTAGTGATAGAGGGGTACAGTTTACGTTAAAACTTTGGCTGCAGACGTGTAAAGCTTTTAGAATAAACCCAAAGTTTACCACCCCCTATACACCTAAGGGAAATCCCACCGAAAGAGTAAATAGAGTAATAGGCGAGTTAATATCATTTTATGTAGGGAATCACCATGATAGATGGGATGAATCCCTTGACCTTCTTCAATTCGCTATAAATTCCGCACCCCATGACACCACGGGCAGATCCCCTTTCTTTTTGAATTTAGGGCGGGAGCCACGTCTCCCTTGGGATTTAGACATTGAAGAACCCATTCAGGACAATGATGACCCTAGTCGTAGTAAGGCTTTGAAGGTTCTTAAGGAACAATTAGCATTCAGTAATGAATTGTCTAAATTAGGTAAAGCACACCAGAAAAAATACTATGACCTCCGCCATGACCCTCTTGAGTTTGAGGTAGGAACATTAGTATGGATGGAAACACATCCTTTATCAAGTACGACAGGTCAGCTTATGAAAAAGCTTAGTCCTAAATGGGCAGGTCCCTTTAAAATAGTTGCTAAACATTCTCCCGTTGTCTATGAGCTAGAGGATGCTAACTCAGGGCAGAAGGTAGGAAAAGTTAACCTTGAACATCTAAAACTCTACTGGGAAAATGTAGCTGTCTTCGACAATGCCGAAAATGCCCCCACTTCTCAATCAAACGTTGCAGATGATCCTGAGTCTAGTCCCTCAACGAACGGTGGTACCGCGGCCCACCCTCTTACGGAGACTTCCTCAACCACGTCATCTGAATCATCATCATCTTCTACCTCACCGTCACCCCAGGACGGTCAGGAAGTCGATCACCCGATCATTCCTGCTATCCCAGATGTCCTTCAACCCTCGACATCGACTACTCTAGAAGATCAAGCAGCGGATCCACAGATCCCTCCTGCAGTTCGAGATGATTCGCATCAACCTACAGATTCTGATAGTGAACCGGGCATGGCCCTTTTTGAAGACCCTCCTCTCCTCCTTTTTACCTATCATGATATGAGGGCTTTTCAGCTCGATCATCCCTCTAACGATAGTCCGCCTTCTGCGGCAGGGGAGGCTTCCCCGTCTGATCATGAATCAGTCGTGGAAACTAAGCTACATACACCAACATCCAGTTTTACAGAAGAAATTCTAACGCCGGAAGATAAATCAACATCTTCTGAACAATCAGTACAGGAACCGGCGTTACACCACTCTCCTTCTTCTGGTTTTTCGGAGGAAATAGTACCTCCGGAATAGATAGCTACTCTTTCAGAGGACATATCAACCCCTGAACAGATACCTCAATCGCAATCCCAATCGCTGCGTGTGTCTAACAGTTCGTCGACCACGTTGTCGGAATCAATGGGAACTCCTGGTCTAAATAGGGCCACATTACCCGATATTTATTTAGAACCTTTTAAATGGGGATGGCGACGAGAGGTATGTAAGAGGGCGACGGTTCAGCCCGGAGGTAGTGAAGTAGACATCTACTACCGACCTCCTGATGATAAAAGGTTAAGGTCACCTTATGAGGTTCAAGTTTACCTTAACAATAATAACGTCACGAACTTAACAAGGGAACATTTCTGTTTTACCCGAGAGCCCATCTCTGTTTTCCCTTGGCAATTTATTTCCCAAGCAACAAAGAGAAATTACTAATATATCTAATTTTAGATGACCAAAGGAGGAAGTCCACTACCCATATACTTTGATCCTCCGTAAGGAGAGCCTAATATCACGGTGAAAAGGAAGCCCATCGGGTATAAAGATTGAACAGAAGCTCATATATCACCAATGAACATAAAATCATTTTTTCTGTGATAAACATTTTGTGAACGAACTTAAAAATTTCCTATACCCCTGCTAATGATTTTAAGGGTTCCTCGGGGTAACCCTAAACTGAAAATTTTTTCTATTCTATATTTTTGTATTATAAACAAGTTCCTAAAGAGGGGGGATGTAACATGGCTGCCAGAATCTATGGAGTTTCCACTCCTTGGTTCTGGCAGGGCATATCTAGCCTCCATGTTACAAGCCACTCCCCCTTCCTTAGTTGTAATATAGACTAATTTAGAGTTTGTTATCAGTTTACTGTTGACGGTTGAAGAGACTAGTTCTCTCCTTTTTCTGAACTAAAGTCTTTTAGGACGGAGTTAATTTGTATAATCCAAGTTGGGTTACGGGATCGTTATCCCTTTGTTGTTTTTCGTTAATAAACTAAAGAAGAATTGTCTTCTTATTTTGGATTAATAAAGTAAGTTGTCTTCATTCTTTTTTATGGCCCTCGGGAGCTTTCTCCCTTAGTTAAATTATTCTACGGAGGGTTACAATAATATTATTATAATAAGAAGGTTATATTATTTTAAAAAGGATTCAAGCTTGTAGGGTTGATAGTTTTTTTTTAAGAAAATTATTTTCAAAAGTCAAATGATGGTTTCAGTGCTAATTGAATAATATCTTCGGATCTACTGATCCCATTGTCTTGAAATTTGAATGAGGGGTGTAACAATCTGGGCTATTAAATAAATAAGAATCAATTTCCTAAAGTGGATACGGTTTTTTTTTAATAAACATTAATTTCCATTGTCAAAATTTTAAATTCAGTACTTACAACCGTTTTCCAAGGTAAAAGAAACCGAACCCCATCTTCCTCGTCCAAAAACATGGCTTTTAGAGAGAAATAGATTAAAAAGCCTAGACCTCTTGAACCAATTTTCTAAGACTTGTAAACGTCCAGAGGGCCAGATGTCTCGAAAGTCTTTTTGGTGATGCCCTGACTACATTGCAAGCCATTCTGTCCATAATCAAACTATTTCATCAACACCAGAGCAGTTGAATTACTCATAAAATGAAGTCCTTCATTGAGAACGTTTAGCACTAGCGAAATAGGTATCAGTAATTGCTAATGATACTGATAAAACAGTAATGCTAATGTAAAGTCTACCAGTCAAGAAGCTTCTAAATGTCATCGAACAAGCCGAGGACGGCTTCGAGGAAGCATTTTTATTCTTGGCTGTCCTTGACAACTAAGTATAATATCCCGACTAAATCTTTGTGCTTTTACCAACAGCAACTATTATTGTGATACTTTTCCCCAACGTTCTTCAGTTAGTTTCTTAATCCCCAGAACAGGTGTGTTTTAGGCTTTTGGGACTAGAGTTTTGTTTAATTATAAGATATTTAGTGTCATGTGTAAGCAATATGTTTGTTATCGGAAAGGGGGTGAAAGTACTAAAATTATCATTTTGACAAAGCTAATTAATTTTGAACATTTTTAACAATTTTTAGAAATAATAGATTGTAACACACCTCTCTTTAAAATATCAGGTCAAAAGAATCAATGGGACAGAAGATCTGACAAAAGCTGTACATATTAGTGTGCAAGTGCAATAAACGATATCCAGTAGATAATTGAGTCCTGGATCTGAGCTGGAGGCACCATAGAAAATAATGCGTTCCTTATTTCCTTTCCCAAAAAAATAATAACTTTGAAAGCATTTTTGGCCTATTGACGCTACTCGGTCTACATATACTCTAATCTATACAACAATGAATGTATTACTAAAAAATGTTCTTGAAAGGGCTGTGTTTTTTTAACGCCATACCCATAAAGGGTATAAAGCTGAATGCGAGGGATATTTGGTATCATTCTGGAAATATCTTATCAGCAGTGAACATTTAAAAATGGTTAAAGTTTCCATCAACTTCATTGAAGGAATTACGCGTGGCCGTCGAGGGGGAAAGCGAGGTGGAAGGCGAGGAGGAAGGCGTGGTGGTAGGCATGGCACACGACTGTGCTATGCTTGTAGGCAGTTTGGCCATATGGCTGCCAACTGTCCGCTGTTAAGAGGTAACGACTATTGTTTTTATAGATTTTATTAGCGATAGGTTAGTGTAATATGGGAAAACTAATAATATTTTTAATCATTAATATATGTTCAATAGCTATACAACAGCAATCGCCCACTCAGCCAGCGTCCACCCAGTCAGCGACCACTCAACCTGCGCCCACCCAGCCAGCAGCCACCCAGCCATCGCCCACCCAGCCCGGGCTCTCACTGCCAGGTTTTCATAAGGCAAAATAATTACTGGTAATTGGTTATGAACTATGTTTTCGGGCTATTTGAATAGGTTAATGGTGAATAGTTAAGTTTTTAAAATACCTTTATCAGAGATAATTATTTTGCTTTATTTCTTTTTTTTATATATATATCGATGAAACCGAATAAAACATTGAATTAATTCTGAACACGTTTTTGTAACCCATTATTTTGCAACTTTTGCGGTGTAAAAAGGAGGGGGGTAGACAACACTCAGCATATCGGGGCATATAAGGGGAGGTAATCTAATTTTTCTAAGGCTCAAAAGGCTAATAACGTTATGTTCCCTTTACTGGCTTCTATACACCACCATCATCTGGTCTTTTTGTCTATTCCACATAAACACCAGTCTGTACATACTGGTTTCTATCTCCATCATCATCGTTAAGGTTAAGACATACGCGGCGATCGGCCAGGCTTACGAGAAACGTCTGGCCTCCCAATTGTGGGGCTTCCACCAAAAGGTTCACTTAACTGCGCTGTTATTATTCCACCATCCTCTGGTCTTCCGTCTATTCCATTATCATCGTTTGGTTTTAGGATATACGCGGCGATCAGCTAGGGTTACGAGAAACGTCTAGCATCACTAAGGTGGGATCGCCACCAAAGGTTTTCGCAATTGCGCTTTTTCCTTACTAATATAATGGAAACGAATCGTATATATACCCCAAAATTTGAAGAAAGCGGGCAAGAGGGGTACCCTTCACTTTAAACGTCAATATTAGCAAGGTTTGAGATGGTAATAGGTATAACTTTATTTTAAACGATTTAACTATTATTAATGTTAATTATTGAAGATTAAAATAATTAAAAATAATTATATTTATTTAAATATAAAAGATAAACCTCTCGTGCAAAGAGAGAGATTTTCATCGCCTCCTATATCTACCAAGGCCAGTGCATGCGATATATTTCCTACATTGCCTCCTATATCTATCAAGGCCTGTGCATTGTGATATATTTCATTCATTGCCTCCTATATCTATCAAGGCCCGTGCATTGCGATATACTTTTCAAAACAATAACCAAAATACGAAGCTCCTCTCAGAAACATAATAATTTCTTTTCTCTGTATATGAAATGAAAATATGAATAATATTGCGCTCCTTATTAATGGTATGAATCCTTGCCTGTCTATTAATATTTTACGTAGGAGTAATACGTTTTTAGCGAAGTCTAGGGAGGATAAACATAAGCGAGATTGTTTCGAAAAAAACATACTGCTTCCACTAATGGGTTTATACTCCTTGTTACAGTTGTATAGAGTAATCATGATTAAAGCTTAAAAAATTACGAGAGGACAGACTTTTTTATCCTCTTGTTTTATTCTCAATAAGAATATAAAACATTTATTTTGTATCAAAAAATATTTTTTGGTGCTGAGATTGCTTTAGAAAAATCCAAACGGTTAGACATTGGTAAAAAAGACATGTGTAAGCTATTTGCAGAGATGATAAATGTTTTACATGTTTTAAATAAGACTGAATCTTCCACTATTGTGTTTATTCTCCTTGTTTGTTTCACTGAAAACTATCTAGGTATAGATAACAGCCAGACCAAAAATTTCAAAAATATATATTTTAAATCTAATCAGATACGCCCACCTAGTCGAAAATAGACCTATTAAATTTGCGGGAGCCATTCTTGAGAATTTTTCTTTGCTTTAGAAAATATTTGTGTTTGGAAGTTGGATATTAAGTCAAATTAAGTGGTTGTAAAGAGCCAGCAGGTTTTTGCCGCTTCTTTAGTGAGTATTCGATTTCTATATGTAAAATGGAGGAAGATAATGTTGAGAGTAAGGATGAAATGCGGAAGCGCAAAGCGCGAGAAAGGATGAGGGCAAAAAGGTCGACGTTTTCATTGGATACTTAAGTTAATATAATCATCTCGACACGGAGAGGTGATATTTTGGTTTTCCCAACTTGTTTTTACCTCTCCGAGTGACGTATGTCACGGAGAGGTTCTAATTTAAATGTGTTTATCTGCGCATCTGTTTTTCTGTTGTTACACCACAGGGGACCGCGTTCGCAGTTTTCTAACCAGAGTAAATGTGTTCTCAATTTCCCGGAAATTTAGAAAATTGTATTATTCTTACAATGGCTAATATTCCATTGTCTCTCTAACACCACCATCTTCTGATCTTTTGTACATCCCACATGGACATCAGTCTGTACTTATTGGGTTCTAAGGACCACTATCATCCGCTCTTTTGTCCATTCCACATGGACACCAGCCTTTACACACTGGTTTCTATCTCCATCATCATCGTTAAGGTTAAGCGGCAATCGGCTACAGTTATGAAAAACGTCTAGCCTCCCAATGGTGGGGCTTTCACCAAAAGTTCACGCAATTGCGCTTTTCTTATTCATAGCAAAGACTTGAATCCTTTATATACTACCTATTTGAGTAAGGCGAAACAACAGGCGTATCCTCCATTTGAAACGTAAATATTCGTCAAGTCTCCCAATAATGTCTAGTTATTCGTTTTTAAAACGATGTAACTCTCATTAAGGTGAATAATTAACGAAGAAAATATATAATATTAATTATATTAATTTTAGTATTTAAGGTAATCATGTTTCTCAACTCAAAATTTATACAGAAAGAGTTAAACAGCAGTCTATGTGTTTTTCTGCGTAAAGAAATCCTACAAAACCTTAATACTCTCTTTTTTCATAATTTAGAAGTAATATGTGGATATATTGTTCGTAATTTCGATGCCTTTAGTAGTTTTGTAGCTATAAAGATCCGTTGCATTTTGATATTCCAAGAATATTTTTTTATTATTATTTGAAATAGTTGTTTAATAGTTTGTTTTAGCTATACTACATATGTATATAGCATAAACCTTCCTAACACATTACAAGAAGAACGCCAACGCTTAAATTCTGACGGCAAATCAAGTTTGAAATGTTAATAGGCATAGTGAACCAAAAAAAACTATTGGGTTTTGTTTTTCGCTTATGTGATGAAGAGACATTAACTGTTCATTGTGATCCAAAAATTAAATACACTTTTAAATAATCAGGTTTTGATTTTGAAATAAAGCATCATCGATTCATGGTGGAAATCAGATCAATGAAAGGTCTGATCGTAAATAGGTTATAGCTTCGAAGGTTTCATACTTTTAATGGTGCACATTCTATTGTGAATTTGGCTTTCATCAAAGAGGGTATACAGTTGAGGCTTAGACGATTGGACCTTACAAGCACATAAAATTAATATATCTCCAAAATATTAACTGTACTTTTCCTGTTTTGCCCCCATTGTATGATTTTAATGTCTACATAACATATCCTTATTGGATGTAAAAGTCGTCTGCTTTACTGTATATGCGCTATGCTATCAATACTGCTTTAATAATTCGTAAATTTTTATTTCAAAAAGAAAGAGAAATGTGTCCAAGTAGTCCTCTTGACTCGAAAGGTAACATTTTGGATCTCCCAACTTGTTTTAAAGTTCAGCTTAGTATTTTTCGTTTGGGTCTTTGCGTGAAGTATAACAATGGCTAGTTACTTCGGTGAGAAATGAGATTTCGAAGAAGATATTGATGAGAAATTAAGTTTGTTAATTTTAAAGGGAAGAAGACTTATACCATCTGGGAATTGTAGTTGTCGATGATCAAAATTACACTAAATGTCTATTATGAGAGCGATAAATTAACAGAAAGTAAGGAAAAACTGCAAAACCAATTACTCGATAAATACTCGGAACAAATTTTCCAACTATTCGATACGGGAAATTTTAATACACGAGACTAAACTGGATACCAAAAATTCAAGGCTCGTACAACCCTATTTTCTGCTGCTTACTGGCGCAAAAAATGTAGATTATCAATTTTACTCACGAGGGTTGTTCTTTGTTATCATCGCTCATGTGTTGGGCGAAATAGTCTCTGGCCAATCCCTGACGACTCATGATTTCGTCATACGTTCCCCTTTCGACGACTCGTCCGTTGTTCATGAAGAATATCTCGTTCATTTCTCGGATGAAGCTTAAGTTGTGCGTCACCAAAACTCTCGTCTGTTACAAATTATATTTGTTGAACGTACAAGAAATTTCATCACAGAAGCAACTTTGAAAAATAAGCGACTCAAAAGAGTTTATTTGCTTTAGCTACAGAGACTTGGAGCATAATATTTTCGAGCCGGTATTATTGTAGTTGCTCGGATTTAAATCAAAATCTATTTTGGCTAATTGAATATGTATTTATTTCCCAGTAAAAACACTGATTACTTTCCGGACCACCATATTCAACAATAAGTTCATACGATATGTTCCATAAGTTTGTTAGTGGTTACTGAAAGCTTGTCGTGAAGAGACAGAGGTGAAACGTCATAGTTGCTCGAAAAGCGACGTCTGGTGAGGCACTGTCAAAGGCTTAGTACAGACTAAATAGGAAGATGGACTGCCAAACCAAGTGTAGTCAATTATGACGTCGTTCTCGAACTAGCTCTCATTAAGTTTCAAGCATTACAAAGTTTAGGGAGTGTCATACCTATGGAACATAACTTATAAACTTATGATTCAGCTACTATCGGAATTTAAATGAATGGACACGTCGAAACCCTATTTATGGATGTTAAGCGCTTTCGTGGAATATACCCCCAATACTGCCAACGGATGACGTCATTTCAGTAAATTATACAGGGTGTAAATAAATGTTTGGAATTCATATTTTATTTTTTGCAAGTGGCAAGTTGCAAAAGGAATATTTGAGAATATGCCTGAATCCAACAAAATGGTTTAAAGCACAGTCCTAAGATTAGTCATAGAACTTAGGTCTCAAATTACAGCCTCAAATATGTTTGGTAAACACCTCAACGTGTGAGTACCAGTGGGGTGGAGAGACTCTTCTAGACGACTGTTCTGGTCTTGCAATTCATTTACCAGCACTAAACCTATGGCGTAGGAAGTACAAGTTGTCTTCATTGATTGAGAAGAACGAACCGATAATTTGGTTTCTAAGAATGACCACCCAAAATTTGAACTTTCATCGCAATTGATGGTAATGATGTCGTAAACATTGAGATTTTTGTTGGGACCAGTACGGAACAGAAAAATATAGTCTCGCTAATTTAGTCGTGGGACTAATTGGTCTCACCGATTTCGTTTTCGGACCATTTGGTCTCGTGATTTTTGGTCCCGTGATTTTTTGGTCTCGGTACTATTTGGTCTCGTGATTTTTTTGTCCCTGGACTGTTTGGTATCGTGATTATTTGGTCTCGGGACGATTTGGTATTGAGATTATTTGGTTATCTAATTAGTTGCCACCTTTTCCAAAACAATCGTCCCAATAATTCATTGCCACCTTTTCCAAAACAATGGTCCCAATAATTGATTGCCAACTTTTCCAAAGAAATAGTCCCAATAATTCGTTGCCACCTTTTCCAAAACAATGGTCCCAATAATTCGTTGCCACCTTTTTCAAAACAATGGTCCCATTAATTCGTTGCTACCTTTTCCAAAACAATGGTCCAAAGAATTCCTTGCCACAATTTCCATAATGTTGTCCTATTAATTAGCTGCCACCTTTTCCAAAATATTTCTATTTTTGTTAATTAGTTGTTCGTGCTAAGAGGAGGGCTTTTCATTCTCATTATATAAATAATCTTTTTACCTTTGGTTAGGTTTGGTTTGGTTTGGTTTGGTTAGGTTAGGTTAGTTTAGGTCTGGGACCCTATTCTCTAAAAATCTAAATCATTTCGACGATGATCCAAATCTTTTTTTTTTATTATTATTAATTTTAATCCCAGTGTTTACAAATTGTTATTTAGCAGTAAACGACAAGTTTAAAGGGCTTTAAACCACCCACATAAGAAAAACTTGTGCAAGGGTGGTTGCACGAATTATATGCCAATTAGTTGAGGCTTTCGAGTAGTCTCAAATCTAAACGTTTGGATCGGCTCCATTTGGATAGGGCGCTTAAAACCGTATTCTCTAACCCAAATCCAAATCTATATTTGGATCTCCCGCCAAACCTTTATCCAAACCAAATGTACGTCACTTCCTCTTTCATTACGTAATTTTACTTAGTGTTTATTGGTGAATTCTTTTGCGGCGTTTAATATAAAAGTAAAATGTTTTTAAGCCTTGGATTTTTGCATGTTAGATTGTAATAATTTTGTACAATTAAGAAACCTCTTAATTTGATAGTTTAAGCTTATTAGGCCTAATTAATATTAATTGGGAAATTAATTTGAATGAAAAATAGGTGGATATCTTTTATTAATTGGGAAATAATGCACACATTTTACATTTAAATTTTGGAAGTAAACATTTATTTTGTGTATATAAAATTCATAATTAATTTCACTAGGCAATAAATTAATTACCTTCGAGGAATTAACTAGTACATATGTTTAATATTAGAATTTAACTCGTTTGAAAACTAATAAAGTTTTGAACCGGTTTTTGTAATTTAGTTAGTAAAATTTGTGATTATCGATTGGTCAATATTGAAAATTAACTAATGGTGGAACTAATTTTTTTTAAACTCAATGAAACTGAAATATCAATGAATCATCTACTGAAAGAGGCATCAACCTATTTTTTTCAAAAGAAGGTAAATAAGGATTAGATGGCTTGCTGCTTCAAACATTTTAATCATGAAGAGAATATTTTGTTAATTTTAGTCAAATTTAGATATTTGGTAATCGAGTTGATATGAATAAAGCCCTTTTTGCTCATGTCTATTTTAAACTTTAATCACAGATTTCGCTTACCATTTCACAAGCATAATAAACACTACTGAAGGGCGCAAATCTATCTGTGATCGGTAATGGTGACAAACATAGCAATTTGCCCAATTAATCAGTTTGAACTTCATTTGCACATTTCTATTCGTTAATTTGAAATGTTGCGAGAAATTTGAAGGGAATATAAGTAGATATCTCTTTCAGAAGATAATTTTTGATGTTGATATTTAAGATTCATTGAGTTAAAAAAATTGGTATTTCAATTAAGCTTTGATATCAACATCGTTTAATTTACGATATGGACTTATGATGGTAGTCTGTTTATAAGATTAAATCGTCACTAGACAGTATCTACCTCCAAAATCGAGAGTTACTAACTTTATAACCATCTCATCACAGGGTAGATATCCGAGGGTCAATTTCTTATATCATTGACAATTTGGCAAGGCCTAATACCGTTTTGCTTGACTTTCGCCGTCAAATTCCTTTTAAAGCATAGATCATATAGTATCCACCCTTGATTTTCATTTCGCAACACACGTTGGATTCGTAAACCTCGACGCACACCACGATTAGAAGCATTAAAATGCAAACACAACAACACCCTGAGCGTATACATTTTTAGTAAATAACATTTCTCACTACAGCTGTTTTCGGGGCTGACAGACTGCGTCACGGCGATAAAGAAAAAGCCTTCGGAGTCCGGCCCGGCTTAAAGGGGGTAGTTTCGAGGGAACGAAGTTCAAATGCAAGGCGCGTCCCTTGAATTCGTAAATACCGACGTTTAACGCAATTATAATATTGAAATCTTATACAACTAAGTTAATTTTAAGAAAACAAAGCACTACTTTCAAAGTCTAAACTTTAAAAATACGACGATACGAGAAGGCGAAGTAACGGGCAACGAGAGGTAAACATTTTTTTAAATGGCCAAAATTAACGGTAAGCCAAGGCTTAGCGCAATTTCACCGCCTAAAAAAAAGTGTCAAGTTTAGAAATAGATTGTGGGACAATAAAAAGGTGGAAAATTATGATATTAGGCTTATATTAAAGCTTGAAACCTACTTTATAGTATATTTAAAATCCATCCATAAGCAAATCCTCAAAAAATATTAAAATGAACACGAAAAAAACCCACTCTCAAATTTTTTCCCCTTAAAAAAATGGCGGCCACAAACGGGGTGAAAAAGGCGAAAAGAGCTATCCAAATGACGATTTGGCCGGCCATTTGGCTTGCCAAATGTTTGGATAGGGTTTGAACCAAATGAAAATGGATTTGGAGTTACAGAATACGGATTAGTGTCATTTGGGGATGAGCTGACCCCAAATCAAATCATTTGGATTAGGAACGATCCAAATGTAGTTAGAGAATAGGGTCCCAGGCAACTGTCAACATGTCCAGAATCGTTCAATGACGGGCACATGTTTGCATTAATGCTAATGGTGAACATTTTGAATAATACCTCTGAAACTTCTGCCAACTTTGTACATGTACGAATAAATGACACATTAACTGGAAACTCTTCTTTGTTTGTCACTTTGAACCAACTTTTATTGACCAGTCCTTGCACACTTCTACCTTTAATAATACGCTTCTGCTAGATAATGGCTCATTAGAATTCTAAGATGGGAGGGTATTGGAATTGTCTAAACAAGATGAGCAAGCTGATATGTCTTACTCCACATTTGTGACATTTTTCACGTTTTGGGGGTCAATGTTTGGGGGCCCGTACCTCCGAAACTAAGCGTTGTAGACCCCATGTTCTTTGACACTTTTCACTCAGTTTGACCCAAAGAACACACCCTTTAATTTATGACATGCTTATCAGAAACACCCTGTATATACCCTCGTTAAGTCAAAAGCGTGAGAAAGGCATACGCCAGACGTCAAACGTCAATAACGGCTAAGTTTCAAATGATGTTAGCAAAAGTGGATGAGGAAAAAGTATGAAAATGGCCAAAAGTCATGAGTCATCCGAGTTTCTACGTAGTTGACCGTTTTATTGGCGTAGCTATACTGGGCCTGTTCACTCCCTTAAAATAGGTCTTGTGTTAATTCGCGGTTACGCGGTTACCGTCGTCTACTATTGTGTATGCTAGAACTTCCTCGATTTGTGTTTGTAGTCAGGACAGAGTAGCAGATAATGTTTTAAAAGGTATTTGAAGGTATACTATGTATTTAAGTAAGGTTATAGAAGTAATAGAAGAGCACATAAAACTAGATACGTTTAAAAGAAATGTCGGTAATTTGGCTATAGCTCGAGCAGCTTGCGTCGTGATTCGCGTGATCGAGTGGGCTATGGTTAAACCAAGGAGCATAAATGTCTGAACTACTTTCAATCGCGAGTTTGCAAGTCCATCAGTCACTAGTATACTAAATAGTTATTGGCGACACTTTGAAGTCCGCGTTTTTTAACACAGGCTCTATGGCCATTGTTTTACTTTCCCTCTCATCCACATTTGCTCTTAGTAAGTCTCTAGCATTACGAAGTATAAGTAGTGTCATACTAGGAGTCCATTACACTTGGAGTACAAAAGTCAAGCTTTCCCCCATACACTCTTCAGGGCTTAATTAGCCTTATTCCTGACCAGAGCCACCTACCCATAGCGGCGACTTTGAGAACTACTGTTATCGGCAAATCAATCAGATGTCGCTAAAATTTGGTGACGTTACCAAAAATGACGTCACCAGATTTTAGCGACATTTGATTGGCTTGCCGATTACAGTAGTTCTGAAAGTCGCCGCTATGGGTAGGTGGCGCTGATCAGGAATAAGGCTAATTCAGCCAAACGCCGCGACGCTAGCGGCACCACACAAATTCTCGCCTCTGAGAGAGCCGTGCGATAGTGGCGGACCCAAGAGAAAAAATTGTCTCTATAGGGGTGTTTCTTTTTGCTTTTGAATTTCCCGAACTCAAGGGAGCCTATAAGAACAGAGGTTGTAAAAAGTAACAACGGAAATTCCCAGAACGGCGACGCAGAGGCTAGCGTGGATATTAGAGTCAGGAGGGACCCGGTAGTTTCTTTTTTTTTTGAAAATACGAAAAAATATTTTATTTTGTCGTTCAAGTTAAGATCGTAGAATTTTATGAAGAATACTATGTAACTTAATTAATTTAGTCTTCTGAATATGAGCAATATATTAAAAAATTAACCGAAAAATGATAAAAATCCAAAATTTAAGATTTTACGTACGTGATCAAAACAAAGCACTTTTGGAACTCTCCCACCACGCATTATCCTACCCCCTCCCTGTATACCATTTTTTTGTGGTAAGGACTAGTGGCAAGACGAAACGATAGAGAAGGGAAAGTTTCGATTGGACAATACTACCTAACGTCACCCCGTTGTTCGTGAAAAACTTTGAAAAACTACCCTCCAAAAAATATTTTTGGCGCTAATACCGGCTTGAAAGAGGGGGGGCAATATTTCCCCAAAACTAGTCGGAAAACACGGGGATTGGAACAAAATTTCCACACCGAGGACGGCCAGGGTATAAACTGTTACATCTCAGTAGTTCGAGGGGGGTTATGGACTTCTGTTTATATAGATATAGATCTAGATATAGGTATAGATATATATAAATGAGAGGTTTTAACGGTTCAAAAATAGCCGAAAATTGGATAATTCAGTACATTTAATAGAACCCAAAGTCATAAGCGCTTTTAGATTGTCATAGGTTTGGTCTGGGTACCCTTTCATTATTCGGTGCGTTTTCTCTGCTTTTGTGGCTCTGGTCACCGAAAGATTAAAGATTTTTACCTCTCCGAGTGACGTATGTCACGGAGAGGTTCTGATTTCGACGTGTCTGTCTGTGTGTCTGTCTGTCAGGCTGTTGTTATTGAGTTACACCCCAGGGGACCGCGTTCGCAGTTTTCAAATCGGAGCAAACGTTTTCCCAAATTCCGGACCGCATTTACAGTTCCCGGAAATTTGGAAAATTGTATTCCACTTACCATGGCTATTATCCATTACCTGTCTAACACCACCATTCTCTGGCCATTTGTCCATCTCATATGGACTACCAGTCTTTACCCACTGGCTTCTATAACCCACCATCATTGGGGCACTTTTTCCATGCCACATGGACACCAGTCTGAACACACTGGCTTCTACACACCACCATTTTCTGGTCTTTGTTCATCCCACTTGTACACCAGTCTGTAAACACTGGCTTCTACACACCACCATCTTCTTGTCTTTGTCCATCCCACATGGACACCAGTCTGTACACACTGGGTTTTACACACCACCATCTTCTGGTCATTGTTTTTGTCCATCCCACATGGACACCAGTCTGCACACCTGGCTTCTACTCCATCATCATCCTTAAGGTTAAGACATACGCGGCGATCGGCCAGGGTTACGAGAAACGTCCGGCCTCCCTAAGGTGGGGCTTCCACCAAAGGTTCACGCAATTGTGCTGTTCTTATCCATAGCTGCGATTCGAAACCCTTATATACTACCTATTTGAGTAAGGCGAAGCAACCGGCGTATGCTTCATTTCAACCGCCAATATTAGTCAAGTCTCTCAAGAATGTTTAATTGTTCTTTTTTAAAACGATGTAACGTTCAATAAGGCGAATAACTAACGAAGAAAATATTAAATATTAATTATATTTATTTTAATATTTAAGATAATCTTGTTTCTCATTTCAAAATTAATACGGAAAGAGTTAAAAAGCATTCTATGTTTTAGTCTGTGTGTGTCCGTCCGTTGTCACACTAGTGCCGCAATGCGCTGCGTTAGAAGTTCGTTTTGTTTTTATATGTAAAGAAATCCTACAGAACCATAATTATTCTCTATATGGTGCGCATTGACTATTAGTGCGCCTAGCTACAATTTAGCTTTGGCGTTATTTCACGTTAACATTCATGTTGGCAAACTAAAAATATTGCTGTGGTGAGACGAGACGATAGTGTTTACACTGCAAATCAGTTGTGAATGTAGCTATCAAAAATAGGGTAAACAGCTGAAGCATAGACTTCATCTCCTATTCTTTTCCCCATTGACTGATTTCCCTGTGTCCAAGATTTATCCTTATTGGATGTAAAATGTCGTCTGCTTTACTGTATATTCGCTATGTTTGGAATACTGCTTCAATATTTCGTAAATTTTTACTTCAAGAAAGTGAAATAATTCCATATCTAGGTAAATAAGTTTGTAGTAGTAGACCTCTTAGAGGTAATATTTTGGTTTTCCCAACTTGTTAACTCTTTCCGTATTAATTTCGAATTGAGAAACAAGATTATTTTAGATATTAAAATAAATATAATTAATATTAAATATTTTCTTCGTTAGTTGTTCGCCTTATTGAGCTTACATCGTTTTGATAAAGAACCATTAAACATTCTTGAGAGACTTGACTAATATTGGCGTTTGAAATGAAGCATACGCCGGTTGCTTCGCCTGACTCAAATAGGTAGTATATAAGGGTGTCGAACTACAGCTAAAAGCAAGAACAACCGCAATTGCGAAAACCTTTGGTGAACAACCCACCCTAGGGAGGCTAGACGTTTTTCGTAACCCTAGCTGATCGCTGCTAATGTCCTAAACCAAACGATGACGATGGAGCTAGAAGCCAATGAGACAGATTGGTGTCTATGTGGAATAGACGGAAGGCAAGTAGATGGTGCTGTTTAGAAGCCAGTATGTACAGTAAAGACTGTTAAAAAAGTCTTTGCGCGTTGCAGTTTTTGCACATATTTTACTATATTTCAAAAAATATTCAAGCTAGCGCTCCGGAATAAAGTGCGCTATAAAAGTTGTGCATTTCTCTTTCATATTTTACCCGTTTCACAGTTGTCCTTTGCATACTTATACCGAAAACCGGATATGTCAAAATTATCAACTTTGAAAATATTGGATTCTCGAGGATATAAATGCGATTTTCGGATTCCTTGGGGTTGATTCATATTTGAAAAGTTTTCACCAAATTCATTTCGGATGAATAGGTCGCGAGTAATCAGCCTTTATTCAAAATCTGGCTACTTCGATTTAAATGGCGATAATTCATAATCGAGTATCGAATCTTTGTCGTAGCTCTCTTACATAAGACTTCATACTGCTCTTAATTTATAAGGAGAGTTTTTTTGTTTGGATGTAATTTTTTTTGTATTTTATTAACTGTTTTGAAAAAAATCTACAGAACTACAATTCTGGCCCTGAATATGTGGTTAAAATGTCAAAGAGATCCATTAATTAGTTTATTTTATAAAAAATAAAGTTGCTAAGGTTGGTTTTCATTTCCATAAAATTAATCAGCCCTTTTGACGAGATACTGGAAATTTCCCAAAGAAATAACATGGGATTTTTTTCGCAAACAGCCATTTAGTCCAGGCACTTATAGACATAACATTGCATTTTTTAGACTTGAAAACGGTTTTAAATGAAAGGTACAACATTTAACTTGGCGCTAAGCGATTTTCATTAACTATAATTAGGTCTAAGTGTGTTTAATTTAAAATTTTTAAAACCATTCCAACCTGCGATATTTTAGCAAGGATATTCTCTTTAAAGAGTCAGTTTACGATGTTAGCACGTTTAAAGCTATTTGGTTCAATTTTCGCGGTGCTTGAAAAACAAGGGGACCTTGCCTTGTGTGAGCTAAGAAGTTGAGTTGGAAAGGACAGGGGCTAGTTGATTTGTTGAGGGAAAGCCTACCTTACAGGGGCAAGTTGATTTGTTTAGGGAAAGGCTACCTTAAAGGGGCAAGATGATTTGTTAAGGGAAAGCCTACCTTACAGGGTGAATCCCTTTTAAATCAGGGAGGAGCAAGTAATTGCTCATAAGTAGTATAATGTACAGCTTTTTAACAAAATTATATAAGTTCAAATAAAATAGAAATAAATGTATAAATTGTTGAGGGAAAGCCTACCTTACAGGGGCTTGTTGATTTGTTGCGGGAAAGCCTACCTTACAGGGGCTTTTTGATTTGTTGCGCGAAAGCCTACCTTACAGGGGCTAGCTGATTTGTTGCGCGAAAGCCTACCTTACAGGGTCTCTGGAAGTTGGGGACGCAAGCTAGATGGGTGTTTTCTCTTCCCCTCTTGCTTTGGCTTCCCGCTCGCGTTCTTAACTTTACACACGCTAGCTTGGGTCCTCATCAATGCGATGTATCACACCTCCTCGGTGGTGAGAGCTGGTAACCACTACGTTGTGTGGGCTAAGCGGATACGCGTCCTTCCCAAGCCAAGGTGTTCAGGTATCGTGCCGAGGGCTGCGTGGTACTGGGGAAGTACGACAGCGATACCCTCGGGTCACCAGGCGCCACCCCGTTGTATCTAGCCTTCCACCTGGGTGGGGGACTACCGGGTGGTGACCTCCTACTTACCCCCTTACTCGTGGGATTCTTATGGATTCTCAACACTTACCTAAAACTAAATCAAACAAACCTACGGTGCAGGGGTCTGCTCAGGGCAGAACCCTCACAGGTCGTGTCAGGAGAAGGAAGAAACATTCGCTCACGTACTTTGCGAGTGCGACTGCTTCGCTTCGCTTAGACTAGAATATTTTGATTCACACACTGTGGAGCCCTCGCGGGTCTCCTCTATTACGGTGGAGAGAATTCTTCGCTACGCTGAGGCTACAGGTCTATTCAAGGCCTGAATACGAGGGTGCACAATATGCCTATGGCATCGGTGCTAGGGCGCGATCCCCCTACTCATTAATAATAATAAATACTCTGGTTATACCCCTCCACCTAATCCTAACGGAGCCGACGACATTGCACATTGCAGATATTATTTTCCTGCCTAACCTCATTACACGAATAATAACTAGACCTTGTATATCGATTTTAGTCATGCAACTTCGAAACTTTCTTTGTTTAATTACATCGCAATAAATAATCAAACTATCGTATTGAAAGTGTCCTTTCCAAAAAATTAAAATTTTTGCGTATCTCATAAAAAGAGCAACTTTTGCATAATTATTTCCGGATAACACAATAGCACTTGCTAAAACAAGGTTGCCAGAATTTACGCCAGAAAATAGCGCTTGGCTTCGCCAAACGCCCAAGTTAAAATGGAAAATATAATTTCATCAATTTTCAAGTAAAAGTTTGGTTGCTCAGTTTCCACCTACCTTTTAATGCGTATCAGAATTTATTGATGAACATTTCCAGCAGAATGTTACCGCGCTACCTTGTTTACTGTGGGTGTAAATCAAGGGATCCTTACAATCAGGGCATTTTTTACCGTTGGCTCTCTGAACGCGCTCTTGAAGATAAGGGACATTTCATTTATTATACTCTTGCCAGATGTGTGAACTGGCTTCTCCAAAACAGGTTTTTCAATTGTCTCTTCAATAAGGGATGGGTAGATAGATTCATCAGCATCCAAACAGATCTGAGGTTCTTCAATTGCGTCATCTTCAGTGAAAGTATGAGTATAGTTTAGATCTTTATCGTCTCAGAAAAATGAACTGTTAGTTATAACTGGCTTATCAGACTTTATTGGATGAATTTCATTACTCGTTATCATCCTCTACGTCTTCGTGAAGAAGCGCTTCATTCGAAAATATCAAATCAAAAACCTCTTTTCTCAAACTTTCTGGATGAGCTAAATTTGCTTCACCTGTCCCAAAACAATCCTCAAAAGAGTCATTATCTACCCCTTCTAAAATATTTTTTTCTGTAGAAAACACACATTCAGTAGCTTGGCCATAAAATTCTCTTATTAATATTTCTTCCAACATTGGTGAAAGACACAGTCTTCGACGAATCTTTTTTTGTGTAGAGGTTGAAGTTTTTGCTCTTTTTGGGGAGGGACTTTTGTCGTCCGATTCAAGTGCTAATCCAAATTTTAAATGTGTGGGCAGCTTTGCTAAAATGCATATTGCCATAGTAATGTAGCAAAGAATGGAAATTATGAATTAAAATTACTATACTACTTTGCTATTCTTCCGAGGGACTAACCACCATCAGCTTTACTGTACACCCATAGATAAAGAAAGCGCGTGAGGAAATGTGTTTTCACGCTATACGATAGGCAACTCCCTATCTCGAAGGACAGCTTGTTCTGCATAGACCTTGTTACAACATCGGTTGTCAGCACGCGCAAAGCTAGGTTTCAATGTAACCTAACCTTTCAGGATTTAAAATATCCGCGAGTTTTTTAGCTCGAGTGCACGGACCTCTCCAACTTATTCCCATAAGGAGGAGATTTCTCATTAAGTTCTCTCAAGGTGAAACCTTGCTATGAATATAGCACTAAATGCTAAAAATTCTGCGGAATAGCGAATGCTCAAACAGAAATTAAACAGTAAAACCATACGAGTATTCGATATTTCAATTATGCCTCATGAGTGGTCAAAATGTAGCTATCCATAGTATTTTCTCCGTCAATATAGTATTATTTCTACTACTATCCTACTAAAAAACTCCCACTCTTGAAGGTGTTATGCGACACTCTGAAAGGTGTTAAGTGAGACTATTAAAGGTTTTATGCGACACTCTTAAAGGTTTTATGGGACACTCTTAAAGGTTTTATGGGACACTCTTAAAGGTGTTATGCGACACTGAAAAAGGTGTTATGCGACACTGAATGGTGTTATGCGACACTCTGAATGGTGTTATGCGACACTTTTAAAGTCGTTATGCGACACTCTAAAAGGTGTTATGCGACATTCTGAAAGGCGTTATGCGACACTCTTTAAAGTGTTATGCGACATTCTGAAAGGCGTTATGCGACACTCTTTAAAGTGTTATGCGTCACTCTTAAAAGTGTTATTAAATCCATTCAGGAGTGTAAAGGGACAACTGAAATGGTGTCAAATTTCGACAAATATAAACTGATTTTAAAGGTGTTAAAGCACACTCCATTTTCTTAGAGTGTGTGATTTAACACCCTTTGGGTTGTAAACCAGCACTGGAAATGGTGTTGAATTTAGCACCATCGAAAAGAGTTAAAAAGGTGTAGACTTACAGGTAAACTTTACGTGCCAAGTATTTCCAATGCTTTAAAATCACGTAGCTTTAAGAAAATATTAAAATATTAAAATATTTTAGTTATTTATAAAAAGAAAATCAGGTTGGAATGGGTCTGTTATATGGATTTCCTGGCTATTATTGTATTTTCCGCTTTAACATTTGTTTGGAGGTCCTTGCAACACGCTTGTTTTATCTTAACATGATCAATTTTCGATGTGAAAGTGGTACGAGCTATTTTACCGGATATATTACCGAAGGTATTCTTCGAGTCTTGTTTACTTATTTAATAAAATAAACAAGATAAAAATATTATAGTTGTTTTTAATAGATAATCAAGATAGAATGAAAATATATCTTTATTCTAATAAACCAAAAACGTGATACAGTCCCATTCCAACATCATTCATCCTGAACCAACAATTTATCCTCAAAATTAAATCGGCCGACGAGTGTTGCTGCGATAAACTGAAACCTCTTCCTTCCTTCCTATCTTAAACATGACCACTTTGGCGAAAAGAACTAATCGGCTTCCCTCGAGTGGTGCTGTATATGATTGGGTATATAATAATTTGAATTTGAGGGTATTCCTATATCGAATTATTTCTCCTTACGATGGTAGCTTTTAAAGTTGTGAAACTATCTCCTAACGCTATTCTACCTACGTGGGGGTTCTACCGATTCAGCTGGTATGGATCTATACAGTCCAGACAATCACGTCATTCCACCTTTTTCGACGAAGCTCATAAAAACCGACCTTCAAATTCGGGTACCCAAAAATTGTTATGGTCGAATTGGTATGTTTAAATTCATATGATATTAGATATGAAGATTTTTAATGTATGCGTTATAGCTGGACGGTCTGGTTTGGCGTTACAGAATTTCATAACTATTGGAGGAGGGGTGCTAGACCGGGATTATACCGGGAATGTAGGGGTTATTATGTTTAACCATTCGGGCGAAAACTTGGGACCGGAAATTAATAATATTTGAAATGGTGTAAAACCATAGAGGTTATACAGTAGAGGAGTAGACACTGTAGCCTTTATAACGCTTGCTGGAATATCTCGCGAAAAATTCTACCTTCATCTCCGGTTTCTTCTCATTGGCTGATCCTTATTGGTTGATAAATGTCCTTCTTGGTTGAAACCGAACACCGGAAGTATCCCCGAAAAATTTAGCGATAACTGACTGTCTACTCCTCTACTGTATAACCACTATGGTAAAACGATAGAAAACTGTTATTGAACGACCCAGTTTCAAATAAAGTGTATTTAAATAGATGAAATTTCGTTGGAAGTTGATATTGAAAGGGTGTGAATTGTGTCAGGTGAACTAAATGAAGAGAAAATGTATGTATAATATTCTTGGAATTATTCTAAACATATAGTTATTTTATGTTATTGACTAAAACATCATATTTTTGATTAATATAATATGAAATTATTATTTATAATGATGGAAGTCAAACGGATATTCACTTATACAAAACCCCTCCGGCAAAGTAATTTCTAAACGATCTATTTCATAACGGTTTTTGTTAACCTGAACGATCGTTTTGAAGTATATGTTTAATTTCATCACCATAGAAGCGTTCAGCTACCTTTGAAAAACTCTATCAGAATCGATCATTTGCGAAATGAATTTCCCGTAGAATTAACTCTATTTTGTGAAGATGTTCTCGTCTGAAATCGTTCGTTTAGGTTTTAAAAACTCGAATAAAAACGACCCTTTAGAAAAACTTCTAATCGATCTGTTTTGTAGTAGAAAAATCACCGCAAACGATCGGTTTTGAGTAAGTATTCGCAAAACCATAATTTATCGGCATACCGTCGTCTTTTATACTACCGCTCGTCCACTTGTATAAATAATACACAAGGGGTAGACCTATACAAAATGTAGCCGCTTTCCAACCCCAAAATTCATTTCCAGATTTTATACCTAAAATTATTTATAGGTTTATCTTGAAAAAATCATGTCGTCTTTCATTCGGAATATCACGGGGTTTAGAGTACGCAAATATACGCTAAATTGGAGAGATAAACATTTGAAAAAACTGAATAACCTAGAAATTCTCTCTCGTCAATAGCATTGAGAAAGCTGGGTATAAAGGAAAATAAGCCTGAAACCGCATGTTAATCTATAGAATACCTCAAAATTGAATCGTCCGTCGAGTGTAGCCGCGTTAAAGAGAAATCTCTCCCGTCATATAGGGTAAGCTTAATCTTTCGAGGGATAATATATCCTTTTTGTAAACCATGGCGATGAAACCTTTACTTTCCATAATGAAAATGAGGTATTGAAAATCTCGGAGAAACTGTGCGATCGAGATGAACTGAATAACCGTATTCTCTCTCTTCAATAGCAATGAGAAAGCTGGGTAGAAAGGAAAATAAGCCTGAAACCACATGTTACTCTATAGAATACCTCAAAAATGAATCGACCGTCGAGTGTAGCCGCGTTAAAGAGAAACACCTCCCGTCCTATTTCGTAAGCCTAATCATGGGGAAAGTAAACGAGCCATCGACGGCACGGTCCATCTAATGAAAGCCTATACCTCGCACGTTAATCTATAGAACCTCAAAATTGAATCGTCCGTCGAGTGTAGCCGCGATAATGTGAAACCTCTCCCGTCCTATCTTAACTAAAAACCTTTGACGGGAAGAACTAAACGGCTTCTTCCGGCGAATGACGAACAATCAACGGCATAGATTATCCGGTAAAAACCATCGAGGTGAAAACCCCATAGGATTAACATGGGATTTTTACACCCTGTTATGTAGAACCCCCACTTTACCATTACTGCAATTTATAAAATTGCAATCGAAGTATTGTATTTGGAAAAGGCCTAGTTAAAATTCTGTTTCGTTCGATAACGTAATAAGGAGAAATTTTCACACTAGATGTCACTCACGTGACGTCTCTTTGTGTCTCAGCGCCGCGTTAAGCCTACTTTATTCAGATTCGCGCGGCATTAGTAGACTCGGGAGTTTCGGGCGCTCGTGCTTGGCTTTTCCGTTAGATGCCGTATCAAGGAGAAAAACCCGCCAAAAATTGTCTCCATAAATTTGCTTTTGCCCCCAAATTTCAAGTTTTCAAAGTGTTTTTTTTGTGCTTTCCCTCATATTTAAACATTTATCAAGCAGATTTTTGGAATCAGAAGACTTTAAACTCTCAAAAAAATAAGGTTTTCTTTAGATTTGAGATACTTTTTAAACCATGTCGCTATTTTTTAAACTATTTTGAAGTATAATTAAGCCACATCGTTTACGTGCTTTCGCTATCCCTACTACAATAAATTTACTGCTAGAGAAATATCCCCTAATATACCGGTAAGGGAGAATAATTTTTCAATGGCTGCTTGACAAAGTGAATCACATATCGCCAACTCACGTTACTAATTTAATTACTACTACAACTTCTAATACTACTACTACAACTACTACTACTACCACTACTACTACTACCACTATTACCACTACCACTATTACCACTACCACTACTCTTCGGGTAAAACTATTAGTCCCATCGATACGTTGTAGCTACGAAGAAAGAAAAAAAATTGCCAAAGCGCGCTTCTAGAGTTCTCGCCAGCTCGGACCGGCTCTAAATCCCTCCCATTCCTCTCTCTTGTAGCTCACGAGTCACTAAAACACAGCTCCTACATACATTCCTTCTCGGTCCTACTATCACTGCAACCCTCTTTTAACAAGCGACTGTAGAGGAAGCCGTATAGTATCAGGCTGGCATGCCGTAGGTCCTGGGTTCGGAACTTCGGATCCGGGTGGTGGTGGAGAAGAAAATGAATTTTCTAAATTTAAAAATCGTTAAAATAATTATGGAGCCAGCGCCACCCAGAAGTGGTTTTACAAAGTACTATTTAAAAATAACGAACGAAACAAACGACGTACAGATTTTTTACGTTTCCAACGGGGCTCGGTGAATGAAGAGAAAAATTTCTGAAATCTCGGCCAAGACCGAGTACGAGCTTTTGAAGCACCGCTCCACAGCGGTGGAGAGTGAACTGAAACAGGCGGGGCTAATTTTACACTGAGTAACTTCAAGCAAGGAGGGTTCATCCATGGACAATGTTTACGTTTTTTACGGCGACGGTTAATATTTTTTAATGACGGTACTTCTGTACATATAATGGATAAATTTGAAGCTTAGCTAAGGAGATTAGAGACGAAGTAAAATTCGAAATTCATATTATAAAAACCGTTTAAGCAATGAAACCTATTGGACGAGTAGCTCATTACGTGCGAAACAAACCTCCAATCCAGAAATTGGAGTCTCTAGCCTTTTAGTGAGGGGGTGAATTTTTTTAGGGGGACCCAGCTTTTCGTGGCAAACTTTCGTTGGTGCGGAGAATATATGTTTGGAGAGAAAAAGTTTTGTTGTTCAACTGCGGTTTGCTGTACAGTTGGGATGCTAATTTTTATGAAAACTCGAGATGAGACTTTCGTCAGCGAGAACCTGACACACAATACCCTCATTCGTAGGCTGGGGATATATCTCCTTGATGTTGATTATCTCCTTGTGGTCAAATTAATAGCCCATCGTATATACGATGTGGCTAAAAATATGATTCTCTTCGAAAAATTATAGCATTATATAGGACCAGGATAATCAAATTATAGGATTATACATGACTGATAAAATACATGATTTAGAGTGCAGATAATTTTATTTTATTGATTATGTAAGATTCTTTAAATGAAGGTATACGTCACACCTAGATCTAAAGAAATGCTGAATGGCTCACACAGACGTACATTTAGATTTACGTGAAAAAGTTACTCTTAATTAAATGAAACTGTAAGTAAAAAGAGACCAAATGACCAAATCAAGCTATTGAAGGAGGTCAGGTAGGAAGAGAGGTTTTCAGAGAAAACAGATTTTCTAAACTATTTTTTACAATTAAACATATTTTACCCACTAAACGCAATACTGTCCCTGGAACGTCCCACGGATTACAGTCAGGGACATAGACATCGTCCCTAGGATGTTCCTAAATCTAAGAAACTTAGTCTAGGGATGTCCTAAATATTTCTATACCCCGTTGTTCCTACAGATAAATGTGGGGACAATCCTAGGATAAAATAGGGACCTTTGTTTACTATCCATTGAATGTCCGAAAAGCATTCCTAATATATTATTTCCCACATTCTTGGGTCATTATCTGGAGATTTAGGGTTATTTTGTGGGATTTTCATTGTATATTAGCTTTTTTCCTTTAAACGTTAATAAATAATTTAGATTCAATAATCAGTGTTTAAAAACTTTATTACAAAAATAGAACCTTAAATAACAAAAATTTCAGCATTATTATTTAAATTGAAAAATAACATTTTAAAATTTTGAACTTAAATATCAACTTAATTAACAAAAATTGTTGGTTTTAGACTTTTAGTAGATGTGTACATTTAAAGCAATTCATTTACAAATAATTTAAATTGAAAAATAATTTTGCACATTATAAAGGGCGTCTTAATTAACAAAAAAATTTTGTTTTTAGATTTGTGCATTTGAAGCAATTGGTTTACAAATAATTTAAATTGAAAAAATAACATTTTAAAGCTTTTTGCATTAGAGATTGAATCTTTAAACAGAATTGTCTTTTTTTAGTTGGAAATTTGAAGGTCGACTCCTAGAAAGTTCGCTGTCCCCGACAACAGAGAATTTGATTTCAAAAAATATGTTTTAAAATAGACTTTATTTTTTTTAATCAATATTTCCCTCCGCGTGGCGAAGACGAGACTTAATTTCATCTTCGACTTCCTTTTTCGTCGCTGTGTTATGTGATGACATTGCTGCTGCTACAAACAAAAAACATTATGCTCACAGACCAGCACTGTACGATTATAAATTTTTTCAACCAACCAAGAATTTCACCCGTCATCCGCAAATTTTTAAACATCATTTTGGTCTTGCGTCCCTCCCAATTGTACAGGACAGAAACCTCGTCAGTTAGAAAAAAAAATTGTTTTAACTGTGTTTTTCACGTTTGATCCTCCAATTTTTTTTCAGAAATTGAACCTTATATTTTAGAGTTCAAAGGGTGTTATCAGTTGGCACAGGTTCGTTAGTTTCATTCTTAAATAACTTACAAATTGTGCCGTTGAATCCTGATCTTGAAGTTTTTCTTCAAGTTTCGGAAGATCATCATTTGATGATAGCGGAAATGGAAAGTCAAATTCCGCCACAGGCGAATCGGACATCGAGACTCCTTTACTGTTTTGTATGTGCCTCATAAAACATTCCATCATGGCCAACATCTCATTAGAGTTTACTTTTATTATTTCGAAATTTCTATTAATATTTCGATACCAATTTTAAATGAAAAATAAGTTTATTCTAGTGCACAGTTTTATTAGGAGGGATAGGTCAATTTCTGATGTTAATATACCTTCTTTAACCAAAATCACTCCAGGAGGATACTCTCTACGAGAAGCGGAAAAAATGTTACCATCTTCAGTAGGTTTTTTAGATCCGGGATTTTGTCGCTGATTGCCTGTATGAAAATCATATCAGTACTGAGAACGGGTGAACACAATTAGCAAATCAGTTTTCAGACTAGGGGGCTGTACATACAAGGAGTACAAGGTGCAGCCACTTTTGTACTTCTTGTAGCCTGGTCTCCTGGTGTAATGATATAAATTCTCCTAGTCTGAAAACTGTACAATTAAGAAAGGTACTGGTTGCTAGATTTAAACTTACCGCTAATTCCTAATCCAGTACCAGATTCCAGATAGATACAGGTTTCTAAAAATAAAAATGTATGAGTTTTTTAAATAAAAAATAGTTTCCACCTTTAATTAGACCTAATGTAGATGACTGGGAATCTTCAGTATTAAATATTAATGATACAATTGTGATTCATTTCATCTGAGTCAATGTGACAAGCAGAAGTTCTTGACATTTCAGAAATGGATGTAATATTAGCCTGACTACGCGATTCAATGCCAGATTCTCTATTTGAACACTTTGGAGTATCACCTTCAAAAAATAATTTTATGAATATAGTTTCTAGAGGCCAGAATTTTTAGATCTCACTAGAGTTTCGTTTCTTAGAACCACAATGTTGATCATCTCTTGAAACTTTGGTGACTTTTGAAGAATGAAGTTCGCTATCATGCTCCTCAGATCCACTTGAGAGGATATTTGAATGTTTGGGTGTACTGCCTTACAAACGTAAAATAACATTACGAAAATATTTTGCACGATACATTAAAACTGACTAGAATTTGGCTTCTTGGCGTTAACAGAATATGTTGGCATTTTGGGATCAGGCGAACAAATTAAATGATTAAAATCCGTCTCAGATTCTTCAGAACTTTCATTAATTGCAGAATAACGTTTTGATGACCTCTTTCTTCTAAAACCTCTACCCTTATCTGGACCACTGCTGGATTCTTCATTCTCTATGCATTTCATTTTCTTAATAGCAACCTCGTAAGTTGCTGTGTTTTAACAAAATAGAAAGATTTAATTAAGTTAGAAGTGGTATTAATTTTTGGAAATAACTGAAGAACTTACTAGAGCGAAAAAGTATCCTGATATTGAATGTTGGCCAGTCGTTAGCGATTTTTTTTGCTAATTTAGATCCATCTTTTTCATTCTTTGGAAATGAACAAACATCACTTTCTTCGTCAACCCAAATCTTTGGGACAACCGCAACACTAGCCGTTGCCAAGAATTCCACCACGAAAAAGTCACCTCCTATAGTCGTCATTTTCCTACAAAGAGTGGAAACTTTATTAGAAGGTCCGAATTTAAAATAATGAAAACAATGACAGCGTGCAGAGAGCTTCACACACAGGAATAAAATCAGAAGTCTGTTAATTGTAATCGTGCAAAGAGCTTAAACTAGCTTTAGCAAGAAAAAAATCTACTTCAAAATCCCTACCATTCAGATGCAAAAGATCGATGAGGAGCCAAGTACCACCACTAATTTGGTACTTCTGAACTTTTCGTACTACATCGGAAACCTTCCACAGTTTTAAAATCTGAGAAACACCACTAGCTTTAACAACTCCAACAAGACATGAAGGGCAAGGTTTTGAATAAAAATCTTCGGTTTTATCAAATGTTCGGCCAATAACAACAGTGACACCATCTTCATTATTAGCAATGTTCTCCACGGAAACATACGACTTATCCTCCATCACGCAACAGTTATCACACTCACGTACGCCTATGATAAAGCCATCCAACTCGACCTTTCTAAATTGTGGACCACTGCATCCGGGGATAAGCGGACCATCGCTATGTGCCATTCTACAAGTTGTATTTTTCTGTTTAATTCCACTTGCGACATATCTTTCTTCATATATGCGGTTTACAATTTGCTTTAAGGGTCTACCTGAATTACTTTTTTTCTTTTTGATGGCTTGTAAATAGTTTTCAAATTCAAAGGCACTGAACTTGTCGAGTGACCCATATGTTTCAACATCATTTGTGAGGTGATTTAGGCAATGAACATTGTAGGAAACTAAATGTCTACCGTATATCAGTCCAAAGCTTTGGACGAAGTAACCTAATAGTTCTCTTGCGAACTCTATCATCGAAAATGACAGAACTGTGGATGCTAAAATCCGAATCGCCATATGAAGGCAATATAGCGGTCATAATATTTTTTGGGAAGTACATCTGCTAAAACTAAAGGTCCCGGGTGCAGCAAAAACTGTCTAAATTCAGTGGCTTTCCAATAGTTAATCTCTGTTAGATTCTAGATATCCTGACCTTCTGGTGTAAATAGTTTTCATCCTCCTTGAGTGTAAACTATGTATGACTCAATAGGAGTCGGGCAACCCTGATCTAAACTGACAAAGACTGAAGCAAAATGTTCTTGTGTTACAGTTCAATCTCAATCAAAATTATTGGGCAAATCTAATTAACACTTTAAAACTACATGACTTAATATAAGCCATAACTGAATGAAACTGGGATTCTTGACCGTAATTCTGACTCTTGACTCTGGCACTTGATAGTGAATTCGCTATTTGATGGTAACTTTGTCTCTTGACGGTAGCTTTGGTCGTTGACGGTAATTTCAATCCTTCAAGGAAACTGAAGTACTTGACAGCAATTCCAGTAATAGACTCAATCTCCGGTTCTTGGCAGTAAATCTAATGCTTGATCGTTACTCCTTGAGAGTTCAGGAGAACCACAGAAATGATGGCTTAAATCAAATTTTGAATTATATCAAATGCACAACCATCCTCTTAAAAGTATAATTAAATATTCATCAATAATAGCATTCAAATTTCTTTATATTGACGCAACAAACAAAAAACAAAACGTAATAGAAAGAGTAACAATTCTTAACAAAAGGGTAGCGTTTAGAGAAGGATAGTTAGTTGAAGAGGTAAATATACTCGTCTCAAAACACTGGCGGTTGAACTTGACCAGCTCGACCCTTCCAAAGAACCATGTGTATGTGGCATCATGGAGACAACTTTAAGCTTAGGGATCGGACGTTCAAACATCTATTTTAATCTAACTTATTCTACATTCAAGGAAGAAATTAACACTTGAATATCGCTTATAAATCTTCAAACTTTTAATAGAGAATAGTAAGCCGCGATACCCGCGGGCAGCGCAGGGGGGATGAATTTTTTTCCCCCATCCTCGATACCCGCGCAGGGTGGGTCAAATTTTTTTGGCCCCCCGGTACTTTTTGCCCCCTTCAATTCCGCCCCCGGAGGGGGTGGTACTTTTTGTTCCCCCTCACTGACTTTCACCGTCTCTTTATTTCGCTGACTTTCACCATCTCTTTATTTCGTCGTCTCTTTACCCCCGCTCCATTCCCGTCTCTCTCTTTACCCCAGCTCCTTTCCCGCCACTGTATTTTTTTTTACGCCGCCCCTCTCTCTCTCACTTTCTCTTTCGCCCCGAGCTCCATACCGGCGAAAGCGCTGTCAATGCGGGGGATCTTTTACCATCTCTCTCTCTCTAGCGCGCAATCTGGTCTCTCCCGCGTATTACTGAATTCCTCCTCTCTAGCTAGGTTCCCGTGTACGAGCATGCGCGCGATCTCTCGCCTTTGGTCAACTCCGTACTGAAATGTACTTTCCCTCTCTCTAGTAAATCTCTCCCTCTGATACATGTACAGGGGGTTTCGATCTCTAGTAAATCTCTCTCTCGTTTTTTTTAAAGCGGGGCTATATTGCGTTACTCTTTGTATGTATCAAGCAAGAAGCATTGAATAATTTTACCATGTTTTTATTTATATATTTACACAAAGTATTTGTTCGAGTAAAGTATTAATATATATTTACAAATATTAAAGGCCGGTCTGTAAATGCACATCATCTACTACAGCTCTAAAAAAGCGTTTTTGCCTCTGCCGGTCTAGGGCTCTCTCGTGGTCATTTACCCGTCTGTATTGGAAATACTCTGTGATAACGATAATGAGACTAAAAATAGAAAGAAAAGATATTAGGGATCCGTCTTTAAAATACTAATGCTAATTAACTTACGAGCACGAGCGAGATGTGTTAACGTAAACCGGCATTTCGTTTCCGGGAACGGGTGTGATGTCAACGAATGGCATGAGCCGAGAACTCAATTCCCGGAAGACGACATCTTCCTCGCGGAGATCAAAGCCATGATTGAGATTCTCCGCGCGAATCCTCACTAAAGTCCTATGGACATCAGCAAGGATCCTATAAAAACGTTTAGGGTGAATATAGACATTAAAGTTTTTAAAAAATATAGAGACCTTACCTGAAGAGACTGCAATCATTTGGCGGGTGTTCATTTACTCTCGGCGGGTTTTCCTGGGGTTGAGGAGGCGGTGGGGGTTGAGGAGGCGGTGGTGATTGAGGAGGCGGGGGCGGCTGATTCTCAACCAGATGTCGTTCGTGAAACTGTTGCCTCGGGTCGCCGTTGTCCGAATATAGAAGTACATCGTCGATGTGACTGTACGCCCTATTAAGTTCAAAAGTTAGTCTCTCCGTAATTTCAGAAAAAAAACAGTATGCTCACATGATAATGGTGGATGATGTTCTGTCCGAAGCTAAAGAGAGAATGATTTTAGTATTGGGAAACTTTCCGTATTTATAATATAGAGAGGGAACCGTTTAAACCTAGACTCTCTTTACCCCCCCCCTTACAATATACAAAAACTGTTTCTTACCTTTGGGGGCTAGGGGCGGGAAATTTAATAGCCCTCCGAGGCGCGGATATGTAGGTTAACGGAAAAGCCCTAGGTCTACCATCTGTTGGGCCAGTACCCCGTAGGCGACTTTGTCGAGGAACAGTTTCATTCTCGGTATGTCGAGCATGATTGCCATCCTAATGGACGTTTCATCAATCACGCCAGCGCCATCATCCGACCCTTCGGCCTCTCTGTATATCCTGGCTCTCCTTTTAAAAAATTTCACGATGGCCGTATTGAGACTGTAAAGAAAAAAGATATTAGAGATGGTCTTAAAAATGAAAAACTAAATAACTTACGAGCCAGAATAACAATTTGCTATGTTTAAGGGCTGTTCCTCTCCAATAGGTTCTACTGGGAATATCATAAACTCCAGCAGTGCCTGACCTAGGGCCTCGTTAACATAATTAGTTTCAACCCTAATCTCTTCGTCGGTGGTCGTAGTATCTTCAGCGGTTGAAGAGTGGATCTGGGCTAAGATCCTGCTCAAATTTTACGGGAGAAATATAGCTACTAAAAATAGGAGAAAACATGGAATGTTTACCGTTGGATATTACAATCCAAAGAGGCTACAACTTCATCATCCTCCTCAGGAAGGGCTTCCCCATCCTCCCCCTCTTCCCCATCCTCTAGTTCCGCTAAGGGAAATGGTTCTTCTTCTAGAGGTTCAACTGGTGAGGGCGGATTGAGAAAGTCGAACACCTCATCACCAGGAAGTATTGGATTGGGTACCCTAAAAACCAAAAAAACTTAGTCTATGATTTCAGGAGAAAAAACATTATACTCACATGTCGAAAGTTTGGTATCGTCAGGTTTAAAGTTATTCGTCAGTGTTTAGGTTGAGAGTGATTTTTGTATTGGGTAAATTTTCATATTTATAGTATAGAGAATCCGGGTTGTAATGACGCTAAATCACGGACCCTCTAGATTATTATGTCCTTAACAATATACAAAACCTAAGATTACACGTAATAGAGCTCACCCAGGATGTAAAGTTTTTACATAATCATGTCTAGACTTGCTAGAAAAATTAGGCCTCTATGGTTCTTAACTAAAAAATGATTTTATTGTTCAGCATATATCACAGTTAAATTTATCCCAACCTACAAAAAAACACGTGCCCAGACTTGGCGCCCCTTGCTAGAAAAAATGGGCCTCTACGCTTTAAATTAAAAAATGAATTTATTGTTCAACATATTACCGTTAAGTTTCGCACGAAACTGGCCTAGGATGTTTTCCCTAACCTACATCGTGTCTAGACTCGAATGTCTATTCAACAATACCATGAAAGAGGTCATATGGTAACTATAACTAAAATGCTTTAAGTGTGCCAAGGTTACATCATTTCGGTTTAATTAGAAATGGGGCCCAATCGTCTCTGTTCCTTAACAACAAACCCCAACTAACGGATCCTTGCAAAACGTGTTCAAACACGTTCGCTCTCTTTGCTAGAAAAAAATAGGCCTCTTCGCTTTTAACTAAAAATGATTTTATTGTCCATCATATTACAGTTAAGGTCACACGAAACTGACCTTTTCCCAACCTACATCGTGCCTAGGCTTACCTCTCTCTCTCTCTCTCTCTCTCTCTCGTGGCTAGAAAAAAATAAGCCTCTGGTTTAGCGTATACCGTTATAATCAAATATCCTGATAAAAGGACAAAAATTACGTTTTAAAAATATTTATTTCATTAAAAATTTACACCAGGCCAAAAAGACTAACGACATTTAAACGCTTCTTTAAATAAGAAGTTTGAGACAATAATATATTGAATATATTATACGATTGAAAATCAAAACTTATTGCGCGTTCCTTTAGTCTACCTTCGAAATCCATTAATATTTTATACGGCGAAACGTACAAGCTAAAATATGATAAAACACGGTCAAAATTAATATGATCTTCGATTTCGTCAAAAGAAAAGAACTCTCCATAATCTATTTCTAGTATTTTATATATGGTAATAAGCTCAGTGCAAATCAAGTCGCATAGCAATAAATAAAACTGTTCATTCGCAACCAGTTTTTTCATGTGGTCATTGATATAAGGCATTAGACGATTTAACTCGCTAGCTTCTGAGGCGTTCAACGTGAATTCATGAGTCTTTCCGCCCGTGATATTGGTTTCCAGCTTTAGACTGTTGAAGGTGGCGTGAGCGGACGTCGAAGATACTGGAGTATCGGCTAAAATAGCGTCGTATGATGTGTGTTCTTCGCAGCTAGTCCAACCGCTAAGCGGACCAATTTTGGATGCAAAAGCTTGCCAAGTGTCAACATCAAAGCGAAACGTAGAAAAATCTGGTTCTTTCATGCATATTCTAATCTCTATATTGAGATCAGGTGTGAATCCGAAAGATAGAAATACTTGTCCTAAATGAAATCTCGAGTTGATTTTACGAGGTTTCGATGGGAGTTTCCGTTTACGAAAATTATCAACTTCCATTCTTATCTAAAGAAAGCATCCGGTGTTATTACCAAACGAACGCCCAAAAACTGTTACGTAAATTTAACTTACATTTTAAGCGACTTTCTCACTCGAAGGTCTAGCTCAAAGTGAATTTCTACCCTTGGCTTACAAGCCTTCATTCTTTAAGGAGGGGGAGGGGGTGGTTAGTTCCAGTTAAAATCTGGCCTCTTTCAGTAGACTAGAAGGTGAACGTGCCTGGGCAAAGACGGACGAAGAGGAGTTCAGTTTTTGGTGTGATGGGTGAGATGGGTGGGGGGCTGGTTCTAGTTTAGTTCCAGTTAAAGTTTAGTTTTTGGGGTGGGGGTGGAATGGGTATGGGGGGGGCTTGTTATAGTTTGGTTCCAGTTTGAGTAAAATCGGGCCTCTTTCAACGTGTCTGGGCAAAGACGGGTGAAGATGAGTTTTTGTTCTACTTAGAGTATGGCCTCTATCGGAGGGAGGGCGGGGAGTGTATCTAAAACCTTACGTTCTCGCCGGAACTTTTTCTTTCCGTTACGTACAGCATGGGGGGAGGGTAAAGAGAGGGCTAAGGCCTATATAAGACAATATGTCGAGCATGCAAAACTCATTCTCTACTTCAGAGTTATAAAGTCAAGACGGAAAGCATTTATTACTAGTCTCGCTTTTAAGATAAGGTCTTAGAAAGCTTGCCCGGACGCGTCTCTTCTACGATTTGAAAGGTAACGTATTTTTTTTTCTTTTTTCTTTTTCACGGGGACAGCATTTAACGTAAGTTTTTTTTTACTATAAAAACGCGTCAAGATGGACCAAGAATCTATTTTATTCGAGGTCGAGGAGCTGGCTGTCTTACGACCATGGCCCCTTAAGAAGATTTACGCCTTTTTCTTTAATTTATGTACATTACTCAAACTTAACCCAGCTAAACTTAACCTAGCTGCAGTCGGGGAAATTTTACCGGCGTTTTTATCTAATAGAGGATACGCTATTCTCGAAACATTTACCGACATATTTAAATATATGTTAAGCGTACCGCGCGAGCCTGAACAATGCCGCGACATTAAAGAGTTGGAAACATTCTACAATAATTTGCCTTTAGCGTGTAGTGAGCTATATATGGCTCGTTTCGAACAAAGGGCATTTGAAATAGGTCAACGCGATATAGACGATATACGGGCTGAAAATCTACTCATTGACGGGCATGATGAAAGTATGATTAAGGCTTTAAACAATTTTGAAGATTCGCTTGTTCGGGATTTTGAATCTTCCAGAAATGATCGTATAGTTTCAGACTTTTTCAATTTTGAAGATTCACTAGTGCGGGAATTTGAATCTTCACAGAATGACCGTCTAGTTGCCGACTTTTTAAACGCTAATCCCGAGCTGGGTTTCGCCTCTCAAAACGATTTCGCCTCTATAGATTTTTCGGGTCTTAGTAATTTCCCTGATCAATCAGGTGGCGGGGCGAGGGAAGCAGTTATGACTCCAATAGATTCTCTACCCCACTGTGAAATTACGGGTCAAAGGGTACAAATGTACCCTAGATTTAACCTAACTGGTCTCGAAATCACTGTAAGAATAACTAATAATTTGGTTGAGGGCTTAGCCAATATTGTCCAAGCCGTTCTTAATAGGCTAGCCCCATCTGATATGATACAGATAACGGCCGAGAGTTTAAGCTTGCCAAACCGGGGCGAGATATCACTCTCGTTTCGTAGAGCCGATCAATTGGACTCTAAATCTGTTTTAGATGAGATAGAGTCAGTTTTATACGACGATGAGTTTGAAAGATTCTTTTTGGGACCCATCGTCTTAAAATTTCACGTGGTGAGAATCCCGGTTGAAGGTTTTGGCCGAGCTGCTCCCAAAGGAGTGCGGTCCTTTGATATCTTTTCTCGCGACTCCCGAGGAATTATCAGGATAGTGAACAATGATAATCTGTGTTTGCCACGCGCGCTTTCCGTGGCAATTGCGCATTCGGAACATAAGAGAAATCCGACTAATATCGCGCTTAAAAACAAATTTAAATCGATTTCGTACACGCGAGCGGATCGAGGCGATACGGCTTCTCAACGAGATGCCGCTATAGAGCTTTGCCGTAAAGCAAAAGTTAATTCAAAAGACTGCGGCAAAGTAGAATCTATACAAAAATTTAAAGCCGAATTAGCGCAATATAGTATATTAATATATATTTTTAAAAATAATTTGCCCGAGTTGATTTTGGGGGAAATCAACATTGACGACAATAGACCTCGTTTGATATTAATTAATCAAAACAGGCATTACAACGTCGTCACGTCCTTAAGACCTTTATTCGGGATGGACCATTACTGTGAAAATTGTCTGGTAGGATTTAGAAACAAGAGAGATCATAGTTGCAATCTTTATTGTTACAATTGCTTACGAGATCAAACTTGTACGGGTGCTGACCGAGCGTGTGATAAATGTCTCAAGGTTTTCAAAGGAGATGAATGCTTTAATTATCATAAACAAGATGGTGTAGACGGGAAGAGTATCTGCGCGCAACTATTTCATTGCAAACAATGTTTCACGCAAATAAATTTATTTAAGCGTAAAAATCAACTCCATACGTGCGGTGAAATTTATTGTTCTATCTGCAGTAGATACACGCCCAGTCCGCACTATTGTTACGTTCAGGTAATTAAAGAAGAACCTCCTAAAGTTCGCCAAGCTAAGAAACAGAAAGTTGCCCCTGATATGCTTTACATTTTCTATGACTTTGAAGCGATTCAGATATTAGAATCCGAGGAAAAAAAAGGGGCGTTAGTCCACCAGGCCATTCTCTGCGTGTCAGAGATGGTCTGCGAAAGTTGTATTGACGTGCCCGAGGCAGCTTTCGTCTGCGCGAAATGTGGGTCACTCGGACCAAGACAGAGAGTTTTTGAAGGGGCAAAGCCGGTGTCGAATTTTTTAGCTTTTCTAAGAACATTAGCCTCTGTCAAGAAGGTGATTCTATTGGCCCATAATGCTAGCGGCTACGATAATCAGTTTCTATTACGAGAGATTATGGCTCTAGGCGAAGAATTTAAACCTAACTGTATAATTAACGGCACTAAAATTATAAATTTAACTGTCTTTAATTTAAATTTCCTTGACTCTTTCAATTTTATCTCCGTACCACTCTCTAAATTCGCCGACACTTTCGGGTTACAAGACGCTACAAAGGGTTATTTCCCTCATTTTTTATTTAACGTTGTGAAGGATCACGTCTTCGATCTTAATAATCAATTAGCAACAAATTATGTCTTAGAAGACCAAATGCCACCACCCGAGGCTTACGGGTCGGAAAATTTAACCTCCAAAAATCTCAAAGAGTTTATGGCGTGGTACGATAAGCAAATTGAGGAGAAAAAAGGCTTTAATTTTCTGGAGGAATTAAAGTTTTATTGCGTCAAGGATGTTGTGATATTAAAGTTAGGTTGTCTAGCTTTTAGAAAAATTTTCTTGGATATTGCCCAGGTGGAGCCTTTCCAGGTCGCGTGTACTATAGCCGGTTTGTGTAGCTGGGTATACAGGAGGCACTTTATGGATAAAGATTCTATAGGCATTATTCCGCATAACCTCTATAGGATGACTGATAATCAGTCACTAGTGGCTATAGAATGGTTATCCTGGTATGCTCACGAAAACGGCGTAAATGTACAGTCTGCGTTTAATGGCGTTGAAGCCAAAGTTTTGAAAATGAAAGTGGACGGCTTGTATGAAAAAGATGTTCTAGAGTTTAACGGGTGTTATTTCCATGGTTGCCCCAAATGCTACAAAGTCAACCGCAACCAATCTTTACAAGGTGATCCGGGTCAAACCTTGAACACCTTGTACGTCAGAACTTTAAAAAAGAAGGAACGAATCGAGAAAGCTGGCTTTAAAGTAATAACGAAGTGGGAATGTGATTGGGCTAAAGATAAAACCGATAATCCGGCTATCGGTGTTTTTCTGGAGGCAGAAAACATTAAAGATAAAGTCCGCGAGCCTTTAAATCCTCGCGATGCCTTTTTTGGTGGAAGAACATCGGTACTTAAACTATACCATAAAGTATCCGGCAGCGAAAAAATGCATTACGTTGACGTAACTAGTCTCTATCCTTTCGTCAACAAGAGAAAGAAGCTGCCAGTCGGGCACCCAGAAATTTTACTGGATAATATTCCCGACATTTTCACATTCGATGGATTTCTGAAATGCGAAGTTCTCCCACCGATTAGCCTCTTTCACCCCGTTTTGCCAACAAGGTTAAACAATAAATTAGTGTTCACTCTTTGCCGGGAGTGCGCCTTGAAACGTTTCCAAGGAGACTGCCGCCATTCCGACGAAGAGCGAAAACTAGTCGGCACTTGGGTGATTGACGAACTTCGTGCCGCTGTAAATCGGGGTTATGTTATCTTAAAAAAGATAGAGGCCTGGAAATACAAGGTGAGACAATATAACCCCGAAACTGGCGAGGTCGGCTTGTTTCAAAAATACGTTGATTCGTTCCTTCTTCATAAGCAGACGGCTAGTGGGTACCCATCCGATTGCGTTACCCCCGAGGAACGTGACAATTATATTAAAAATTTTAAAATTAGAGAGGGCGTACTTTTAAACCCAGCCAAGATTAAAAGAAACGAAGGGTTGCGTAGCGTAGCAAAACTTGCCCTGAATAGTCTTTGGGGTAAATTCGGGGAAAGAGTCAAACCAACCAAAACGGAAATTATCAAAGAACCCCGTAGACTTTACGAACTCTTAAGTAACCCGGATGTTGAAGTAAAAAGCGTTTTAACCATCAATCAAGAAACGTTGCTAGTCAAATGGGTTCCTACGACTGAGGCCGACGTTGTTTTGAAGCATACCAACGTCTCCATAGCTTGCTATACAACGGCTATGGCGAGACTTTGTTTATTAGAATATCTGGAAATGGTTGGGGATAAATGCTATTATTACGATACAGATTCTCTTGTGTACATGTCCCCCCTGGGAATACCGCTAATAGAAACTGGTAACTTTCTGGGTGAAATGACCAACGAATTGGAAGGTTATGGTAAAAACGCCTACATTGATACCTTTGTCAGTGGCGGATGCAAAAACTACAGTTATTGGGTAACAGATCCCGACTCTGGCAAAAGGTTCAATACAACCAAAGTCAAAGGGTTTCGTCTTAATGTCTCTAACGAGAAACTAGTCAATCACGAAACTTTAAAAGGACTACTAGGCGTCGATTTAGATAAACCCCTTTTACCCATAACTGTTCCAATTCCGAGACATATTACTAGGCTTCCCAATCACACGCTTGTCTCTATAGATACCCACAAAGTTTATAGAGCCACGGTCGATAAAATCCGCATACTAGACAATTTCAAAACAGTCCCCTATGGTTACCAACGCCCAACTTAATTTATTGGCTAATTTAAAACTAATTTATTTATTTATTTACCAATTTAAAAGTTTTTTTAAAACTAATTTATTTAAAAGTTTATTTACCAATTTAAAAGTTTATTGACTAATTTATTGACTAATTTATTGACTAATTTAAAAGTTTATTTACAAATTGCCTAATTTATTAATTGACTAATTTAAAACAAATTTATTGATTTAAAACTAATTTATTTATTTAAAACTAATTTATTGACTAATTTATTTATTTATTTAAAAGTGTATATTGTATATTTAAAAGTTTTTAAAATAATAAAAAATTTTAAACTGATTTTGTTCTTTTTTCGCTTTCCTGTCATACGCGTTTATACGCGGCGCGTTCTTTCCCGCGATGCACGGCGCGTTTTCCCGCACGACGCGTTATTTCCCGCGAGAAGAAGATGCGCGCGAACCCCCTATATTAACGCTAGACTACTTAATGTTTAATTTATTTAAGCTCGAGAACTCGGAGAACAATGATGTCTTTTTATCATCCGTGTACCATAACGGTAAATGGACCGAGTGGGGCTGGAAAGACGTTTCTTTGCGAAAGAATCATTAAAAATCATCGGGAAATGTTTGAACCCAATATCGCCGAAATTATTTTCTATTATTCAGAATATCAACCATTTTACGACAGATTGAAAGGTTTGGTTGTCTTTAAGGAAGGTTTGCCGGATATGAACGAGTACGACGGCTCTCGAAATTGTCTTCTAGTAATAGACGATTTAATGGATCAGAACAAATCAGGTTTGATCGGTTCAATTTTTACCAAGTTTAGTCATCATCGTAATTTAAGCGTGTTATATTTAACTCAAAATCTTTATCATAAATCCAGCGACGCTAGGGACATAAGTTTAAACACAAATTATTTGATACTGTTCAAGCAGGTTAGAGATAAATTACAAATAAATTATCTAGCTAGACAAATGTACCCGCGTAACCCGAAATTTTTAATGGAAAGTTACTTGGACGCTACAGAACAACCTCATTCGTATTTGCTACTGGACTTTAAACAAAACTGTCCCGAAGATTATAGGGTTAGAACAAAAATATTTCCCGATGAGACAATGGTAGTGTACGTGCCCAAAAAGAGATAAATAAGACACGTATCATACAAGAGCATTCATTTGAATTATGAAACGCCGAGCGATTACATCACAGCGAGACGTTCTCTCACTCTTGAGTAAACTTAAAAAAGGACCTAGACACGCTTTTATAAGATCCGCGGATAAAGGTTTAATAGACGCTATATCAGAATTAGTTTTAAATACGCTACACGGAAACGTGAAATTGAATTTGGCCCAAAGAAGTAGGCTATACAGGTATAAGAATAATCTGCGTAAAATAGCTAGTAAAAGAATAGCTTGGAAAAAGAAAAGGGCTATTTTATCGAACCAAAAAGGCGAAGGTCTTTTTTCTTTGCTCGTACCCCTTCTTTCATCGGTTATCGGAGCCTTTAGTTCGTAATGTACCATAAAATGACGTTGGTACCCTTGAATGAACGGAAAATACCGTCTCAACCCGATATTCAACCCGTTGATACTCTAAAGACAGATGTTATGCAAGAATTGAATAGGGAGATGCAAACGGTTTTAAACAACAATTCGTTAGACGATCGCTCCAAATGGATTATGTACCAACAGCTAGTCCAAAGGTACAATAACGTTTCTCGAGAAATCGTGCCGGATCCTACCGAAAAATGGATTGACATGTTCCCCCTTAAATATAAGGGGAGAGCAAAGAAGGTTTTTACTCAGTTGCAATCGCTTGGCGAAACCTTAAGGTGGTCGAAAGAAGGAAGAGTTTTTGTAAACGGACGAGAGATCAAAAATTCTGATATAGCGCAGTTAGTATACCATTACATTTCCCCCCTTAAAGAAATACCCGAGGGCTGGAGCGATTTTCATAACATTGTAAAAGAAATTGAAGGACCAAAAGCCACCGTCTCTCCCGAACCAGTCCCCATCCTTCCCCCTCCTCCTCTCCTTCATTTCACTTCCCCGCCAAAAAGAACTCCGTTAAAGCGGAGGCTAAGAAATTACGGTAAAGAAAATTCAAGCGGGCCACGATACGTTACGAAAAGGAAATCTTCTTCTATAATACCAAAATGGCTGAGCTTCAACCCGACAACACAGAAAAATTAAAAGCCATATACTATGATCCTTCTAACCCCGCATCGTTTTCAGGAATAGACGCTTTACATCGAGCTGTTAAAGATGATGGTATATCGAAAGCGGAAGTAATTTCGTTTTTGGAAAGTTCCACCCCGTATACTTTGCATAAAACGGCTCGTAAAAAGTTTAAGAGGCGCCAAATTATAGTTCACAATATCGGTGATTTGTACCAAATAGACTTGGTTGACATGCGATCCTTGGCCAAAGATAATGATAACTACACGTTTCTATTGACGTGTATAGATTGTTTTAGTAGAAAACTATGGGTCGTGCCTTTACTACGTAAGACGGGAAAAGAAGTTGTTAGAGCCTTAGCTCTTATATTCAAAGATCAAATACCGATTAGAATAGAAACGGATAAAGGGAAGGAATTTTTGAATTCCTCGGTCAGAAAATTTCTCAAAGAAAAGGGGGTTAAATTCTTTACAACCGAGAATGACGTCCACCACGCCCCCATTGTAGAAAGAGTGAATAGAACGCTAAAGTCTCGTATGTTTAAACTGTTTACCCATCTCCATACTAGAAGGTATATCGACCACCTGCGAGATATAGTGACGGCGTATAACGGCGCTTGGCATAGTACTATTAAGATGACACCAAATAACGTTAAGCCAACCAATATATTAGAAGTGTATAGAAATATTTACGGGACTGAAAGCAAAGGACAGAAAAAACGCCCTCCCCCCCGAATAAAAGTGGGTGATTACGTCAGGGTTAGCAAAGTAAAAATGGTTTTTGAAAAGGGTTACGAAGCCAATTACTCCACCGAAGTTTTCCAAGTTGATTTTATCGGAACTGCCCGTGATCCAGTGATTTACAAGTTAAAGGATCTGGAAGGAAACCCTATAAGTGGCGTGTTCTATCGCGAAGAGGTTCAGAAAACGGTTAAACCCCAACGGTTCAACATTGAAAAAATAATAAAGCGGCGAAAAAGGCGTGGTAAATTGGAGTTATTAGTATCTTGGGAAGGTTACCCGAAAACCCAAACCTCTTGGGTTCGTGGAGAAGATGTCGAATCAATCGTTTTACCTAACCCTACCAAGTAACGTCAACGGCTCGTTATTTCCCGATAATACCAGGGCGCATTACTGTACCAAATTGCCTAATCCTATTCATTTAAATGGAAAATGGGAAGTGGCTCTAGTAGATATAATGTATACGTCTACTTTTTACAACGTGCCAAGGCCTAAAGAAGAACGTGATTTTAGTTTTCATAACGTTTCCAGATACGGGAGCAAATATACAGTTGGGGATGTAGTCGAAGGAAAGAAAAGAGAGAAAAAAAGTAAAGACGCTAGGAGGGAGACCCTAGTTATGCCCGACGTTCCCCCGGGGTTTTACAAGTCTATAGAACATTTAATAAACGTCATAAATAATTCGTTCGACAAAAATGGCCCAACATTGCGGTTGATTTACGATAACGTAACCGGGCACATTACTATAAACCAATCTGAAAAATTATTGAAACCTTATTTAAAATTCGAAAAAGCCGTTGCCGAAATTCTTGGATACGATGAAGCTAGCGAATGTATAGGTCGTAGCCAAAGGCCCTCTAATTTGAATTACCACGTTCCGGACCAGTTATTCATCTATTTAAATATCGCTAGCGATCAGATTGTAGGCGACCACTCGGTTCCTTTACTACGGATCGTTTCGGTCGACGCCAAGAAACCTTACGGGTCTCAAATATTTCAAACCTTTACCAATCCTCATTACGTACCCGTTGGTAAAAATTACTTTGATATCATCGAAGTTAATATAAGGAATAGTTTAGGGGAACCGGCGCCATTTGAATACGGGAGCTTAACGGTTAAACTACACTTGCGATGCCTAAGCCCGACGTCTTAGAAAGGCGAGAATGTTGCTACAAGCGATATTACAATAATCAAGCGGGGGCCGGAGGGTATTATATAGGAAATAACCCTAATTTGAAAGGTCACGGGGGGTTCGGATCCTTTTTTTCAGGTTTGGTAAAGTTTGTTAGGCCTTTGCTTACAAGCGGTGCCAAATTTCTCGGCAGAAAAGCTGTTAGTACAGGGACCAAAATTTTCAGTGACGTAGTATCGGGCAAGGATATTAAAGAGGCTGCTAAGAAAAGAGTAACGGAAACTTTAGATGATATTAGAACACAACATGGGGCAGGGGGGAAACGTCGCAGACGTAAAAAACCCTTGAAACGAAAACGGGCTCAAAGTAAAAAAGGTATAAAACGAGCGGCTACCAGGAAAATAAAGCCAGTTCGCCGTCGTATACCCTACAGGTCAAGACGACACGATATATTCTCCTAAAAATGTTTCAAGCGACAAAATCTGAGCTGGATTTTTTCGAATCTGTCCCGATTCAAACATCGGTAGAATCGACCAAGTATGTTTGCTATCGACCTATTTCGGTTTTGGATGGAGACTCTCAGATTGAATTTTACGTTCCCGGAAATGGCGAAGAATATATTGACGCCTCTCTAACTATGCTTTATGTTCGAGCTAAAATAGTACATACGGACGGTACAGATATCGATGATACAGATAACGTAGGACCCATCAACAATTTTTTACACTCGCTCTGGGATACGGTAGAAGTGACCGCCAATGATACAGCTATTTCATCTTCAACCGGAAACTACGCCTTCAAGGCCTACCTAGAAACATTGCTAAACTATGGAGGAGACGCTAAAAAATCTCATTTAACTTCTTCTTTATGGCATAAAGACACGGCTGGGAAAATGGCTTCTGCAACTGAAAACCAGGGACATCTTGTTAGAAAAGAGTTAGCAAAGGGATCGAAAGAGATTGAAATGTACGGGGCCTTACACGCTGATATGTTTAACGTTTCAAAATTCATACCCAATGGCGTCAGTCTTAGAGTCAGGATGACCCGAAATAAACCAGGTTTTGTTTTGCTCGGAGCTCCTCCCCCGGGCGGCATATGGTACAAGCACGAAATACTCGAAGTAGGTTTATACATTCGTAAAGTGAGAGTAGCCCCTCGAGTAATGCTAGCTTTAGAATCGGCTTGGACTAAAGCCACGGCTAAATATCCATTCACTAGGACAGAAGTGAAAGTTTTTACCATTTCGGCAAATATTCAAAAAACTACTATAGATAACGTATATTTAGGGGTTTTACCAAACAGATTAACAGCGGGTTTAGTAACTCATAACTCGTATAACGGCAAATTGAGTTGGAACCCTTTTGACTTCCAAAACTTTAACGTGAATTATGTTAATCCGATTATCGGTTCGGAACAAGTACTCGCTAAGCCTTTGCGACCAAATTTCAAAAAGGGTCTTTACGCTAGATCATATTATTCTCTGTTTACCGGATCTGGTACTCATTACAAAGACGACGGTAACGAAATATCTATGAAGGAGTATCCCAAAGGCTATACGCTTTACTGTTTTGATTTGACTCAAGACGGTACTGCGTCAGATATAAATCATTACAACCCTATACGACAGGGACAATTACGACTTGAACTCGGGTTCGAAGAACCGGTTCCCGAAACGCTGAGCTTGATCGTTTATTCAGAGTTTCAAAGTTTAATGCACATAGATCATAATAGGACAGTCGTTGTAGATTCGCCATGAACGCTTCAACCATAAGAAGGGTTTTGAGATACACCCGAGGATTCATGGGCGTATACCCGCGTGATATTCTACCCAAATATATCCTTCGATACCCGGCTTCCATTGTTATAAATCTAGATAATCACAAAGGAAACGGAAGTCATTGGATTTGCCTCTATATCGATGGGAATAAACAATGTTATTATTTTGATTCTTTGGGCTTGGGTCCCTTGACAGAAGATATTAAAACATTTATGAGAGAAAATTCTACGAAAATAAACTATAATAGGAGGGCTTTACAGCCCCCCGACAGTTCCGCTTGCGGTATATACTGCGTTGTATACATTATGCACAGAACGAGGAGAAGAAGCACAAACCTGTTTTTCAAGAAATTTAAAAGGGACCCGTGGATGAATGACGTCATCATATCCAACCTCTATAAGAGAACCACGCCCCCCTCGGAATTCTCGTATCCAATCCCGACTCGGTATTAGTCCACGTCCGGGCCTCATCGTTTCCAGCCTCTATAAGAGAAGCCCAACGGTCGTTTGAGGTTTCATATTCAACCTCTGTTCGGTTTTACACGGTCATACATAGACTCGCCGCTAGTTATTATTATGAAGTCCGCCGTTATTGAGTTAGAATACCTGAACGGGTGCACTCGTAGTGACGGCACTACAGACCTCATCGTTAAAGAACTGGCCATAACGACCATCGAGGCAAAGCCTTCAACCGTTTCCTGGACATTCGCGCCACCCTACAATAAATCTCACGTGGCGATTTCAAAACAACGCCAGAACCAATGGGTCTCGCGTAATCTACACCAGCTGGACTGGACTGCTGGCCTAACCTCTTACAGCAAAATCGACGAATGCCTCGCCGCTGCTCTTCAGGGGGTCGATTTGATCTTCTCCAAGGGCGATTCCAAAGTCGCCTTTCTATCGGACCGCCTTAACAGAACGGTGCACGATCTAAACGATTTCAAGTGCCCGAAAGCCACCACCGCGGACATTTCTTCTCTCCCCGTACGTTGCTTGTACCCACATCCAGTCGGTGAGCACCGAACGGCCTGCGCCTTTGACAAGGCTTTAATTTACGCCTTATGGGCATATTCTAACAAAGCCGAAATTAATATTTCGTGCAATCTTGATACACTTAACGAATTTTATATGTAAAAAATAAATAAATGTCTTTTTCCCCTAAAAATGATTTTATTTTTTCAACATACACATATTACAGTTTTAAACAGGGCCTATTTTTTCTAGCTAGGAGAGCGAACGTGTCTAAACACGTATTGCAAGGACCCGTTATTCGGGGTTTGTTGTTAAGGATTGATTGGGCCTCATTTCTAATAAAACCGAGATGATGTAACCTTGACACGCTTTAGTTATAGTATGCAAGTCTAGACACGGATTATTTTTACAGGGGCCTCTTTTGTTTCGTTTTGTCGAGGGGCCCTAGGTCTTGTTAGAGTTTAGTTTTTATGGAGTTCCGGTTATAGGTTGGGTTCTAGTTAAAGTTTAGTTTAGTTTTTGCTGTGGGGGAAGGAAGGAGTGGGCCTCATTTCTAATAAAACCGAGATGATGTAACCTTGACACGCTTTAGTTATAGTATGCAAGTCCAGACACGGATTATTTTTACGGGGGCCTCTTTTGTTTCGTTTTGTCGAGGGGCCCTAGGTCTTGTTAGAGTTTAGTTTTTATGGAGTTCCGGTTATAGGTTGGGTTCTAGTTAAAGTTTAGTTTTTGCTGTGGGGGAAGGAAGGAGTGGGCCTCATTTCTAATAAAACCGAGATGATGTAACCCTGACACGCTTTAGTTATAGTATGCAAGTCTAGACACGGATTATTTTTACAGGGGCCTCTTTTGTTTCGTTTTGTCGAGGGGCCCTAGGTCTTGTTAGAGTTTAGTTTTTATGGAGTTCCGGTTATAGGTTGGGTTCTAGTTAAAGTTTAGTTTTTGTTGTGGGGGAAGGAAGGAGTGGGTGAACAGGTCTGGACATGAATTCCTTTAGCCACTAGGGGGTGTATATGCTTTTATATAAGCAAACGGGAAAGGCCGTTGGGCTTCATAACCCAGTATGAACGTCGAGGCGAAAAGACGTGAAAGTTTCTCTCGTTGGGAAGCCCCGTATACAAATCCCAGAGATTTAGCTAGAGACGGATTTTTTTATTTATATACGTATGGTACCGATACCGTAGAGTGTTATTTTTGTCACGGTATATTAAACAGTTGGAAACCTCGAGATTCGGTGCACGAAGAGCACAAACGGCATTTTCCTAGTAGTCCCTTCATCCGCGGACTTCCAACAAACAACGTACCGATCGAAGACGACAAGGGTCACGACGTTCCACCCACCGCCCGCTCTGATTATATGGAGTTTCGCATTCCAAAGTCTGTCATTCAAAAGGCCATTTTGGATACCTACGTCAAAGAAATTTTCAGCGACCCCAAGAACCGCGATATGCTAAATAGGACATGAATTCGGAAAAAGCCCGTTTAAAAACTTTCCAATCGTGGACGTCGCTTTACGTTGATACCGCCGAACTAGCGCGAGACGGGTTTTATTTAGACCGTAGAGATACCTACAGATGTTTCTTTTGCCACGGTACTCTTCAAGTATGGACAACCTCGGAATCGGTACACGATAAACATAGACAATTGCACCCCGACTGTCCATTCATTTTCGGGCAAAAAACGCTAGTCCAGACGGACCATACCTTCAGATGTTTCTTTTGCCACGGTACTCTTCATGTATGGGCAACCCCGGAATCGGTACGCGATAAACATAGACAATTGTACCCCGACTGTCCGTTCATTCTCGGGCAACAAACACTCAATGTGCCTATCGAATCATACGTTACTTCGGAAAACGAGGAATATATCTTCCATATCAAGAAAAGACGAAGCTAAAAGACTCTTACAATGGTGAAAAAAAAAGTTACTTTTTGCCCTTTAATCGTAATATATAAAATACCTTACGAGGATCGTTTGAACTATTATTATATCGATAAATTGCATTTTAACGAGCGCATCCGTAATATTAATACTTTACTCGAAAAAATACTTTGTGTAAATATATAAATAAACCTTGTTAAAAAATATTCAATGTTTCTTGCTTGATAACATACATAGCGCAAAAGTAAAAATTCGGGAGAGATTTACTAGAGAGAGGGAAAGTACATTTCAGTACGGAGTTGACCAAAGGCGAGAGATCGCGCGCATGCTCGTACACGGGAACCTAGCTAGAGAGGAGGAATTCAGTAATACGCGGGAGAGACCAGATTGCGCGCTAGAGAGAGAGAGATGGTAAAAGATCCCCCGCATTGACAGCGCTTTCGCCGGTATGGAGCTCGGGGCGAAAGAGAAAGTGAGAGAGAGAGGGGCGGCGTAAAAAAAAATACAGTGGCGGGAAAGGAGCTGGGGTAAAGAGAGAGACGGGAATGGAGCGGGGGTAAAGAGACGACGAAATAAAGAGATGGTGAAAGTCAGCGAAATAAAGAGACGGTGAAAGTCAGTGAGGGGGAACAAAAAGTACCACCCCCTCCGGGGGCGGAATTGAAGGGGGCAAAAAGTACCGGGGGGCCAAAAAAATTTGACCCACCCTGCGCGGGTATCGAGGATGGGGAAAAAAAATTCATCCCCCCCTGCGCTGCCCGCGGGTATCGCGGCTTACTATTCTCTTTTAATTTTTACGAAAATATTTTAAAAACTGTCATTCACAGTTGTCGCACATCCACACTCACCAACCAAGAACCAGCAGAAAAGTGGGAATTGGATGGGGTAAAGGAAAATGACATTCACTCCAGGCATAGCCCACTCGATCCACGCTCACGGACGCTGCGCTACACGACGGAGCAGCTAGCGTCGTAATGCGTGTGGTCGAGTATGGCTATAAAATTATAGATTATTATAGAAAAATTATAAATTTTTAGATGCCCAACTGAGAGCTTTCAATTGGAATATTAAATCAAAAGGACGAAATATCATTAAAACTATTTACTCGTTAGCAGAAGTATATAATACTTCTCTTCGAGAGAAGTATACCACAAAGCGGGGCAAGTGTAAAGTCATTCTTTCCAACATCGTTATACATTTGGAGCAAGGTTACTAAACCAAATCACTTACGCGCTAAATAGTACCCTCATTATAAATCTATTAGCGTTTAATTTTTTGGCAAAGGCATGATTGTGGATTTTTGTCCCACCCAAAGACGAGGTTTGTGGTTTGATTGCTGGGGATTTAGTGAAAAACAGTTATAGAATTCATCTTACGGTGTGATGCCCACCTGAAGTTTGATGAGCAGAAAAGCAAACATAAAGGGTCAGCCTGGGAAGAATGAACTTACATAACTTGAAAAAATACAGTGTCATCAAATGTGGATGAGAGGAAAAGTATGACAATGGCCATAGAGCCTGCGTTAAAAAACGCGGACAAGTTTCGCCAATAACTATTTAGTTTACTAGTGACTAATGGACTTGCAAACTCGCGACTGAAAGTAGTTCAGATATTTATGCTCCTTGGTTTAACCATAGCCCACTAGATCACGCACATCACGTGCAAGCTGCTCGCGCTATAGCTAAATTACCGAGAATTGTTTTAAACGAATCTAGTTTTAGTCCTCTTCTATTGATTCGATAACCTTACTTATCCATATTATACCTTCAAATACCTTTTAAAACATTACCAGTTACTCTGTCCTGACTACAAAGACAAATCGAGGAAGTTCTAGCATATACAATAGCAGGCGACGGTAACCGCTTAACCGCGAATTAACACAAGACCTATTTTAAGGGAGTGAACAGGCCCAGTATAGCTACGCCAATAAAACGGTCAACTACGGCGAAACTCTGATGACTCGCTACTTTCGGCCACTTTCATACTTTTCCACTCGTCCATTTTTGGTGTCATCCTTCAATTATCCCCTTCTTTTGTTAGCTTATGTTTAGATTTGCTATTTTGAGTGTCTTCCAAAAGTATAATTTTCGTAACAAAATTTTGATATTTGGGGACTGACTCCATGAGGACACTCGAATTCGTCATGAGATGTTTTTCTTCACAGCGTTTTTCTAGCAGATTTTGTATTTTTTGATTGAGTCGTATTAAATTACATCAAGTTTAATTGAAACAGGCAGGTATTCTTCTGCTATCCGCTTTTTTTCTCTTTTGTCTCTTGATACGGAAAACCCAGGATAAGAGTGACTTCGAACGGAAAAGAACATTTCAAATTTCCTGAATAATTATGTTGCTATTGGAAATTCTTTACACATTTTTTTTAAAATGTAATAAGTAGTGTTAAATAATTAATATTACTATTTTAGTTTTAACATTTCTTAATATCACAATATGGATTTCTAGCTTTCAACAGACTTTCTAAGCAGTGGCGCCGCTAGAAACTTTTGCGGGGTAAGCGGTATTTTGTGAATGGGCCCCGTATCCTATAATAAAAAGGCGTTGCTACCACATATATTTAATCGTTATTATTTATTTAAAGTATTATTTGTGGATAAATAGGTTTAATACATAAATGATAATCTTCTATTTTGAGATTTTGCAAATTCATCAACAACAGTTGTGGGATTGTCCCTTAGAACGTTACAGATTTCTCTGTTGATTGATAACAGAGCTAGATTTGATAGCCTACTTTCCTTCATTGCAGTTCGCGAGTAGACTTTTATTCGGTTTAGTGCGCTGAAACTTCTTTCACAAGAGGCACTCGACACCGGAATACACAACACTAGATCGAAGTATCTCAATAAGTTTAAAAACTGGTCCTTCGTTTTAATTAAGTAGTTGTAGCATTCGTCAAGAAAAGATAGTTGATGATTCTTTACAATGTTTTAACTAAAAGTAGTTCAGATTTTAAAGAAATCAAATCAAATTCAAATCTTTCAAAAACCTTGCAAAAATTATTCACGTCTTCATCTCTTAGAAAATTGGCATTCTTTGGCTCAGAGGCCGATAGAAACTTGTATAGACTAGCATTAATTGTTAAGCTTCTCATTAATTCATGGTTAAATTTATCCAAAACTTCATAGAATATTAATTTTAATTTTCTTTTACTGTTAAAGGATCATCTGATCTATTTCCTAGAGTACTGTAAGCTAAACTGCCCCCAAGCCTTTTGCTAGTACTTCGCTTTCTTTTTAAACATATCGCTGGTTTGCTGTTTGGATCTGGAACTACAACTGATATTTTATATGCTAATTTTGATGCCTCTTTCAAATTTCATCAAAAGTCAGTAAAGGGAAAAGGAGAGTTTACCATAATGGGGAGGTGGTTTTTGGTCGTATATGCTATAGGGAGTGCATGTTAATTTTCCTTCGACGGTGATTTCTCTGAATATCTCCTCAGCAATCGAAGAGTGGTTTAACCGCCAACCGATATCAGTGACACCCCACGAGGGGGTGTGATAAGACGCCGGAGTTTAGGGGTGCGATTCACCTGCACAGTGATAAATTTTTCATATCACGCGTTATGATTTTTCAGCGTTACGCTCGTAACGCAAACCTCAACGCAAATTTTAAATATCACTCTGAAATGCGATTTAACGACATTTGCGCTATCTAGCGGGGATAATTTAAAGCGTTGATAAAAAAATAGTTTTTGCCGCCATAAATAAGAACTTTATCCTCCGCTCGTGATTTTTAAGCGAATATATTTAGAGGTAAAAATATGTCAACAACACCTAGAAAGCGTGGCAAAAAAGTCTCGAAAGAGCAACTGATCATGTTGCTAAGCTTCATGGAGGAAAATAGAGAGGTAGTAAGAGGAACCTTCGATGCTAAATTTACAAAACTTGACTGTGACGCAAAATGGGATGAACTAGTGGCAAGGCTTAACTCTCAAGCTAATGGTGCCACGAAGGCTGTGCAGCAATGGAAAAAGGTATGTAATTGGAAATGGTATTCACTATATTGCTTCTTACCTATTATTACCCTCAGAGTTATTCATTATATCAACTCCGTTCGTATAATGATAGCATTATTTAAGTATTGTCCCCATTACCTTGTTAGAAATCTATGCTTCTATTTTTTTTCTCATAAATTTTAGACATGGTCAGGTTGGAGAGGAAATGTGAAAGCCAAAGGGGCTAGAATTAAGAACTACACACGAGGAACTGGAGGCGGCGGAAAATTCATTGAAGAATTGGCAGAGATTGAGGAGCGACTGTTATCAGTAATTGGCCACATAGCAGCAGAAGGAAATACAGACATTGCTGATTCTGCAGATGATGTAAGTATGGCATGGGTCTTTTCATGCACACCGCATTGCATGCAATATGGTAATGATGAGTGTGTTTCTATATTTATTGCTGACTGTACAAATACATGGTGGTTTAAGTTTGAAACAGAGATTAGTGAGTGCTTGAAGTGATGCATGGTTTTAATGTGTCATAAAAGTGGGGCCTTGTCGTGGTGCATGGTTTTAATGTGTCATATTAGTGGGGCCTTGTCGTAGTGCATGGTTTTAATGTGTCATAAAAGTGGGGCCTTGTCGTGGCGCATGGTATAATTGTGCCATAGTAATAGGGGCTAGCCGTGGTGCATGTTTAAATTGTGTCATAATAGTAGTAGTTGATGTGGTGGTTGGAATAATAGGTAGCTTTGCAATTACTTTTTGTCTTAATTTTTTATAGTTTTTTTCTATTCTAAAGACAAATGTAACCATATATCCTGAATTTTAATAAAGTATTAAAATATTTAGCTGATATTTTATGTTCATTGAAATAGTTACGACCATTACCAACGGCGCGTGCCTCAACTTCTTGCGCGCAACAATTTTTATCATACGATGAACGTGACGGCACATTCGAGGAAATGGTCGTACCCACTTTAGACGATTCGCGTTTTGTTAAACCTCGCCCTCCACGTTCAATCGCTTCGGAAAGCTCGGTAACGGCTTCACCGGTCTTAAATTCGGTGCACCCTCCCTCATATTTCAGTTCCCGGTTTCGAAGCAACGCGGAACCTCAACCCTCTGAAATAACACACGATAATAACCTACCCGAGACCGGTCTTGACGATGCCCCTGCTGCAAATAGGCAAGCAGCTTTAGAAGCTGAGGCCCGCGTTAAGCATATAACTATGAGTCTAGCAAAGTTACTCATTTCCATAGTGGAAATCTGTAACTACTTTTCAAATACCTCTGCGACTCTGCGAGAAACCCAGTCTAATCTTTGTGAGTCCCAGAAGCATCTGTAGCTTATTTAAAGCTGATTGTCATTTATGCTTATGAGGTAACCGGTCATGGCGAATTTACGTGAATTTCTATTTAGCACACGTGAGAAATCAGCCTCAAACTAGGAGACGAGCCAATCCGTATGATAGAGTTACCGATTTGTTAGGCGAAGTGCAAGAGAGCAAGAACCAGTACCACGCCGATATTTTGCTAGAGTTGCGCGGCATCAGGGAATGCCAAGAAAGACGCGCTACAGTTGATGAAAGATCTGCCGATGCCATGACAAGCATCGCATCATCAATTAACGATATCTCTGTTGCGCTTTGCCGACGATTCAATAATTCAGACCAGAGTACCGTTTTATAAAACCTCGGGCATAGAAGCCAGTTTCATTTATTTAACCCTTAAATATATATATATATATATATATATATATATATATATAATAATAATAATAATAATAAAAAGCTTTTTATTGGAAGCACCGTCTCAGTTTACACTGATTTTCAGCCAGGTCCAGATTAATTTAATTTACATTAGGAATTAAATATGAGAATCATAAAAATGCAAGTTAGTTTACATTAGAAATTAAGTTTACATACAGTTAAAGAAAATATTGAGTTTGTTTGTAAAATTAAGTAGTTGTTTTTCAATTTTAATGTCATGTGGTAGGCTATTCCATTCTTTAACTCCTTTGACTTTCGTGCTCTTGTCTCTTAGTTTAGTCATGAGCTTTGGGACAGTAAAGTCTGTGTCACTACCTCTGGTATGGTATTTTCTTTTATCATTGATCATGAAGAGTTCAGTGATGTAATCTGGAACTTGATTGTTCATTGCCCTAAACATTAATTGTAGTAGACTGATTTTATATTTAATATCAAGGGGGGAGTAGTTCGCATTCTTTCGTGCTATGGTAGCTGAGGAACGCTTGGGTGCCTTAGTTAAAAATTTAGCTAAGTAGTTTTGTAGCGTCTGTAAGCATTTTAGCTTAGAGGCAGTAGCGTTATTATAAAATATGGATCCATAGTCAAAAAGGGGTTGTATTATACCATTGATGATTAACCGCAACGCTTTTTCGTTAACTGCGTTTTGAATAGGTCTCAGTATCCAGATTCTTTGTTTTATTTTCTTTTGGATATATGCAATATGTTCTTGCCATTGCAGGTCTTCATCTATCCACACTCCCAGATATTTGAAGGATTTTACTCGCTCAATATGTCCTCCATTAATGCTTGTGATGTTCATTATGAGCGACTTTTTATGTTTTTTTGGGGCAAACAACATAACTTTGGTTTTTGCCTTATTAATTATTAGGCCTCTTTGTTGTAAGTTGTACTCTAATGTTTTAAGGTCTGACTCCATCTGTTCGATGGCTAATGAAGGATTTGCATTCGATGTTGTAGTCGCATTGTCGTCCGCATAATCGTTGACTGTCGAGAACTTTTGATTATCATGAATTTTACGTGTATAAATATTGAATAGAAGCGGACCAAGTACACTCCCCTGCGGAACTCCATATTTAACTGTCTTTTTAGTCGATGTTTCACCTTTGTATTGTACGTATTGCTGGCGGTTTTCCAGGTATGATTCAATCCCACATTCTTTCAAGTCCTTTATGAGTGTTATATGTGATACCGTATCAAAAGCCTTTGACAGATCGACAAATAGTACCACAACAAATTGATTTCTGTCCAGTCGTACTATAATGTCTTCATACAAGTTTAGGATTGCAGTTGTAGTTGAGTATCCCGGGCGGAAACCAGACTGTAGCTTAAATAGGAGTTTATTTGCGTTTAGATGTGCATAAAGTTGCTTGTTAACAATTTTCTCGCAGACCGTTTCTGGGATATCGAGTATCGATAGTGGACGATAATTTGATGGGTTTTTAGGGTCCCCGGCTTTAAACGCGGGAATGACTCTGGCTATTTTCCATTGGGTAGGGAATATTCCTGTATTGAAGGACAGGTTAATTAGGTCTGAGATATACTTTGATGTGATGGCCGCCGCATTTTTGATAATTGCCGATGGAATCCCATCTTCTCCTTCAGCCCTATTCGTCTTAATTTTTTTGATTATGTCAAATATCTCCATTTCGGATGTGTCGTCAAATTTTGTTAGTTGCGGTATCCTACCATCGCTATTGGAGACATGTACAGGATCGTCTTCACTGAGACTCAGGGCGGACTCAGTACCTTTATCCTCAATCAAGGTGTCTACCATCTCAATGAAGTGTAGATTGAGGACTTCCACGATGTCCTTATCTTGTGAATAATTAATGTTATTTCTTGTGATTTCCTTTATATTTATACTTTTTTTCCCTTTTATGTATGGCTTGAGTACTTTCCATGTAGCTTGTGAATTGTTGCCAGTCGTTCCAGACAATTTCATTATTTGGTTTGTAAAGTAGGTTTTTTTCGATTCTCTAATGTCCTTATTTACCATATTTCTCTGCCTCGAATATAGGGATTTATAGGTGTTACCATTTTCAGGGTTTTTAGATTTCGTTTTATAGATAGTTCTAAGATGAATTGATCTTTTAATCGTACTGTTAATCCAGGGGGCATTAATAACGGAGACAAATTTCTTCTTTTTAGGGGCGTGTTTATCAAGGTTGGATATCATAATGTTTTTAAAGGCATCAGTTAGCGTGTTTGGATGATAAGGGACTACACAATTCTTTAGGTCATTCTTAAGGTCAGCTACAAAGTTTATAGGATTCATTTGGTTATATAGTCTAACTTCAACACTTTCCTTAACAATTTTTGGGCATTTACGTTTACGTGTGGCTAGCGTCATATCATGGTCCGAGTAACTGATTGGAACCACTTTGGTATCTACGATTCTGTCTGGGAAATTTGTATATATATGGTCTATGAGGGATTCAGTGGTTGCGGTTATTCTGGTTGGTTTATCAACCATTTGTTTAAACTCACATAATGTTGTTAGAAGCAGTCTTGTCTTTGGCTCGCGCTTAGTCTTATTGGTATCACAGTTGGTATCACCTATTATAATCATTTCACAGTTGTTTGTTCGTGTTAATTCGTCTATCTGTTGTCTTAGATCTTTGATGGTGGCTTCATAGTTCATAGCAGGGGGAAGATATACAATCCCAATTATCAGTTTCGGGGCATAACGTTCCTTAATGAGTAGCGATAATTTTTCTAAGGAGGAGCCTGGAATAGGGTCGCACTGTGTTTTGATTACCTCGACATCATATTGGTCTGCTATATATGCGCAAATTCCTCCTGCTCTACCAACTCTGTCACTTCTTATTAGGTTGTAGCCCTTAATCTGATATATTAAGTCAGGGGCCTCTATATTCATCCAGGTTTCTGACACTCCCAAAATTTTAATATTGTGTTCTGTTAGGGTTAGATACAAGTCCTCCATTTTTTTATTGATTGCCTGAATGTTTAAGTGTCCGATTATCATTTTATTGTTTTTAATGGGAATTTGACTTTGTATAGGAGGAGGTCATACGGCTGATTGGTTTAGGGAGATGTGTATATCAGCTAATGGCAATTTGTGTCTACGTATTAGTATTCCTAGAGGCCAATTGGTTTTGGTTAAAACTTTGGTATCATCACAACGTGAGCATTGTATTTTATAGGATTTACTCCATTTAGTTTCCTTATCGGGTGTGATGTTTTTTAACTCGATTCCCAATTGTTCTAGATGCTCACTGACCTCCATAGTAGTCGTTTCTGCTGTGAGGTTTGAGATTACAAAAGTTGAGTCTGGTTGTGCTGAGGGCAACCCATCATCATTTCCTCTAGAACCCCAGACTTTAGAATTATTTGATCTTGGTTTACTTACTATGGCGCACGATATGCCCGTTGGCCAAAGTTCGTTGGATAAGATGTTTTCTGTTGGTGTGTTCGTTTGTAATATGAAATTTCTCTGTATGTCTTGGTTCTTGGCCGATAGTCTAACTCCATTTACTTCAATACCCTTCGCTTCTAAGAATGTAGATAATGTAGCTTCTGTAACATCCTTGTAACAATTTCCAATGTAATAGGTTTCTGAATTAGCTATCGCCATTATTTTGAAAGGTGTGACGGCATTTGATTTTTCCGCCAATTGCTTGTTTTTAGGCCTAGTGGCTTGTTTTTTGTGATTTGTATGACCACTCATACTAGAGTTCTGAGGCAGAAGCGAGGTCTTGGCACCCATCTTGGTGTTCTTGTAGAGATCGGTGTATGATTTTTTAACAAAGGTATTTTCACTAATTGTTAACTTGGTTATGGGGTGGGGTCTGTAGCTTGCGTGTTTTGGAATTAAAGGAGCTAAGATATCTCTTTCGTCGCCATGACCATTGCCATTATTTACAGTGACAGGATTCTTATTTTCCAAAATTTCTAAGTTTTGTTCTTTGACTGAATTTACTTCGGCAGTTAGGTATCTGACCTCATTCTGTAGGTCATGGATATTTTTTACCAGCGTTGTTAGGGTGAGGAGTATCTTATCAATAGAGCTATCTTTTTCTCGCACTAGACTCTCGGTTTTAAAAAATTCCTTTAGGATATCAGCTAATTCAACAGTTAACTTGTCATTGTTTAGGATATAATCAGGCCCTCCTACGGTTACCTTCGTTGGCGTGAACACAAGCGAATCCTCGGATTTGTTGAGTATGCATTTTTTACATTTAAAGTTACTTACTGACCCGTTAAACAGGATATCTAATTCCTCGGTAGTCACCGCACCAGTACAATCAGCATGCGTTAAGTTATGACACGCTTTACATGGAATTGACTGTTTACCATTTATTAAATTGTTGCATTCGGAGCACTTTTGTTTAGGACCAGCGTTCGATTTTAGATTTTTTTGCGACATTTCAGCTTAATCTTATCAGTTTATACTTTAGGCCGAGGCTTAAACAGAAAGCGGGATTTCACGGAGCAAAAAATGCATGCGACCGCACGCATCAAAAACTTAACTACTGATATATATATCCATAGTACAGTTTAAAATTACAATATTCAAAGATAATAAAGAAAATCCTTTCTTTGGAAGGATATTTTTAGTTCAATCTTTTCACGAGATCTCTTCGGATGCGTGACCCTCGTCCATGAACTGATTCTTCCACCAATCCCTGACTCAATCCATTAACATCGTCGCCAACCCCTTGTGCTACAATTAATGCTTCTTCCTCTAATTCCAATGGCTCAAATTCCTCGGGGACTTTTTCCCTTACGCAAATGTTGTGTAAAATTACACAAGCGTAAATTATGTATCCAACCCGTGTTGGATGGTATTGTAGTTTTCTAAATAAGCATCGAAATCGCATCATCAATAATCCGTTGCATCTTTCTACGCATTGTCGTGCACTTGAAAATCTTTCGTTAAAATTCCTTTCTGGTGAATTTGGTTGGGCTTTAGAAATTGGTACCACGGTTGTAGCGGATAGCCAATGTCGCCTGAGCAAACCACGAAAATTAGTTACTTAATCCTGTCACCATCGTATTAGAAGTACCGATTAACCAGCCACGACCCCGTCCACTATTCTCTTCTCTACGCAGGTAATCGCAAACTGGGCTGTTATTCCAGATAAAACAGTCGTGGGTTGACCCAGAATATTGAACATTGCAAAGTAATATAACGGTGTCGTGGTCACAGATCTACAAATCAAGTTATTGTTACGGAGTTGCATAACAGTATCATTGTGTATTATTAGCGCATTACAAGTTGCACATTGATAGATCGAAAACCCTTTCGGTTCAGGTACAAATTCTCCCTGAAGCGTTCATCGGTCTTGGGTGGAGCTATAATTGGCACATGCGTGCAGTCAATTGCACCTAAACACCCTGGAAACTTTTTTATCCATGAACCTACACAAAATAAAACGTATCGAAGTAGATCAGAAATTAAAAGGGTCCTTAGCCTTAAAAGATCATAATAACGCACCAAACTTGAATCATAGTTTGCTCCATCTCGCTTGTGTGGAATTTGATGGTCTTTTTGAGGAGCGTATCTGTTAAGGATTTGCTTACAGATTTCACGCACCTTGAAACAGTTGACTGGCTCACTCGGAGCAATAACTCCTGACCAACCGCCCGCTGGTAAGAGCCAACCGCAAAAAATCTTAATGCAATAGCACCTACAAGGTTAACAACATTTTTAAATTGACTATTATTGACCTCAAAGTTCAACAAAAGTAGGAAAAAAATTCCTTACTTTGCTATCTATTGAAATAGGGGTAGGCCTTGGTCCTGTTAAATTCTCTCGCAGAGCTTCTATTAAGTCAATAGCCAGGGGTTTTGTTAATCTAAATAACATTCGGAAAGAGTTTTCTGGAAGCTCAAAGGCTTGACTGTCATTCCTAAGAACTCTTTCTCTATTAAACTTCTTTTTCCTCAATTTCAGCCGCGCGTAACGAATGTACTATCATTACCGAGGAAGCCATTTTGAATTTTGGCGGGGAAAAAAGCGGAAAAACCGTTTATAACGTTCGTGATAAAGCTATAACACTAGCAAACGGATGGCGATACGATATCACCGACATTTGGCGTTATGATAACGCGTGATATCGTAACGCCGACACGTGAATCGCATTTTTTAAAATTTAACGCAAGTGCTATCATAACGCAAGTTTTCTTGCGTTAAAGCCATAAGGCATGCCTGCTGAATCGCACCCTAGGAGTGCTTCAACGGTGGATTAGAAATCAAGAATATGGTCCATTCCAAATGCCCGGCAGAGCTTATCGGTGTTCAATTTCGGTGTTTATCTTTTGAAATAGAGGTAATGGGGGAAAGGGAATTTTATTAACTGTAACCATAATAAGGCAGTTCTAGTCAGGGGTGTTATGCGACATCCATGCTAATTTTCATTCAAAGGACATCCCCCGAATATGTTCCCTGGTAATTGAAGAGTGGTTTAACCGCAGGTCGTCGTCAGCGACATCATGTATTTCATATGATAAGACGCTGGGGCTTCGGTAATTCTAGTATATAGGCTTAAGTATTCAGGCGATCATATTCTCCGCGTGAGTAACCACTTTTCAGAGAGAAGAAACCATAGAGACCGTGAAAAGCACCTAATTCCGATGTTATTAATAGGCAAAGTATGGAGATTTCGACGAGAAAGACATGCGCTCTCGAAGCTAGCTTCCTGCGAGCTAATGGCAGGGACATAATAATGGAATTGGCGTACTACATTGTGGAAACGGGTGAGAATGGGGTCTTCACATTCAAACTACCATTTCAGTACAGGGAGCTCAACTTCAAAGACCGGCGATTGAATGAATTTATCGCCCGTAATATAGGAGGGTTGGTTTGGTGTGATGCCGAATATAATTACAAAGACTTCGAAAATATTATAAGTGGTCTTGTACAAAAGGCAAATGCGTTTTGGACGAAGGGACTCGAGAAGTCAATCTTTCTATCGAGATATTCAGGTTGTGAAGTGGGAAATGCTGAATCTCTAGGCTGCCCGAAATGCACGCGAGAACCACTCGCTTAAAAATCAAAGTGTTTGTATATAAATAATAAAAATTCAATCCAAGCTGATAACCGATCTTTCAATTTTAGGATAAAAAGCTTACAAATTTAATACAAGTGTTTTTCCATATTTCTAGAAAGCTCTCCATATAGTACTTCAGTTATTTATGGTTTGGAGAGGATTTTTATTTTTTCATCAACACATTCTCATCGCAACTATGGATTCTACGATGTCTATCCCAACCATATGCAGTCTGCTGTATACAGCCACCTTAGGATTGATAACCCCGGAGCTAGAACTAACATTCAGAGTCTTTACTATAGTAATTCGCAAATACCATCAGCGATGGTATAACGGTATCTTCCCTGACGAGGGGACCAGTCAAATCAGAGTGAATCTCCCCTATCATGCGAACCTGGTGAACGTTCGGACTAACGGACTTAAAGGAAGTCAAAAATTTATTTCGGTAAGATTTTCTTTATTATTACCAGAAGGATATGACTTCTTATCGTGGGAAGTATTGGACTCTAACCATATCCGGAACCATCTTTGTTAGCCAACTTCTTATTAGGTCTGATCACCGCGCCAGCAGCGGGCAAGAAACGAAACTTTAAGGTGTGTCCTGTGGTTTGAGGTAAGGAATTAGAAACGGTGACAAAAACAGCTGTTTTAATAGACTTCTAGAAACTCCTGTCAAACTAGTTTGGGGTCCTAGGCCCACCAATTGTAATGGATTTTCATAGAGTTCTAGCCAGACGGCTTTTCAATGATTGGCGGTGAAGAAGTTTTGAACACGTCCCACAGTTTGAGTGCCACAACCTCTCGGCGTGGGATTTTTTTCAGTGGATTAGATCGTTTTCCTAGTGCGGAGGAAACTTTCGACCCTCTTTTATGATTGCCATAGGCAATTTTGACTTGCAGGGAAGAATACTATATAATGCCTTAGTGTCCAATACAAGTCATCAGCTTCTGTTATTACTAGACTCGTAAGGTACTTTAAAATTACAATTGAGTTTATATGTTAATATACCTTCAGGTCAAAAAAATCGACATCACAGTCGAGGATGAAGTAGAAGTGGTAGACATCGTAGCTCTCTGGGGATTGAAGTCAATACCTCCATGCAGGGTTTTCCAATTCCTCGCTCCACTCAGTTGTCTATCCCAACGGCGATACTAATCACCCACCAGAAACCTATTCCGACAACGTCACCGACTCTGGACCACGCACAACTACAGACGAGTAACAACAACCCTCAAACGTTTTCCAGGGTCGCCCTACCAGAAACACCCCAATCTAACCTCCTAAAAAAGGTCTAAAGCGACGGGCAAGGTCGGACCCAAAAAGAGGGGTAGGAACACTAAACCGGTCATCGAGACGGATGCTTTAAAACATTTAATCACCCTAGAGCAGATCTGTCAGGCGAACATGGACGACCCCAAGGTAAATTAAAAAAATAATAAAATAAAAAAACGATTACGAAAAAAAATAATTTGCAATAAACCAACAATTAAATTATGAAGTATAAACTAGTTAAATAGTTAGTACTTCATAAAATATGTCTCCGTGTGAGGTATGCGGCTTCGAATTTAGGAGAAAAGATACGTTAACGAGACATGTTCGAGAACAACATGAGGGTGTCAAATACACTTGTGATACGTGCGGGCAAAGTTTCGCCCGTAAACCACGTTTAACACGACATTCTCGGATACATGGAAATTTACCAATTACTTGTTCCGTACGCGAACCTACGTCTCCCGAAAGCCAATCAACACCGTCCAAAAACGATCCTACACCGGCCAAGGATGAATCCATGCCATCCAAAAGGGATCCTTTTCACTCGCTGGAGGTTCCCGCCCCTGACGAGAATGATTTTGCCTCCAATGCGGAGGAGATGTTAGCCTTAGGGTATGCGATTCTAAGTGCTAGATTCACTCCACCCGATTGTCAGACAGACCTTGAACGTTTTATGACACCGTTTACTTACCCCCTTACTCGTGGGATTCTTATGGATAACACATCAAAAAACAGCTCTAAAACTACAAAACCTACGGTGCAGGGGTCTGCTCAGGGCAGAACCCACACTGATACCATTACGCTAGGGCCTGTATCCAGCGATACTCGTGCCGATTTATCGGTGCGTGTGACTGGTAAGGCTTAGAAAGGTACCGTGCGACGTCACCGTAAACTACAGATTGCTCGGGAAAAGGCCGTGCAGTACTGGGTACTGTCCATCGATGGCTCCTCGCTGGACGCCATTAAGAATGCTGGTTTCGTGGGCTTCACTGGAGTGGACAAGGGTTCCTTCAAACTCCCACAGCACACGGAAACCACCAAAACCACTGCAGCCGGTCTACGGCAGGGGGTGGGACTAGCGAGATGGGGGATCTCGCTGTGGAGCTCGCTGGTGTCGCTCTAGGCACAGGGGGAGGCGGTGGCTCATTCGGAAGCTTGTTCTTCCATGTATGAGTCCACCCTACTGGAAGAATCGGATGGGACCCTTCGGGATCCAGCCGATGTGCGTTCTAGTGGTCCTGATGAGTGGGAGGATCTTGGGACTGGGAGCTTGCCTGTCGGGGGGAGGAGGTGCCACTAGCCCTCTCGGGACTGATGAGGTGTAGCTAGGTCCCTTTAGGACCATGGGGACGCTACGTGCGATTCAAATCAATCTGCACCATAGTAAGGCGGCCTCTTCGGTACTCTGCAGGAGGTTTGCTATAGATGGTCTTGATCTGGCCCTTATACAAGAACCGTGGATTTGCCATGGCAAAATCCTCGGTCTTGACGCGTCGGGGTCACTATTTTATTACCAAACTGCTGCTAGACCTAGGGCGTGTATTCTGGTTCGGAGGGATCTTTGCTGTATCTCTCTACCGCTGTACACGTCCAAGGACACGGCGGCCGTGAGGCTAGTCCTGGCCACTGGGCGTGCCAAGTTGACTCTCACGACTGCCTCTGCATATTTTGCCCACGACGCGGACTCTCTCCCGACAATTGAGGTGATCAATTTGGTCAATCAATGTGAAAAGAGAGGGGAAAAATTAATCATTGGCTGCGACGCCAATGCTCATATCATCACGTGGGGCCGTTCTGACTGCAACAGGACAGGTGATGATTTACTAGAATATTTAGTTGGTTGTAACCTCTATATTCTAAATCAAAACAATGAACCTACTTTTGTTACTTCTAATAGAAGGGAGGTAATTGACCTTACGCTAGCCACAGAAAACCTCGTGTCTTCCGTGTCTCATTGGCATGTGTCTAATGAGCCGTCTCTGTCGGATCATAGGCACATTTGCTTTACTGTCGCGACTACCTCTGCCCCGGCGGGGACGGAGATACGCAATCCAAAACGGACCAATTGGGCCGGCTATAGGGAAGACCTAATCGTACGCTACGGAGGGGGTCACACTCCTAAACTTACTTCACCTAACGATCTTAATAGGGCTGCTGGTGGCTTGCAGTGCTCTATCATTGTGTCGTTTCACCGAAACTGTCCACTTAAGACCGTAATCCGCTCGAGGCAAGTCCCTTGGTGGAAGGCGGATCTCAGCCGGCTTCGGAAATGCACGCCCAGGCTCTTTAACAAGGCCAAGCGTACGGGTGACTGGACTGGCTATAGGCAGTCCCTTAATACCTACAACAGGGCCATTAGAGCTGCTAACGACTCCTGGAGGACCTTTTGTGAGCAAGTCTCCAGTGTCCCTGCTACGGCTAGGGTTATGAAGATCCTAGCGCATGATAATACACATCGACTTAATACCATTAAGTTACAAGAGGGTGTGCACACTAAAGTCAGGGGCTGAGACTCCCAAGCATATGCTGGAGGTCCACTTTCCTGATTAAACTGTAATCAATCCAACAATACCTGACTATCTCTACCCTAATCTGCACAGGGCGATGAGAGAGGACTGTCTTGTAGCCAGGCAGGTTGTTACAATTCCTAAGCTTCGGTGGGCTGTCAACTATTTTGAGTCCTACAAGTTCCCGGCACCCGATGGTGTCTTCCCTCGGCTTTTGAAGGACGGCTTAGATCACATCGTCTCTCCGTTATGCAAGATCTACACAGAAAAAAGGGTGTTTATGTTTTCAACATCTAAACATGTTTTGAAGTTAAACATTGGTGTGAGGTAATGTTTATTGCTTTGATGTTGATGTCTAATTACATCTCTGTTTCTCTAAGGATCCTTAATATGTGTTCCAAATAGAAACGCTTCTTATTTTATCACGTTTTAGAGATAAACACAGAATAATCTTAACACTAAGCTAAACACCAACGGTTGCCAGGTGTTATTTAATGTAACATGTTTTTAATTCGTTGGTATATGGTTTAAATTTTTTAAATCTTCATTTTATGAGGAATTATAATATTTTAGAAAAACAATGAAAAAGTGGAGGTATATTTTACCACAAGGTGAATAATCTAATTAGATTAAAATAATGTAAGCTACAATGACTTTCATTTCATATTGAGAAAAGGACTTCCTTTACTCAAATTTTGAGCAAAATATATGTTTAAAGTGATTGTTCGACATGAAGAATAAATAAGCTTTCTTGGCATTAATAATAGAACAACATTTCCAACTGGTCGGCTAGATTTGTTCAAATAGGTATATTCCCATTGCGCAAAGTTTCATATGAACTTAGCCCAACCGCGGGTTTTGTATTTACAATTCAAACGACGCTATTTGTCGAATTAGGCGACCTCAAATGGGCTAGCGATTTCAATACATTCTTACTGCCATGAAAGCGCCACTATTTGACGACTATGCAACAAGATGATAATAAAAAACGACCTCGGTAAGTTTTCAACACCGTGTGTTCTAATTATATAATATAATGTCTATAGCTAGCCCAGTCTCCCGTACGCTTGACTTTATTAAAAAGCCTTCGAGTACATTTCCGAAACCGACTAAGATCCGCATTCCACCAAGGAACAAGCCTCGAGCGGTTTACGGTCTAAAGTGGAGAGTTTCGGCGATAGGACTTAATGATAGAGAACTGAAGGACACCAACCGCCCTCTCAAGATCCTTAGGTGAAGTTACCTTAGGGGTATGACCACCCCCTGTAGCGTAGGAGTAAGTCTTCCCTATAGCCGGCCCAATTGGTCCGTTTTGGCAGGGAGCACAAATCCAAAGGAGAGTCAAAGATAGAAGGGGGAAGGCACTTTATAACGGCCGGGCACCATGACTCTCACGCGCACCTACCTCGCGCACAGCCGAGGAGTAAGACGTCACGTGATCCTTTGAGAGGGAAATTCAAAAAGGGTAAACCCGAAAACATTTACACTTTCGGCCCAAAAAGGTCAAGGAAAATCTTAGAAAAAGGTCAGGGAAAACCTGGAAAAGTCAGGGAATTTGGTTCTGAAAATTCCGTGGCAACCCTGTATTATAACCATATTTATTATTTTTCTGTGAATATTAAGAGGTTAAAAATACAAGTTGGGAAAACCAAAATATTACCTCTCCGAGTCTAGAGGTCTACTACATAATCTTATTTACCTAGATAGGGAATTATTTCTCTTTTTTGAAGTAAATATTTAAGAAATATTGAAGCAGTATTCCAAGCATAGCGAATATACAGTAAAGCAGACGACATTTTACATCCAATAAGGATAAATCTTGGACATATGGAAAGCAGTCAATGGGGAAAGAACAGGAAATGAAGTCTACGCTTCAGCTCTTTACCGTATATTCTGATAGCTACATTCACAACTGGTTTGCAGTGTAAACACTATCGTCTCGTCTCACCTCAACAATATTCTTAGTTCGCGAACGTTAAATAACACCAAAGCTATATTGTAGCTAGACGCACTAATAGTCAATGCGCACCATAAAGAGAATATAAAGTCTGTAGCTACTACCCGTTTACCATTAGCCCTTTTACTATTCTAATTGCCACCATGATCTTTTCTTCTATTATAAAATCTTAACCTGATTATTTAAGTGTGTATTTAACTTTCGGCTCACTCTGAACCGTTGATGTCTCAAAGTTTACTTCACCTCAGGCCTCAATTATTTACTCTTTGTTTCACCAAGCCTATTGCGGATAATACTTGATATACCCGCCGGAGTCTCAGTCTTAATTTTCTTCATGAAATCACTAAACCAAGGATTATTCTATATACAGATGTAGTAAAGCTTAAGTAATATATAATCAGCCATTTCAAATAACAATATTAAAAGAAATCTTTGGAAAATCAAAATGAAACAGAGCTTTAAAGCTACAAAAGTACTAAATGCATCATAATTACGAAAAATACTTCCACATATTCACTTTATATTATGGAAAAAGGGAATCTCACCAAAAACATCTCTGTAAAAATATGCCAAGTTGTTTGGCCGTAAAAAGAAGTGAGATCTAAAATACGGCCAAGTTATTATCTCCAGGTGAACCAACATTTTATTCGACTTAAAACTTCTCAAGAATGTTTTTCTGACTTGGCCATTAGCATTTCAAAGATTCGTTTAATTCCAGATATGGATCGAAATTAAAATATTAAATCAAATTGGTTAAATATTCTTGATAAGCCTTTGTGGTTAAACTTGTAATTTCCGTTATTAACCTTCACGGGTGCAAAGAAGAAGGATGCAAGTTTGGAATGCTAATGGCCAAGTCAGAAAAACATTCTTGAGAAGTTTTAAGTCGAATAAAATGTTGGTTCACCTGGAGATAATAACTTGGCCGTATTTTAGATCTCACTTCTTTTTACGGCCAAACAACTTGGCATATTTTTACAGAGATGTTTTTGGTGAGATTTCACTCCTTTTTGTACGTGCATGTTCTTGTAGATTTATAGAAGTAGGATTATGAAGTGAAATAAACATTTGTACTTTTAGATTTTTATTTGTTCTTTCCAAGAGTTTTATTTGGCTTTGCCTTTTTCAACTTTTTGCATTCAACTTTATTTTTTTTCTCAGGCTGTGATAATTGTTAACCGTATTTCTATTCGAAGATCACAATATTGTGGCAAGTAACACTTTTAATCAACAGAATAGATTTAAAAAAAACTAAATGAATCAAAACACGCTTAGAACCATTTCAGACGAAATGAAAAGGAAATGAGTAAAAAATTTAATTACTAAAACATTATGTAAAAAACATAAATTTTGCAATAATACGAAAGAATCATATTAGTAAAAAATATTAATATTAAAAGACGAAAAAATTAAATTATAATGTCCTATTACGAGGGGATATAAATTATAAAACCCCCATTTCAGGGGCTAACAGGGGAAAATTCCCGCTTTTGGGACTTTTTCCTTTCTTTGTATGCTAAGTCCTACTTGTATGCCAAATTTTATCATTCCCGCAACACCGGAAGTGCCCTAGAGGTTTAGATGATGACTCTAACTCTAAACCCCCATTTCAGGGGCTAAAAGGGGAAAACTCCCGCTTTTGGGACCTTTCCCTTTCTTTGTATGCTAAGTCCTACTTGTATGCCAAATTTTATCATTCCCGCAACACCGCAAGTGCCCTAGAGGTTTAGATGATGACTCTAATTTTAAACCCCCATTTCAGGGGCTAAAAGGGGGAAACTCCCGCTTTTGGGACATTTCCCTTTGCTTGTATGCTTAGTGGTACAAGTATGCCAAATTTCATCATTCTAGCACCACCGGAAATGCCCTAGAGGTTTAGATGATGACTCTAATTTTAAACCCCATTTCAGGGGCTAAAAGGGGGAAACTCCCGCTTTTGGGACTTTTCCCTTTGCTTGTATGCTTAGTGGTACAAGTATGCCAAATTTCATCATTCTAGCACCACCGAAAATGCCCTAGAGGTTTAGATGATGACTCTAATTTTTAACCCCCATTTCAGGGGCTAAAAGGGGGAAACTCCCGCTTTTGGGACTTTTCCCTTTGCTTGTATGCTTAGTGGTACAAGTATGCCAAATTTCATCATTCTAGCACCACCGGAAATGCCCTAGAGGTTTTGATGATGTGTCAGTCAGTCAGTCAGTCAGTAAGTCAGTCAGTCAGTCTCATAATGTGTCATTTTCACATAGGATTATCACAGAAACCAAATGAGTTAGAAAGCTGGAAGTTGGAGGACTTCTTAGGATTAACACTGTGCCCTTGAGGTGCAAATATGAGTGGTGTACTATTCCCCAGTACCGAGTTAAGAGGGGGTCAAAATGAGGCTGAAATGTTTCGGGTAAAGGATTGCTGGTAGTGCACGACAACTTGGCGGGTGCACTGCCGTGCACCCAGATATTAAGGTTCTGGATGATTTCTTAACACATCAACACTAGGCTAACTGCTAACGCGACGCACTAGTGTAACAATGGACGGACACACACAGACAAAAGCATGTACTGCTTTTTAACTCTTTCCGTATTAATTTTGAGTTGAGAAACAAGATTATCTTAAATATTAAAATAAATATAATTAATATTAATTATTTTCTTCGTTAGTTGTTCGCCTTATTGAGCGTTACATCGTTTTGATAAAGAACAATTAAATATTCTTGAGAGACTTGACTAATATTGGCGTTTGAAATGAAGCATACGCCGGTTGCTTCGCCTTATTCAAATAGGTAGTATATAAGGGTTTCGAATCGCAGCTAAGATAAGAACAGCGCAATTGCGTGAACCTTTGGTGGAAGCCCCACCATTGGGAGGCCAGACGTTTCTCGTAACCCTGGCCGATCGCCGCGTATATCTTAACCATAAGAATGATGATGGAGTAGAAGCCAGGTGTACAGACTGGTGTCCATGTGGGATGGGCAAAAACAAAGACCAGAAGATGGTGGTGATTAGAAGCCAGGTGTACAGACTGGTGTCCATGTGGGATGGACAAAAACAAAGACCAGAAGATGGTGGTGTTAGAAGCCAGTAAGTACAGACAGTTGTCCATATGGGATGGACATAGAGCAGATGACGGTGGTGATTAGAAGCCAGTGTGTACAGACTGGTGTCCATATAGGATGGACAAAGACCATAAGAGGGTGGTGATTAGCAGCCAGTGTGTACAGACGTGTCCAGGTGGGATGGGCATAGACCAGAGGCTGTTGGTGTTAGACAGGCAATGGAGTAATAGCCTGTAAGTGTAATACAATTTTCGAAATTTCCGGAAATTGAGAACACGTTTGCTCCGATTTTCAAACTGCGAACGCGGTCCCCTGGGGTGTAAGTCAATAACAACAGACAGACACACACACACACACAGACACGTCGAAATTAGAACCTCTCCGTGACATACGTCACTCGGAGAGGTAAAAACACTGGAAAGGGTCAGTAGATTAAAAACATTAAAAAAATTTGATAATAACCATCGCCTAGGCTCTGTAAGCACGGACGCGGCACGCGCGATTCACGAAGCGGCACGAGTATCGGAGTATCGGCGTAAAACTTAAGCCTCGGCCGTAATAACGTAAAGAAACTTCTCTGATTTATTCTCTCTCGCTTGCGCCGAGTGCGCATTTGCACCACGCTCTTAGAGAGTCACTGGCACTGGTAACGTTTTTGAAAGGGGGCTGACGGAGAATTTAATCTCTCCGGCTCTCCTCTATTTTTGTGCTCACTGGTTTTGGGTTGCGTATCTCCGTCCCCATCGGGACAGAAGTAGTCGCGACAGTAAAGCCAATATTCCTATGAACCGGCAGAGACGGCTCATAGGACACATCTTCCTCCGTGATTACCGCAGTCGGATATCCATTTTTGACAATGGCCATCATTTCTGAGCTGACGGCGTCCCTGTAGGACTTAAGTCCTTTTGGCCGCCGCCTACAAAGTGCCAGGCGAAGGAGTCAAGTCCTCCACTCTCGGCCTCTTCGTCGGGTTGTCACTGGGGTGGTGACCGCTTCAGAGGCCGATTTTGCTTTTCGCCTAGCAATCTGTAGTTTAAGACGGCGTCGCTCGGTGCGTTTAGTAATCCTGGGGGGTTGGGTCCTGCCAAAGGCGCAGACACCACTGGAGTCAGACACACGTTTTTCTCAACTCCTTTTCAATTTCCTCTGGGTTCATTTTTAGCTCCCTAGATTTGTCTTCTGGCCATTCGGTTTTGGGTTTCTTTAGCCAATAAGGCCCCTCCCACCACCTCCCACCACATCAGCTTTCGGTATACTTGGATGCTCAACTTGTTATTCAGTTCTTTTTTATTAGAATGTCGAAAAATGGCATTGATCTATTTTTTTTCTATTTCTAATGTGAATTGTATGGCTTGGTGTATTGAGTTGATAAATTCTTAAAATGTTTGTAAGTTATTCTGGCCATGCTAGTACATAATCTACATATCTCCACCAAAAATCAACTTTAAATGGGGAATTTAACAGAGCAATTCTTTCTAATTGGTCCATATATATATATATCACACACTAATGGGCTCAAGGATGATCCCATAGCTAAGCCCTCTATTTTAATGTATACCTTGCCATTTGCTTTAAAAAATGGGTTTTTAACACATAATTCTACTAATATGATAATTTCATTTATTTCTAAATGGTTAAGCTTTATGTTAACCAGCCGCTGTCGTAATGTTTCTATGGCGTTTTTAACCGGGACGCTTGTGAAGAGCGAAACTACGTCGAAGGACACGAAAAAATCGTCTTTATTTATTTCTAGTTTTTTGAGTTCTTGAATTAACTCTCTAGAGTTGTTGAGCGAATGTTCGTGCTTATGTGCTAGGAAACCGAGTTTTTTAACAATTAATTTTGCGATGGGTTGGGCTGAAGAGTTAATATTTTCGACAATCGGTCTAAACTTTCATGTTAGTTTGTGCATTTTTGGCAAAATGTACATTCTAGGGGCTGCATAATGGGTGGCGATAAGTTGTTTCTTATATCGGTGTTAATGTAATGCAATCTTTTATCGTATTTTTTACTTTGGTGTGGAAAGAATTGGTTGGGTCCCTTTTCATTTCTTTATGTTTTGATGTCACTGAGTAGTTCGTTTAAGCCTGGTGTGTATTCTTCTTTGTCTAATAGGACAATGCATCCGCCTGTATCTGCGCGTGTTATAATTAGGTCACGGTTGTTCTTCAGTTCTTTAAGGGCTGAGAATTGTTCTCTTGGAAGGTTGAGTTTAGGTTTGTTATAAGTTTTTATTATTTTAATAAACTTTGTGCTAAGCAGGGTTTATCTGTAGTATTAAGTTTATTAAGTCCGGTTTCAATTTCCGTAATGAGGTCTTCTTTATTTAATGTTTTACGAGCTGTAGGGAAATTAACCCTAGTTCTAAGATCGCATTTTGGTTTTTTGTTAACACATGGGACGATTTGTTAATTATTTTGTGTGTAAATACGAACACTTAATAACTCCGATGTTGAAGTTGAAAATTGAACGCATCGCCAAGCCTTGTCATACACACGGCTCGGGGTTTTAATCGACATGTTGACTTTTGGCAACTAGGTCGGTGAGGAAAGAGACAACGCGGTAGATTATCTTATCAGTTCGAATCCTTGCAGAGTCCTTTAATAATTTGATAAGTGTAAAGTCGTGCTATTCTACTTAAATGCAGTTGAAAACGATGTTAAAAGAATAAAAATGTGAGACATATTGATGTTAAGCAGCTAAATGTAGCTTAAAGTTTAATTAATTAACTAAACCCCAATCAAACGTTCCGTCAAAAGACTAAAAAGTCGTTTAAAGTGCTGTTAAAAGAATAAAAAGTCGTTTAAAGTGCTGTTAAAAGACTAATTTTCAATTTAAAGTGTTGTGAAAGGGCAAAACATGTAATTAAAAGTTAGGTTTCTTATGGGCCGTTTATTTACCATCCGAGTTTCTCTATTCCCGTTCACCGACCTCGTTATTTACATTTCCTATCCTTGAAAACGCGAAATAGGCCTATCAATAAAGAGAAATTGACGAATATTAAGTTGAAAAAATTTCTAAAGTTTATATTTAGGAGTATGTAATTCGGATATTAAGTTGAAATAACTCCAAAAATTTGGAATATGCCTATATATTCAGTTAAATGGTATTAAATTTGAATATAAATAACTCCTAAAATTGGAAATATTTTGAAATTGGCATAGGCCGTTTATTAACCATGAGAGTGTCTCTATCCCCCTTCACCGGACACGTTATTTGCATTTCACTATCCTTGAAATTACGAAATATGTCTATATTTTCAATAAAGAGAAATTGGTGAATATTTAGTTGAAATAATATCTAAAGTTTGAAATATAATTAGAAGCATTAAGTTGAAGTATATTGGCTTGAATTTCATGAATATGACGGCGGCACCGTTATCTTAAATAGTTCCGGAACACCTGCTTCAAATTCCGTATCATTAACGTAAGTCGAAACAGAGGTGTTGGAATACACTATGTTTAGCTTAACATTATTACTTACGTTGTTCGACTTAAATATATCTGACATTGTTAATATATAACTATTATAAAACAGATAATGAAAATGAATGATGAAAAAGTGGTCGGAAGTGTTGTTAATCTACTAAAATACGGATCAAGCTGACGTGAAATGAAATCATTCGATTGAAAGCGAACTAATATGACTAAGACAGTAGATCAAAGTGGTGTTAAATTACTTAATTGTGTATTAAATCGCATTCAAAGGAAATGAAATGACTAAAGTACAATTGTAAGTGTTGGCAAAACAAAAAAAAATTTAAGTTCTGTTTAAAGTCTAATAAAAGTCCCGCTATTCGACTTAAATGTGTTTGATATTGTTATTATATTACTGAAATAAAACTGATAATGAAGTTGAATGTTCAAAAAGTGGCCGAAAGTGTTGTTAATTTACTAAAATGCGTTTGAAAACGCTGTGAAACGAAAACATTCAATTGAAAGCAAACTAATATGACTAAGGAAGCGGATAAAAGTGTCGTTAGTCTAATCAAATCTTTTTGAAAACGTTGTCAAATGAATAAATATCAAAAAAAATTACTGTGAAATGAGTAACATAACGAATAACAGTTACATCATATCTCTAAAATGTACATGAAAGCGATGGTAAATAACTCAAATGTGATTGAAATGGTTCTTAAGTGACTGAAGCTGAAAATCCTTTCACGATGCTGTTAAGCGGTTCCCTAGTTTTTGGAAATGTGACCAGACTGGTTTATATTCCCCGGTGAGATGTACCTCGCGGAATAGAGACAGAGCACCTCAATTTACATGGAATTTAACAAAGTTTCGTATATTCTCCCAACCCAAATGGAATATCAAACCATCCGCAAGATTGATGACAAACAATCCATGCAGAGAACCGTGAAAATCACAAAGTTCTTAGACCTGAGGGGGCGCTTTTTTAAATAGGCGGGTGGTGACCCCAGTAAACTCACGACATTTGGATAAATTGTCCTGGGCCGATCAAATGTTTTTACATCTTTAAGTGACGATATCGTGACGGAGAGGTATTACACTGGACGTGTCAGGGTGCGTGTGTCTGTCACCGCTTTCGCAGTTCCCAAATCGGAGTTCACAGAAACCAATTTTTCGCTTCCCATTACCATAGTTAGGATTAAGAAATACGAGGCGATCGGCTAGGGTTACAAGAAACGCCTAGCCTCCCAATGGCAGTGCTTCCACTGCAAACAAAACCTAGGGTTTTTTTCGTTTAAAGCATTCCAAAGTAACTCCTGATGCGTGAGCTGAACTAAATTGAATTCGAATTTATATACTTTCCCTTCATATTCAAAGGGATATGATAGAAGTATTTACCCCATCGCTAAATATAATGATGGCAATATAAAGCTTCATGTAATTGCGGGTTTCCTACTAATTTATTGAGAATCAATCGCCTTATATACTCTAAATTTTTAAAAATTGTAATAGAGGGATACGCTTGAATTCAAACGTCAACATTAGCTATGTTTAAAATGATTTAGAGAATGAAATTTGTCAAAACGATTTAACTAGATATAAAATAACGTATATCAATTATATTCATTTAATTATTTAAGAAAAACCCATTAATTGCGTCTCGACTTGCAGAGGTTTATTTTTTTTTCCCAACTTGTTCTAGTCGGGTCGATCGAATATGTATCAACGCTAATTGTCTTGTATTTTGTTGAACTATGCGTGTCATTCGACGGGAAATGGAGTCAGATAGCGTGCCAGTATCCTTTTACTTAGATTGCTAAATCAGAGCCTTTATAGCGCATAGAGGGTATAAAGAAGAGGAGTAGTCACTTTAACGTTTACCAATATAAAAGGGAATATCTCGCCAAATATTTACTATTCAATACCGATTTTTCTATTTGGGTACAATACCTTCTCTGTACAATACATATCATTAGTGGTTGAAAATGTCACCTACTTAACTGTATATGTGTGGAGGCGGAGAGTGATATTTAGACAAAAACTTTTACGATAACTGAATACAAAAACTGTCCATTCCTCTTCTTTATATCCTCTAAGATAGCAATCTACATTCTCACGTATTCGTGCGCGCTTGATAATGGTGATTATAATTCTAACGCATTTTGACATTGTGCCTCAATACGCTACAGCATACTGTAGAGTATACACTTGGCCAAAAGTTGGCAAATGTAGACACACCTTAAAATCAAGTAACGATCGACATCGTCATTTCGCGAAACAAACAGACTCCCATGACATCAAATATTCAGATCTCGTCTCCGTGGAAAATGACAACTCGCACATTTTCGCCAAATTTCGAAGCTAAATAACAAATTGTCTGGGAACATCAAATAACGTAATATAATATATCAATATTACTCAAATAATTTGGCGTTATCGGGTAACGTAATCAACGATATTAAATATGTTATTTTCCAATGTAACCTTGAGAATGGCCCTGGATAAGATAAGGTTTCAAAGTTATCATTTGCAAAAATTGATCGCTTCCAAGACACTAGAGAAAGTGATTTATATAACGACATTTATATTCCAAGGATAAAATTTCTGTTTTCAGGCATACGTCATGCAAAATACGGGCGAATTCAATTTCAAAGCTGTTTCTAAATATTATTATGTTGTAGCGGAATTTTTAACCAATTTCAAAACGTAAATGCATGCAGTAATTAAATAAGCTTCCTGATTTTAATTTCGATTAATTACAGTAATAAGCTTCAATTAATTCCTGACGCTGGAAATCTCGTAAGTAAAATTCGAATTTTAATTTCATTTCTTTGTAAGAAGAGAAATTAAAGAGTTTACGAGTTTTTAACGAAGTATGGAAAAAAAAAATATTATTTTTGAATATTGAATAATCTTCGGCACATTTCCGACCGATTAAACTCTAGGCGTTTACTTTTTTTCAGAACACCGACTTGAGATATGATTTAACTAACTATTGGTGGGATATCCATAATAATAAAGCATACACTACTGGTTATCAACTGGGACCACCCATCCAATTCACATATTACACGTTTTTGGTCAAATACTTTCGACCGGAAGATGTTAAAGTCACCAGAATGTTTAACAGTACCGCTTATGGGGTATAAAATTTTGATAATGAACCTGACCCTTAAAATTAAACCCGAAAATAATTATCAGGCTTTGCTCATTTTACTCTTGTGGGCTCTACTTGTCAAAATTTTGTATTGGAAACTAGCACAATTGGGAACAACCCTTGGAAAAAAGCAAATAGGCAAGAGTTTGCATTTTACCTAAACGTTTTTGAATAATGTTAGGCTTGAATATATTCTTATTAATACGAAAGACATTTCACATTGAAACACGTAGGTTCTCTGGGGATCGCAATCGTGTTATTTGTGTCAATAACAAAAGCCAATGTGTATTCTTACCACGTTTACCAATCATCCCCAAAAATCTATACTCTCGACGACTTAATGAAGGAGCCCAACATGAAGGTCTTCGTCCAAGATGATTTTCACATCAAACGCTACATGAAAGTATGTCACTACGTCTTTGAAGAAATATTAATTCCGCTGTTAAATCACAATATTATAGCATCTCTCTACTATTATGTTTTCCTTTCTACATGAACTCTTCTTTTCAGACGTTTTAATCCCACTAAAAATTCTTAAGACAGGCAAATAATAATAATAATTACGATGCAGATCACCGATCACTTTTGACACTTTCCTTTAGAAAAGGTCGAATCATAAATATTATGCATTTCCAGAAATATTTCCATGATTTTTACGACGATTATCTGGAAAGGGTTATGAAACTGAAAGAGTCTGGGTTTAATGAAAAGGAAGTATTCAAAGCGAACGAAAATATAGCGTTTATAGCCTATTCTACGGTAATGCGACGTCACTGTTTCTGGTATAAACACCTAGAGGGAGTCAACTACGGGGAGATTTTCATGGAACAACCCTTCTCCTATCTATTTTCGCAAAACGCATCCTTGGAAGGCAGAGAAATATTCGTTCAAAGGTACCAAAACCAGACCCTTATGGTTACATAAAATATAATTAAGACATACCCTAATTGATGAAAATCTAATTAACTCATTAGCTCTTAAAATAGTTAATTAATTACTGACAGATTGCAAACTTTTCTGGAAACTGGTCATGATATTCGTAGCGAATTCGTATGGTTGACCAATTTTTGCCTTGAGATTGAAAGCAACAAAGATCAAATCATCAAGAATTTGACCTCTAACCTGAAAACTTTGGCTCCGGCTTTCGCCAGTCTAATTGTTCTGTACATGTTGAGTGTGATTGCTCTCCTGGTCGAACGTGACGTAAAGAAGATGAATCCAACTACAGGCCCGGATGATACATACAAGCAGAAATACAAACTCAGACCTAGGAATTTTTTTCGATTATAGCATTCCAAAGTAACTCCTGATGCGTGAGCTGAACTAAATTGAATTCGAATTTATATACTTTCCCTTCATATCCAAAGGGATATAATAGAAGTATTTACCCCATCGCTAAATATAATGATGGCAATATAAAGCTTTAAACAGTTGCTAAAATATCTACGAGTTTGCGTTTACATGACTTAAAAAGTTAAAAGTAATTAATCGCGGAAGCCCATTAAATTATCGTAGGAAATAACAATTACCATAGCTGGTATAGCGTACGTCTCTGCTGGGGTAAGAACTTCTTTAAACTCCATGGATGGGGGGTTAGTTTTTCCCCCTTTTCCCAGCCCTGTTAGACATCTCGAGCTCCTCTGTTGGAAGTCTTTCTTCACGAGAGCGGGGCGCGACTTCTTCAGCCCATGAACACTGGATCTCTAAATGGACCGGAAAACGGGGAAGACCCCTCAATATAGCACGTTTGGTTTTTAGAAAATAAACAAGATGGCCCCGGCCATATTATGCTTTGCGCGCCCTCTTTTGGCTAGAACTGGTGTGATTCCGGCAAACATTTTTGGCGGTATTCTCTTTTTCTTTATCAAATATCCTTTCGATTGTGAACAAAATCAATTTAGTATGACTTTGGTTTAATATAATCATTGAACTTAAAATAAATTCTTTAACAAAAACAATTACAGTTGTTTTATACTATACAAACTATTTTTGAATTAGTATTCACAATAAAATCTTTCTAGTGCGGTTTGATAAACTAAATGATAGTTTCGACAAAGCAGTTTCAACGGTTATTTTCAGTTACAATTTTTTATAAACAAACATGATAATTTGTAGATTAAATTATAAGCATTAGTATTCGCAACAAAATCGTTCTATTAACGTCTGATTACTCAAATAACCCTTAATAATAAATTGGACCAGGCAGTTTGTAAGGTTCTTTTCACATACAATTTTTGACAAACCAAAATTATTATTTGAAGTTTAAATTTGCCTGTAAGCGTTCTTAATAATTTATTTAATTATCTGTTGTTTTAACTTATAATAAGTGTAGTCAATTACTTACCATGACTAATCTTAATAGTTTCTTAAATAAATAAAATACGTTGACGTTGCAAAGCCACATAAGTATGGTTCTAAATGCTATTAATAAATTTAAATCTAATTCCGCGCGCGAAAAAGGGCGGAAAGGCACCCAGCCAGCCTGCCAGCAAGGGTCAGGCCAATAGTTTTGCAACTCGAAGCGCAAAAGCAAAAACACAAATAATGTGATATGAAGTTCAAGTATCATTTTTTTCGTCTTGTTGATAAATAATATCCAATGCCAAAATTGTAAATTCAGTATTCAATCCACAATATATTTAGGTCTAATGGTCCAAATGTAATGAAACTTTAATGAGAGATGTGCTACTATCTATTATATCTAAAAATGGTTAAAAACTTTCAAATTAATTAGTTTTGTCAAAATGATAAATTTAGTACTTTCAGGCCCTTTCCAAGATTAAACATATCGCTTACACATGGCACTAAAAATCCTGTAACTAAACCAAATTACAGGCCATAAAGCTTACAACACATCTAAATGGGAAAGTTCAGAAAAGCCCTTGTGTTTCTACCAAGTAAACGTTACTATGTTAACGCAATTTTAGTTCAAAACTGTATTTATTGGAAATATTACATATTTTGAAAAACAATGAAGAGTAGAAAAATCATGATTAAGAAACTAACTGAAAGGGTGGGGGAAAAGTATCACAATATCAGTTACTGTTGGTAAAAAAACCAGGATTTACTTGAGATATAGTTTTAAATTATACTTAGTTGTCAAGCAGGTCCAAGAAGAAAAAAGCTTCCTCTCAGCGATACTCTACTTTTTCGATGACATTCTGAAGCTTCTTGCGAGGGAGACCTTACATTTTAATGCAATAATTTTTTATCAGTATCATTTGGTAACGAACGCAGAACGTTCTCATTATATGTGTTATTCAACTGATCAGGTTTCGCGAGACCTGCCCCTCGGCACGTTTACAAATCTAAGAATATTGGTTCAAGAGGTCTTGGTTTTATAATCTATTACTCTCTAAAAGGCCTGTTTTGGACAAGGATGGGGATGGGTTTCTTTCTTGGAAAATGGTTGTAAGTACTGAATTGTGGATTAAATACTGAATTTACAATTTTTACATTAGAAATTCTGAATTTACAATTTTTACATTAGAAATTCTGAATTTACAATATTTACATTAGAAATTATTTTTATTCAAATATTTATCCTATTTAATATAATAACACACCTCAGGGTGAAATTTCAGGACATTTGGATCAGTAGATCCGAAGATATCATCAGTTTGGCCTTGGAAATAATTTTTACACAAAAAAGCTTTAATCTTTCTTAGTATAATAAAACACATTGAAACACACGTCTCACTACAATTTAAGGTCATTTGAATCAATAGGTCAAAGAAAGGATCTGGCAAAAATGCCTACCTCCTCCCATAAAACTTAATGTTAATTTTCGGTTCCTTCGAATTTTCTTCAAAAGTCGCGCTTATACATGTAAATCGAATTCTTTGAACTGGGGGTGTAGTTATAAGGAAAAATGGGGGTGGAATGCTCTGAGAGTCGGAATGAAGGCTGGTTATCTAAGTCAGATCTAGGCTCTATTTAGCGCCATCATGTCGGCCTAATTTTAATACATATGCCAAAGTAATTTTAAACTGTTTTGCTCATACATAAAATTTACAATTAAAAAACTAAATTTAATAGATAGTTAACAATGAATAATTATTTCTTCCAAATTGCTAAAATAGTAGTGTACGTAGATGACGCTACAATAGGGAAACGCCGGTAGGCTGCTAGGCATAGAAAAGCGTCTGCAATCAGCAAGGAAGTGAGTTCGAAGATATTTTTTTGCAAATTTTGAAGTTTGGTTCATAACTGTTGCGTTTACGAATGGGATGATGATATTGATATTGTTTCTTGATGTCTAGATAATGGTTTTCCTTCTAGTGAGAGAAACATGTACATTTATTTCTAAACTCATTACTTAATGTGAAGTTGTAGTATTAGGTTTTTAATTATCATGTTAACAGTGCTTATTTTGATTACGTTTATAAAAATAATATTGAACTTTTTTTCTTAAAGTTAGTGATCATAAGTGATGATTAGTAATTGATTACTCTTATTAGTTAAAATTAAGAAGTTATTAAATAAATTATCATTAACGTTTATAGGTAAATTTAAACTTGAAACGATATTTTGTCTTTGGAAAATATGTAACTGAAAAGAATCCAATTAAGAGTTAATTAAACAAATTATCATTATCCTTTTTAGGCAAATTTAAACTTGAAATGATAATTTTTCATTGTCAAAATTTGTTACTGAAAAGTGAAAAGAACCTTAGAAAGTGCTTGTGCTTCGTAAAATTTATTATTAGGATTATTTGAGTAATCAAACGTTAATAGAAAGATTTTATTGCGAATGCCAATACTAAAATTAAACATCAAATTATCGTTTTTGTTTGTCCAAAATTGTAACGCGCTTAAAGTTTAGCTTATCTAATCCCAAAACCTAAATTCCCAAATTAAATGTACAGGTATGGTTAACCTCAAAAATGTGTCTGTCTAGAAGCACTTGCAAGTTAATTTAATTAACTTACAATATAAATATATATTTATTTAATTCGAACACTTACAGAGATGGTAATATCATAAACTTGCTTAGTTACAGAGGTTTCCCTGATACACTCTCCAGAGACTACGGTATTAATTTCTTTTGGTTTACAAATCAAATATCTCTTACTTTAAAAACGTGTTTAGTTTTTATTATATTTCAGACTTTCCGACGAGTACAATTCCTAAAATAATTTTGTAAACCTTCTAATGCTAAAAACGCGACGTATTTTATAATTGTAGCGCTACCCGTTTTAAACTGCCTATCTACCATTCGCGAATTTCCCGCCAAGAGATTTCAATTCTCGGCATTGTATAGGCGCGCTACCATGGAAACGCGAGACTACCCTCGAACAAAGTTCCCTCCTCCCTGCCCTAACTAAGCAAGACGCGAGAGGAACGCGCCGGCTGCCGACGTGAGAGAGATGCTAGGTTTAAGCAACATAACTCGAGCTTGTTAATATGACTAGACGGCCGAGAGCATAAAGGCGTCAATCCGTGGAGTGAGAGCTCTGTAGATAGTGCGGGATCGAAACCCGGTCGAGGAGGAAAATAATTTGATAATTAAATAAAATTCTTTCACGTTGCAGAGCCACCTAAGTGTGATACTGAGTACTTTTTAAAAATTTCTGAATTCCGCACGGGAAAAAGAGGGGGGAAATGGGGGAAAAAGGCGCGCCCAGCCGTAAAAAATAGTCGGACTAAACCTTTGCACCATCCGATAGATGGCGCAAAGCAAAAAGGAACGGCCACTGTCGTTAAATGATTTTTAATAGGTTTATGAAGAATCATAAAAAACCGAATTGTCTTGACTGTTCTCAAATTCACAGCTCCCATCCCTTCCCCTGATGCTATGCTAGAGAGCGTTCGGTTTTGGTTTTGAACTAGAATAGGGCGTTTTCCGGTCCCTTTAGAGATACAGCGTTCATTTTCAGCCAGGGTTGTTGATTTTTTTTGATTCAAATCGGATTTTTTTGATTTTAATTGATTTATTTGATTTTTATTGAACTACTAGATAGTAAATTTCCAACATGAAAACTTTTGAGTCAAAATTAGCCAAAAGCAAAATAATCATGACATTTAAGCAGCTATGGGATATTGTTACTATTCAAATGCTTACATAGAAAGACTAGCTTGACCGCTATTTCATTTCCTAGCCTTTCCAGCAGGACAAACTGGAGTTCTGGAGAACCTTAAACTGAAATATACCAAAAACATTATTATTTTTAATTTTAGGTCTTTCCTAGTTAAGGTTCTTCTCGAGTTTCTTAAACTACTACTTGGAATCTCAGAAAACATTTTTTAAAAATAAAAATAAATACTTGATTTTATTTAAATTTAAATAAAATGAGTCTGATACTTCATGGAGATTTAAAAAATTTATTTATTAATTTAAAATATAAGCAGGAGCTTTCGGACCGCGGTCCCTCTTCAGCTGCAACTTTGGCAATGAATGTGATAAAATTATACGAATGAGAACTAACAGTTTTTTTACATATGTTTTTTTTAGCAATACTACCCCATATCGTCTTACTCTTAATTTTTTTTATATATATTCTTTTTTTAAGTGAAAACCTCCCCACCCATTTATATTTATTGATCTTTGGTCTAAACTTAAATTGGCTCTATCCTTAATATAAACAGCTTCCTTGAAACAACGTTTATACCAATTCGTCTCCTGACATAAAATTTCTGCTGAATCCCAATCAATTTGATGGTCGTTATTTTGTTTTATATGTACCGCTGACCCATTATTTTCCTTAAACGTTTTAACACAATATTTGTGTTCTGTCTGTCGTTTCCTCAATTGACGTTTTGTTTGTCCTACGTATTTCTTTTTGCAATTACATTCAATTTCGTATACCACTCCAGTTTTTTTCATTTTATCTATTTTTGGTTTGTTTCTAATTAGTTCTGATTTTAATGTATTCGTTATCTTACTCACTAAAGTTAAATTATATTTTTTGAATTGTCTCTTCGTTTTCTCTGATATTCCTTTGATATATGGTAATGAAATTATATGTTCTTGTTTTTCTTTTGGGTTATTGTTCTTTACATCATGGTTTTCAAAAATTTGATTAACAATGTGTTTTGGGTACCCACTTGTTATGAATTGTTTTTTAAATTTATTTTTGTCCTTTAACGGATCATCCGATAACATTTTAATCAAATGATTTTTTTTAAAAAAATCGCTTGATTTAAGTCATGATTTAAATCAGTGATTTAAATCAAACCGATTTAAATCAAAAAACCCTGTTTTCAGCCTATATCTATTCCTCTACACAATAGGGCAAATTTTGAGGTACGAGTCGCACCTAAACCGGAGAACTAAGAATAGTTTTCGTGAGGTGGCGAATGTGTCGCCCTCCTTCAGCAGGCCCGTCGCCAGAAAGGTTACGCAGAGGGGGCAGTATCTTTCTGTGAGGGGACATGGCAAATACAATTTTTTATAGAATAATATAAATATCAAAGTTGTCAAACAATAAATATTTACGCAGGTATTTCATTATTGACACATTTAACATTTGAAATTGAAACTTTTTCTGAAAAGTTTAAAAAAAATAAATTATTAATAAACAATTCTAAATCTAAATTTCTGGTCAGATCTTTTTCGTAGGCTAGCGAAGTTAAGTTTCACTTTCTTTCATGCGACATAGCTCGTCGTTAAAGTGAAAATACGCGAGTAAGGCAGGAAAAGCTTGCCTCGCAACTTCGTAAGTCGCTGTTGAGGCTCAAAATGCTATAATATTTTGGTCCTGGATGTCAAAACCAGCGATATATATCAAGGACAACGACATAAAGCTAAAAATTCCAGTGTGTCAGGGATACATATCAAAAATGAAGTTAAAACATACAAGTGAATCAGGGACATATCAAGTTAAAAAATCAAAGTGTATCAGGTAAAGACAATAAAGTCTAAAATATGTTAATACACATTCTAAATAATTTTAATATTTGTGTACCAAAATGAAAATATTCTTTAGAGGGGAAAGTTAATTTGATAAGGGGGCATTTAGGGGAAAACCGAAATCTTATTTGAGGGGGCAGGATATATTTTTTGACGGGGCATTGCCCCCTGTTGCCCCCCGTGGCTACGGGCCTGTCCTTCAGTATTGCTGCACAAGAGAGGCTAGTCCCAAACTCCGCTTTTGGTTATTCCCTAGGCTAATTTAATGCAATTCTGCTATCGCTAAATTACAATTTTAAACCTAATAAAGTTTTTGTCCGTTGATTTTTTGGGGGAAGGGGCGAATTTTCAGTAGTTTAGAAAAGGTTGACCAAATAGAATAAATAATTAACCGAAAGATACAGATTATAGTTGTCCATCAAACGGGACTCAATTGGAAGGCGTCGGTCCAAGCACGCCTGTGGTCAACGGTGTTTAATTTACTGAACATTTCACAATAAAAATCACCGCAAAAGAGTGAAAAAATGCCAAATGCCTATATTGGCATAATATGTACTATATTAAATTCCCTTCAGTAGGAAATTTGCGTCAAGCTTTTAAACATGAAACGTCTTGGTTTCGCCATAGAGTTTGGGTACTTTGACACAGTTTATTTACACTAAGAAATAAGCCCCAGTGAAATCATACTTGTGTGAACTTCCCAAAATGTCTTTTCTTCGGTTTGCTCATGTATATAACGCAAATTAGTAGTTTTTAAAGGATGGTTCTGACTTGGCGTAAATCACGACTTTTCGCCCGACGTCAAGCGACAACCGAAAAATAAAAACATAGTTAAGCTGGACAGAAATTACGTTGAGTATGACGATATTCGCTTTCTATTTTTTCGACCGCGTTCAACGTTAACGCTTTGCGCGAGCGAATCAGCAATAAGCTAGAGTCGTGACGTCATTTTTGACCACGCGTATTCGGAAGAGGCCGTCCGCGGTCCGACATGATTTTATTTGTTTCGTTCCTAATCGAGTCAGTAACTAGTACAAATCTCTGAGAATACCGAAGTTCAATGCTAGATGGTGTAGAATTATTTTGCGTAAAAAATCAAAGTGTGTAATTAATTATTAAAACTGTAAAAATAAACTAGAATAAAATGTAAAATCTTAACACCATTTAAATATAACACATAATTGCTATCTATTCAAAATGTAATCATATTAAAAGCATTCAATTCGATTGTACTAAACTATAAAATACATTATAATTGTAAAGTATGAAGGGCTTTGACCTATTTTGTTATAGGAAGCGACAAGGAAAAGTTACCCAAAAGCCCCTCGAAAGCCTTTCAATTCTCAAAAGAAATCGCAACGGTCACGGAGGAGTTCTGGGAATGATGAAAGGACAAGAGCACCAAAAACCCAAAAAACCTGCGGCGCCATTGACACAAACTGTAGGTTCTTGTTCCTCCATCCCAGTCTCCTAATTGGCTCAAAATAAATCCGATTTCTAGTCGATAAATTTGTATAAATAGAGAAAACCTTTCTTTATATAACTATACTTGTAAAAAAACCTATATCGAGTAGCCCACTAAGAAGGGACCCATTTAGAAGGGACAACGAAAAATAAAATAGAACTTTTTCACAGCAAAAACTTAGTCGTTATTAAAATTTAGAAGAAAAATATAACTTCTTGTCGACGCAAACTTCGTCAGAAAACTTAGAAATAAAATCAACAATGCGGGATTAACATTTTTTCAGTCGGTGTTATCAGGGCCGGCGGATGCTGTGGGTATGGTGGGTAGGTCTACACACCCGGGAAGATACTGTGCAATCGTTTAGTATATTACAACATTAACTGTTGCGAAAACTTGATCCGAAAATATAGATGCTAGAACAAACCTTTAACGACCATTTATCCAGTATTTTACCAAATTGAGATGGCCTTTAAAATTATATAGTTACAACTGATAAAACGCATTCAAAAGGTCTTGCGTAAGAACAATTTCGCCAAACAGAACCTTCCAAAACATTTTTCGCAAAAACACATCGATTGAAAAAATACTAATTTGTCATTCACTGCCCTAAAGCTCAACCTATTTCGACAGATTTTTGTTTACTAGCCAGTTATTATGTGTAGGAAAGGTTTTAGTTTAATCAGTTACCATCTTGCAAAACGTATTGACAATAATGATATTAATATTAATTAAAACTGTTTCATTCTTGTCTTCCTATATAATTTTAAAGGGAAAAGCACTCGCGTAGCTATCCATAAAAGCTAGAACAGTAATGTAGCTAATGATTTGAATGAATTTATGTTGTTTTTACATTTATTTATTTGTAACTAAGCATTTTTTAACTTTAAAGTATCCCAGAAAATAAATGTTTTTGTAGAGTTAATAGAACTATTGTGCAAGGAGAAAAAAGAAAATATTTCCCGGAAGTCTCTAAAATAAATTACCAACCGAATGGTAATTTTATTTATCCCAATCCGGTAAATTAACGTTTTTGAAAATTACGGTAATTTCAGATTTCCACCGGGAGCCCGCGCATCGAAAACAAAATAATGTTGCAAGAAATTGTGACTTGTACCAACAAATGCTCTTTGATTATTGTAATGTAAAGATACCTAATAAAACTTAGTTTTTTTTCTTGGAAACCCAGAGAGAGTCCTTATCCAAATGGCAAAACCAGAGTCAGAGCTATAGAGTTAAATGAATACTTAAAATTGATTAGAGCATTAATTTAGAGTTAATTCATAGACATTTTCATCATAATTTATAACAGATTGAAATTGACGTCAGTCGTCGGCTATTTGTTTAATTTATCAATATTACTTTGAAGTTTCAATACGCTTAAAAGCTTTGGAAAAATATTCTCAGAATTATGTCAATACGGATATTCAAATCCACTCTAAAAGCACTGGGTGCACTGCTTAATTTCCAGTGAGATTTAATATTTCTTATTCATACGACTCAACTATCTGTATTTTTATCAATACTTCTTGAACACATTATTTCTTTACTAAATCATAAATAAACTAGGAAGTAAGTTTGTAAAAACATCCTATATACTTCATACAGGTTAACTTAGCTATTTGAGATCAATAGAGCGTCTATGATCAAGTGAACTGTAAATGTATAGGCCTAATTTCCATCGAAAAGACCACTGTTTGTCTTGACTCCAATATTAGCTCAAAATCCTCAGTTCATAGAAATTCAGGCTCGATTTTTGTATTAAATAGAAATATAGTTTAATATGTGTCCTCAAGAAAAAAGACAAATATAAAACTGGAGGTGCGAGGCTATAATGGACAAAATTGTGATCCAATGTATGACGTTTCACCTACTTCACAAATATAGCTTAGCTCCAAGAAATAAAACGCAAATCCGGGGAACTAAACAGAGTTGTACAGATCAGAAGGAGACTAGATTTCAGTTCAATGTCACCGTATCACGCGTGAAATTATATCCATAATTAAAATTTCCAGCTTCAAACGCCACGTCATAGGTATGATATTTATGAGCAAGGTTTTACCCAATATAACTGTTTCTCTGATCTATTCTACAGACTTAACTTATAATATCGCGAAAATGCCATCTAGAAATGTCGACACTCTAAAGGTTTTCTATACTAAATTATACTTTATTTCGGCAAATTGTGATCGTTTTTAAAGCTATAAATCGGCTAGAAACAGGTGACGAAATGCATTACTAGAGGTTTTGCGTAAGAACAATTTTGCAAAACAGAACATTGCAAGGTACAGCGGCGATTAAATAGTAGGTCACTTGACATATAAAATGTCTGAGAAGGATTTGAGAGAGATCAGTTTGTGTCAGCTACTTAATTTTCATAGATACAAAAATTAAAGTTGTCCAAGCGTCTAATCAACAGGTTTTGGTAATGATTCAGTGCCCGGGGAGTTCATGGAGTGTACCGGCATTGATAAACCCCTTAAATTACACTCTGATGTATGGAAATGCCGTTTTCAAATACAGGTAAGTTTGGTCCTGGATTCGACCGACCATTTTTCCAAAAAATCACTAGGAAAAATGCCGCATGAATTCTCGAAGCATAAAAAATATGTTGATATAAAAACTCAGGGAGATTTTCTAAGTCTAAAATTCAAATACAATATGTCATTATACGAACAACAAAATTATAATTACTCTTCCATTTTTTTATGGAAATTCATTTATTAATCTGTTTCATTTAAGAGTTACTGGCGAAAACGATGTCAATATTTTATCGGACGATGTAAGTCCTATTAAGCCTCAGTAATGTTTAATCTTGTCGGCTGGAACATAATTCCGCTTAATTAGTTAAAACATACCATTAAAAGTATACTGAAATTGGTGTCTCGGCTAAGAATTATTTAAGGTACGAGATTAGAATTTGGTACGTTTCAGTTTTTTTCCTTCTCTCGAAAACATATGCAATACAAACGAAACGAAGAAGAAATGGAATTTGTATGGCGAATCTTTGGCTTTAGTTGGTTTGAAAACTAAGAGTTGCATAATTTGCATTTTGCAATAAAATTATTTGAACGTCAGTCATTTATTTCAGTGTTAAACGAAGGCGAGTTGTTATGGGCATGAACGCTGCTAAATTCACGTCGGTATGTATTCGGCGTGAGAAAGAATTAACATTAAGCTCTTTAATCGAACGCTTTGTGGTTTAGGGGGTGGGAGGCTCTAAAAATACCTTGGAAAAAATATAATAGAGATTACCAACTATATTGCTAGTCAGAATTCAAGAATACACGTGTTTTGAAAAACGTAGGGATTGACAACAGTCCTCGTTGAACGCTCAAAAAAGTACAAAACTGCCCTCCCAGATATTTAAAGAATTGTTGTACGCGTTGGGGGATGACGCTTTTCACTGGGTTACGAGTAGGACCTTTATAACTAAAATAAAGGTTAATAATTCCTGCTTCATTTTAAAATTATATACATCACTGGTCAGGTAAATATAGAATAATAATAGCGCAATGGAAAGAAAGATTAAAAAACCCGCGAAAGATTACTAACTACAGTCTAGTGGATATAAAGAATGAATGACAACGTTCTAAAGGCATTTTTACAGATCTATTGATGAGTTTAGTGTCAATTAAAAGAAAATTCATGATTTGAACTTTAGAAACGCTTCATGGAAGGTTGATTCCATTTGGCGATGTCCCCGTTTTCTCTACACACGTTCTTAAACAATGTAAACATTTCTGCCATTGGTTTATGGCTATTTACCGACTCATTTATCATGTCCAAACCAATGCCCGTTCTAACAAAATCATTCGCTTTTTTAAACATAGATTTAATTGTAAGTACAAAAATCATAATCTTCTATACAGCGGGAACTAAGAAGTCAATTTATTTCACTTAACAGACCATTATTTGCCTCCTACTGAGCATCGTCGTAACATCGATTATTTTAATGCAAACCCAATCACTGAACCATTCGCGTCGGAAGAGCCGCATTTCCACGTTTTTTCGAACTCTTTGGGACGTCGCTTCCCTCATTTTACTAGAACGTAAGTTCAATACAATTATAATAGCTGGTCTACAGCCTCATTGAATTTCTCAACAATTCAGATCGACATCGCGTAGCATATCCAGTCATAACCAGAACAATGTCCTCGAGATTCTTGCTGATGTCGTGGCTGACTGGATTGACTTTCTTTCTCATCGAGATGGGATGTCACTTACAATCGGATTTTTGCGAAACTAACTACATTTATCTGGACACCATTGACGACCTTGTTCGATACAACGTCACGCCTATTTTTGTAGATAATGAACACTTGCTTGATCACTTGGAAGACCGGACACCAAATGTAAGTGTCGACCGGAGATGTAAGCGTTACATAGGGCACTTGGGGGCTAATAGATTTTAGTAAGACCATGCAAATCAGGAGAAAAAAGATGGAAGCAATCCTGGGATTGGTATTACCCCTTCTACCTAAAAATCATCGCGGTAGCAGGAGGGTTCCACGAGTTGCTTCCGCGTTTGCCTGACCAAATTGACAACAGTTCTATGGTACATATTACAGAATGCGAGAGATAAAAATATCTTGAAATGGTTGGAGAATGTTCCGAGAAGACAGAAGTTAGGGATATATTGGGGTCGTATAAACAGAAAATATTTATACCCTCGGTGGACAGCGGAGAGACCAAATGCTCTCATCGCGAATGGTCTCAGAGTTTATAATGCGCTAGCCGTCACTGAGGAATTCATCAAAAACAAAAATAAAATAGCAGATATTATTGATTTTACTTTCTACTCATCGAAAATTCGCTCGGAATATTTATATTTCGGAATACCTAGCTCGATTGCGAAAGAGGACAAGATTTTCAGCGAATACATCACACTGGCGTATGTATTTGAAGCTTTAGCCGACTTAGAAATGTGCTTTAAAAATTGTTCTAAATTTTATAGGTTTCAAATAATATTTGAAACTAAGGCTTTGACTAATATAGACTTGAAGTATAAAAGAGCAGAGGAAAAATTCAAATGTATCAAACCAGTAAAAGTTCTTAAGGCACTGAATTCTCTGGAATTGGAATCGCCTTTTAAGATGTTCATACATGGAATGGTCCTTTCAATCGCCTTGTTCATCTTGGAAATTACAATGAAACCTTCTCAAATGATGATTGGCATACGATTTGGATTAAATCGCCAAAATAACCGAATTCATGTTCAAGTTGAGAGTACTTAATTAAAATAATCCCATAATGTGACCATATATAAAAGTATACAAAATTGTGTAAGAAAACGAAATAAAAAATCATCCCCAAAGTCTTTGTAATCACTTTAAAAGTAGCGCAAGTTCGGAAAGTGAAAAGAAATCCTTAATAGATGTTAGACGAGTTAAGATTTTATTGATTAAAATTATATAAAGCGACAACAGATTCCCAGGTTTGGACTTTCTCGATCCCGAAAGTTCATTTTATCTTTTAGTGATTTCTTTGCTCCTACGAACTTCTTGGATTCGTTAATCCATGCTCTCAAGACCAAGGTAAAATAATAGCAAAGTTTAAAAGGTCGTCTTATTCTAGTAGCGGTTGCTTTGAGGATATTTAACTGCTTTGGAAAAAAGAAGATCGACGGCAAATACATTTTCCCAGCGATTTCTACACTAGAATTAAGGATTCTCTGCGCTTTTGAAAGGGAACAACTTATTGAGCTCAAGGGACAAAGAATCGTTCTACAGAGATTGAATTACTTCAAAATAACCGAAGGGATTATGTCTTTAGTAGTTAAGTGCTAGATTACTTAGGTTTAAAGAGCTTATGTATTTGTTAGACTTGTTACTAATTTGGAGTTATATTTAAGCGAACGAAGTGCTCGAATTCATGTTTAAAAATTTAGCTCAGGACTCAAAAATACAAAAAAACTACATCCAAACAAAAAACCCTCCTTATACATTAAGAGCAGTATGAAGTCATATCTAAGAGAGCTACCGCTCTCTCAGAATGATGAGTGGGTATTTCATTATTGGTTTTAACCCAGTTGCAAAATGACCCGAGCTTTAATTCTACAGGACCCCATTTGTTCTACAACACTTTTCACTCAGCCTTACTCAAAGTAAACTTCCATAAATTCATGGCATACTTATCAGAAACATCCTGTAATTTAATTCAAAAATATCTCATAAGGTTTAATCAAGAGGTGATATCTAGTTTACTAGGGAGAAGGTATAAATTCGCCATATTTCCAGCTTTATCTCCAGTCCAAACGTAGGCGTGCGAATACTTAGGCATCTTATACCTTCTCCTTAATAAACTAGATATCACTTCTTGGTTTAATAGCTGCAATTTTTGGAAACATTGACCGTTGCGAAAACTTCACCCATAAATGTCGACACAAAAAAAAATACTGTAATTGGCTAAATTGAGACGGTACTTAAAGAGATTATCGGTTCGGTAAGTATTAGCGAAAACGCCAGGCTTTGATCATGGTATTGCATGATAATAATTGGGCCAAACAGGAAAATTTTGAAACATTTTGTGCAAAACAAATCGATCAAATCAATATAAACGAAAACGATTATGTTACTCAACATATAAAAAGACTCGGAAGGATCTAAAATAAATCACTCCGTGTCGGTCAACTGTTATAAATATACAGAAATTAAGGTCGTCGAGAGTTCAAATTCTCTTTAACAATTGAAGTCTAAGTAATAATCTAACGTACCTAATCACTAACTGTTGGAAATGACTCTGTGCTCGTCGCATTTATTTAAAATATGGCCATTAATAAACCCCCTAAATTACACGATGACTCACGAAAACGCCGTTTTCTAATACCGGTAAGTTTGGAAATGCACATGACCAAGCAAAACCTCAAAATTCTCAAAAAATATTTAGAAAATGCTAAAAGTTTCATCTTAATAAGAATAATTTCATATAAATAACAATAAGCATTCAAAGCGTTTATTTAACCATCGAAATTGTAATATTACGCGGTTATTTGTTATGGAATTTCTCAGCTTGACCTTACATTTTCAACATACAGATTTAAGATACTACTAGCAATTTGATAAATATTTTTAAGGGTTTCATATAATTGCTTGGTAAGCAACGTAACTAGAGATGAACCGGTACCGATACCATGTCGGTATCAGCACCGACACTCGGGGTTTCCCGATAGTATCGGATCGGTTGGTTTGATACCGATACTAAACCGATACTAAACCGATACTCGTTTAACATGCGTTATATGGTGCTACATGACATTTTTAGGTCTTTTAGTAACGTAATGATGGTGATAATATCTCATTTCTATGAATTTCAATCGTGACGAGTTCTCATTTATATAAAAAGTACCTGAATTCAGTTTATCTAACAACTAATAAGCGAAAATCTTTCTTAGTACGCGCCTACTACTCTAGGGATGAACCGATACTATATCGGTATCGGTTGAAGTATCGGGTTTTGGATCATAGTGAGTAAATATCGGTATCGATCGGTATCGGTTCATGTTTGTATCGGTATCGATCGGTATCGGTTCATGTTTGTACCGGTATCGATCGGTATCGGGTTAAGCCTGGTATCGGCCATCTCTAAACGTAATATACACAACAGTTGATGCGTTTTATTAACGCGTATAAACTTAACTGTTTCAATTAAGGGTTTCTGACGAAACCAATGTGAATATGCTAGTGGACCATGTTAGTAATTTAAAGTCTCAACAATGATCAGGACAGACGAGACATACTGCATTTTAATCAGTGTAAACCTTACATTTAAACGATTCATATGTCTCGGCTGAACACGATGGGTCTTTCTGAAAGGCCTATCCGAAAATAAGGGGGATGTTCTTTAGGCAATTTTGAGTCGAAAATGTCCCGTAACATTTTGCGGTCCGGGCCATGTTCTAATTGTCTACGGATGACCCATTTACTAAATTAGCACATCGTTTTTGAGTTTCTTAGTTAAATTTAAAGGCTCATCCGTAAAACACTACAATCCGGCAAAATGTCTAAGAACATTTTCGACTGACATTTTCGACTCGAAATCACCCAAGGAACATCGCCCTTAATTTTAGACAGATCTTTCAGAAACACACTGTGTAAGACTTGGTAATTAAGGTTTGTTACATTTCAGTTCTTTTCTTTCGCAAATGAAAAACAAATGCATTACGAACGCAACGTTGAAGAAATGGAATTTGTAAGGCGAATCTTTAATTTTGAATGGTATGTAAAATAATGTGTTTATATTACGAAATATTTCAATATACGTCAAAACCGAAATTCTTCTAGTATAAGAAAAAACATAATTGTTTTGCGAACTAACGCCCATAAATTCACGTTGGTAAGTAGGAAAATCTTACTTTTAAAGTATTCGGTGGTTCGTGTCCAATTTTGAGACTTAAAGGCCGACTTCCATTGAAAGAGTTCTAGCGAACTGAAAACCGAGCATCGAGACTATGGAGCGACCGTGCCTATTTCCGAATCCCCGCTGGGTCAAACGTTGGAAGGGTTCTAGCTACTTGAAAGCCGTGCAATGTGGTTCTAGCGATTTTAAGATACACAATAGAGAATTTCCTTCAGGGGAAAGCAAAAATTCGTGAGGAAATAAATTTAAAAGGTTTTCTATAGTTCATCTTCAGTTCGCTAGAACCACATTGCACGGCTTTCAGTTAGCGAGAACCCTTCTATCTTTTACCCCAGCGGGGATTCGAAAGTCGGCACGGTCGCTCCATTGTTAGTCTCGATGCTCGGTTTTCAGTTCGCTAGAACTCTTTTCGATGGAAGTCGGCCTTTAAATTCAAAATTTCTCTTACTAAGATTCACGCGTCACAAATGCTCTGGCCAGATAAGGTGCTCATTAAATCGTTTTGTAGTTCTTATTTTAAATTTACTTCTTTGGTGAAGATTTAAAGACACGACATTTGCCTTAAAAAGGCTCTTGTCAAAGGCTGCATAGATTTAGAATACGTATATTTTTAAAGAAGCAAGATTGAACAGCAGCGGACGTCATAGTCATGACCATGAGCTAACCAATAATATAACTGATATTCAAACCCTCCTATAATTAATATATATTACTTATCCGATCACTGGGTAGCAAAAGACTCAAGAAACTGTTCTTATTCCCTTGAATCCGTTCTTGGTATAATTAAGTGTTTATTGTCCATTAACAGGCATTTTATGTTTTCGATTTTAGAGTCGTGGCCTGGAAGGTCGATACCATTTGGTGATGGCTCCGCTCCCTCTAAACACGTACTTAAATAACGCAAACATTACTGCCCGTGGGTTGTGGAAATTTTCTGACTCGTTTATCATGTCCAGGCCAATACCCGTTCTGACTAAATCATTCACCTTTTTAAACATTGATTTAATCGTAAGTACAACAAACGTAATCTTCAAGAATATGGGAACTAATTTCTTTCATTTTGCAGACAATAACTTGCCTCTTACTGAGCATCGTCGTAACATCAATTCTATTAACGCGAAACGAGTCAATTTCTTCAATAAACGTTTCGCGTCGGGAGAGCACCATTCACAAGTTTTTTGGAACTCTTTGGAACGTCGCTTCCCTCATCTTACTAGAACGTAATATTCAAAGTTATTCTAACAGTAGACCTACAGAGCGGCTAAATTAAAAATTCCAAATATATCGCGTAGCTTATCCAGTCATCCCTAGAACAATGTCCTCGAAATTCATATTGATATCGTGGCTGACTGGATTGACATTCTTTCTTATCGAGATGGGATGTCACTTACGATCAGAATTTTGCGAAACGAACTACATTTTCCTGAACACCATTGCCGATCTTGCTCGTTACAACGTCACCCCTAACTTTGTAGCCGCCGAACACTTGCGTGATCACATAAAGGATCCGACACGAGATGTAAGTGCCGATTTGACACAGGGATTTATAGTTTTTATTGAGACAGTGTAAAAGTAACCACCCAAAACAAGAAAAAATTGAAGGGACACCGATGAAACTTCGAGATGAGGTCGAGTACTCAAGTTAACTCTCGACGCTTGAGACATGATAAAAGATTGTGACAGATCGCTTCGGCTTCTATGTTTACTTGCTCAAATTGACTTCAGTTTTGTGGTATATATTACAGAATGAAAGGGACAGAAGAATCTTAAAATGGTTGGACAATGATTCGAGAACTTGGAAGACTAAAGACATTTTCTCCTTCTATATTAACGGCAATTTACTTTACAAGTTATGGACAGCGGAAAGGCCAAATGCACTCATCGCGAGTGGCCTCAAAGTTTATAAGTCGTTACTTAATAAAAACAAGGTCCGCAATAATGACTTATTAAAGATCAAGGATATGAGTTTCTATTCGTCAAAAATTCGCTCGGAATATTTGTATTACGGAATACCTAATTCGATAGCGAAAGAGGACCCGATTTTCAGCGAGTATATCACACTGGCGTAAGATTAACTCTTTTCTAAACCTTTCTGTGTCCGAAGGGTCCGACATTTACTCGAAATCCCGTGTGCTTTTCACAAAACTCCGAAATCTTTGGTGAAATCCCGAAATCTTTGGCGAAATCCCGAAATCTCGTATGCGCTTTTGGGAATGTCGGACCCCTCGCCTGTGTCTGCGAGGAAGGAACCTTAACTGTTTTCTACATTTTCTAGATTTCAAATATTATTTGAAACCGAGGCTTTGGCTTACCTAGAAATAGCATCCAAAATGCTAGAGGAAAAATTAAAATGGATAAAACCACCAAAACTCCTTGAGGCCCTGAATTTTGTGGCTTTGGAATCCCCATTTAAGATGTTCATTTACGGAATGGTCATTTCAGTTGGCGTCCTCCTTTTTGAACTAATAACGAAACTCGCGCTTTTGAATGGCAATTCGAAAAAGAAATCTATCAAAAGGCGGACCCTAACACTGGATCCTTAAGTTCAAAATACTCTGAAACAACTTGGCATGCATTTAGAAAGTCAAGCGAGGTATTTAACTAAGTTTCGTCCATTTTACTTACTGCCAATTATAAAACTAAATATTAACTTAAGCTTTTTGTAACTGTTCATTCGCGCAATCTTTTTTAGTCGTATAAACTCACTGTATTTTTGAACAAGTTAAGATTACACAAATTAATTTAAAACTATACACTCAATTAAAGTGCAATTTTCAATAATACCAATACCAATACTACTTTACACAGAAAAATCTATATTTCGTGTAGTTAATAAAAAATCACCCCAAAAAAACTCGAAAATGTAACATCTGATATAAAATATTTTTTCTCTCATAGAAGAATCTAAAGTTCGGAAAAGGAAAAGTATTTTTAATATACGTTCTATGAGAGAGTTTTTATATAGATTTAATGATATAAAGCGGAAACGGGTTCCTACATTTGGACTTTCTCGATCCCGAAGAACATTTTTTTAGCCATATCGTAGTATGCGATAGGCTCTTAGTTTGACCCGAGCCGTAGTAGTAGTAGTAGTACTTGTGGCTGGAGTTTTCGCTTTCGTTATCGTCAGATTTTAGCTTAAAAGGAACTTTATATTACCACAACCCACCAATAGGGGTAACTGGGCTCGATTAAAGATTTAATTTTAATTAAAAAATTTTCAGGTCAGACCCGGGAATAGAACCTGAATCGTTGGTGTAGTAGACAAACATTCTACCATTGAACCATAGAGACTTGATAGAAACCCCGAGTTTTTTATTATTTATTTTTATCTCTAAAATGTCGGGGTGATGTGGGGTGGGGTACCTCTTAATCTGTGGGGTCGGATACTTTTGAATTTTTATCTGTGGGTCGGATACTTATGAATTTGTATGTTTGGGGTTTTTATATTTATTTTCTTTTTATTTATGTGTTAATTAAATAGATAACGATTTTTCCCGTTTCGTTCTCGTTCGGTAGCTATCGCCATCTATGTTATGTTTGACTGGAACGTTTTGGCGGTTAATTCAAATGTGGGTTTAGATAGAGCTAACATAGTGTTAAATGAGCGTTATGCGTTTGATCATTTTAGCATTGCTAAAGGTAATTCGAGGGGATAATCACTAAAATGCGTAATCACCATAACTAAACTTTCTCTTTCAAAAGTTTCTGGGCATAAGTCCATGTTAGAAATTTATAATATGCGATAAGTGTGAATCGTCATAAGTCTATGTTGTAAACTCATCGAGGGGATTATCACTAAAACTATCTGTTCTTCGATTCGCCGGAATATTAGAATTACAGCATAAGTAAATTTATACGATTATAATTTTATCACTGTTTAGAGTAGGGAATCGAGGGGCTATTAACTCTGATTTTATGCACGGTACATCATTTAAGCATTGAGAAAGATAGCGCTATTTACTCATTAGGGTAAGGTATAGAGGGGTTATCCACTCATTAGGGTAGGGTATAGAGGGGCTATTCACTCGTACGATATGGCTACTATTACGAGCCCTTGGGCCGTCTTGTTCTTCTCTCTTTTCCCGATTTCTTTGCTTCAAGCATGGAGAAACTACACTAGGAGTTACGAAGTTCACGAGAGTATATAGTCAATATAACCTTCTCTTTAAATCCCCCCAACTTCTTGCATTAGTTACTCCATGTCTGAAGGCCAAGGGAAGAATAATCACTAGCTAAGCCAAATTCTAGTAGCGGCTGCTTTTGGGGACATTTAATGGCTTCGTAGAAGAGTCGACAGCAAATACATTTTCCCAACGATTTCTACCAAGAAATTAAAGATTACCTAAGGACCATTCTTCTCCCTTCGAACCTCTAGGGATAAAGAATCGTTCCGCAGACATTGGATTACTTCGAAATAACCGAAGGATTATATCTTTAGTAGTTAAGAAATAGATTTCTCTGGGTTAAAAGAGCTTATGCAGTAGTTTTTGGACTTCTTGTGGTAATTTGGAGATGTTTGCTATTGCATCTTTAAGGATTTAGCTCAGGACTCGTACTGCGTGGCTTTCATCAATGTTTTTAACTTGGTTGCAAGAGGAACTGAGTCAGAATATAATAATTTGCGCCTCAATAAAGAATAAGTAGACGCTGACATTTAATTAAAAGCGAAACGGTCTGAAATTAGAAGCCCTATTTTTAACTAATAAAGGAAAGCCTAAAAATGAGTAGGATATTTAAACCACAAATTTAGTACTAATTTGATTAGATTCATCTACTGGGATGTAGCATTTATAAGAGATATATATGGGTATAAACATAGAAGCCCTTTTTGAATTAATAAAGGATAGCCTAAAAATGAGTAGGATATTCAAAGCACGAATTTAGTAATAAATTGATTATATTCATCTATTGGGACGTAGCATACATAATATATTTATATGGGTCTAAACATTGGAGAAACAACTCTACTTTAAGCTCAACCATTGGCAGTTTTAAGATTAATCAGATTAAGGTTCTCCAGTAAGAAAAAGGCAAAAACAACAACAACAAGAAAAAACCCGCATCTGATGGTCTTATCTAGCAAAGAAAACTGTTTTTACGGATCAAACCAAGTAAAAGAAGCACAATATACCATTTTCAATTACAAAAATACTACGGTTTACAACACAAACTGTGGGCTATTTTAAATATTGTTATGCTTGAGAAGGCAATGTCTAAAGGTCAGTGATGGCGATGGTCAGTGGTATTAAATCCACTCTTCATAAAATGGTTTCTCAACAGATCCACCTACAAATGAATTTTGCCTGAGGAAAGTATGTTTAAAATTGTTAAGGCATCCCTCGTTTGAAGCAAAATAAAGATTGTATAGAAGTCTTAGAACGTGTTTAAAGATGTTTTTGAAGCTTAGTTGCAACAAGCTCCAGGGGAATTAAACATCTAAATATAGGGTTTTTATAAAAACTGTTTTCGCTTTCATTAAACTTCCCACGTTTTCAAGCCCAGTTTCTTTGAAATAACAATCTTTTACATATAAAAGCATACGTCCCAAGACACGTCATAATATACTTTTTGCTAAAATTTTAACAGTTTATTATTTTCAGCTGATTACAACAAACTAAATAATTTGGACTTTATTGTGGAGTGTATAGGGAAAAAGATGTTTTTCGTCGACTTAATTGCAAATTTATAATTGGCTGGAACATATTCAAGATTTCTGATAATGACTGAAATGATTGGTTTAGTAAGACAAGAGTCTTCGAAAATAATAGATGATTAATGGGAAATATTAGACGAGTTTTGATGACGCTTTTATTTAATCGTTTACAAATAAATAGTTCCGACGAGTATTTGTCCCTTTATAAACATACCAAATTAGAGTAAGGTCCAGAAAATTGGAAACGGTGCTAAGCAATTGTCAGGTAAATATGTCTTTTACTTACTCTCATTTTGAAATGAAAGCAACTGGGCTTGACGCTTAATAATACAACATCCATGCCTTTAGGGGATAAAATTTCATAACTTTGTTGAGGAAGTAGAGACAAGAGTCTCCCATGACCCAGTTAGCCCAGAGTCGCGAGAGCAGGTTGTCCAATCTCCAAAATTACCTACAGATTTTTACGACAGTTTCGCGATTTTATTGTTGAAATGTAAGTGAGCTGAAAGGTTGAGGTGAAAAGGCAAGGCACTAGATATCAAACCCCCACGTCACACCCTTTCTCCAGGCTTTGGTTCTTTCAAACTCTAAGGAGAGAGAGAGATACAGAGAAAGAAAGAAAAGGTCAATTGGGCGACAAAAATAGTCTGTCCCAGCTGTTACGGAAAGCAAAAGAACAGAGAAGAATATTACTTTCGGACGTAAAATGTATTTATTGAGGATTCTGTTTTGTCTGTTTCCACCCATTTCATTTTTATACCTGTCGCCCTGAAAACGAAAGTGATTGTCGTCGGCTTCTTCGTTTTTGAAATCGACCAAGAAATGATCGATTCGTTCACAAAAATAGAACTTGACGACCAAAGATGGATTCGAGAACCTATTGACCATGATTTAAGTGCACGCGGAGGCCGAACTGAGATATCTGATACGATGATACTAGAAATGAAAGCTAGGGCCTTTTTAGAACAGGTAAATAAATTCCCCCTCCCCCAAAAGAAAAAGAAGGACCGAGAAATATTGAACTTTTTCGGGGATCTGTAGATATATTTCAAAGAGACTAACCATAGTTTAGGGTTGAAAAAGCACTTAATATTCTAGACTTTCAGTTTCATATTCAGTTGGTTCAAAATTAAAAAGTTGACTGACTAAAAAATGGCAACCATAATTTAATTATTTGTTTGTTTGCATTCTTAGTGTAATTGGGAGCCATCTTAATGTTATCAGAAGTAGGATAAGGGACTAGAAGTACTGAGCTAACCAAATTCTTCACTTGGCGAAAGTGAATATTATTGATAACACACCAACGGTTGGCCCTCTGGTAGCGGTTTCTGAATTTTCCCTCCAAAACGTGAGACGCTCGCGGCGGTAGACGGCCGAACTAGATTCAAGCACCCGCGTCAGTGCTCCGCGGCTTTAGGTTGAGGTGAAGGAGGTTGGAAATTTTTTTGGAGCTCGACCAATTTTTTTTCTCTCTAGTGTAGGCGCGGTGGAAGCGGCATAAAATCCTCAAATTTGTCCACTAGTGCCAGGATCTACTAGTAATGCTAGAGCTCTTTACTTCTAGTCTCATCTTACTTCTGATGTTATTATGAAACGTTCAAAGTTCATGAAAACGGTTATAATTAGAAGGGAAGCTTAAAGGGATACTGCGAGCTTGATTTTTTCTCCTTAATTGAAAGATCGTAGAAAAACGAATATATCAATTGGATCCATGTTTCTAGCTACAATATTAAAGAGATTACAAACACCTGTTTATATTATTTAGAAGCAAATGTTATCTTCCCTTGTCACAAGTGCGTTTAACTAAAAAAATAAATCAAGAATTTCATCAGTTTAGCTGTAATAAAAGAAGCTCTGCAATTCCAAACTTGGACAATTATTTCAACTTCTCTCTGACACCTTTATCTCAAGGACCTATGATATGCCGGCCGTCCTCTCGTATGGCGAGCCAAAGCGGACAAAATTCGAAATTCGCTCTCCCTCCTTAGATATTTCGCGCCCTCCCTCCTGATAATACCCTCGTTCCCTCTCTTTAAACCTCGCTCCCTCCCTTCAAAACCTTCCCTCTCTTTCAAAACCTCGCTCTCCCTCATTTTAATACCCTCGCTCCCTCTCTTTAAACCTCGCTCCCTCTCTTTAAACCTCGCTAGTAGTAAGTTACCACACTTTTAGGCATGCAAATTAGCCGAAAATGATCCAAATTTGTATAATTCAGAAATCCCACTTTTGACTATGCAAATTAGGATCTAAATTTGTATAATTCAGAGATCCGACCTTAAACCATGCAAATGAAGCGAAAATGATTATAATTTGCATAATTCAGAATCCCACGCCTGTCAATCAAATGCGAGTCACGTGTGAGTCACGTGTGGTGTTGTGACGTAGGTAAAATTTGTAAGATATATCAGCAACAGGGTTTGAAATTATATTAGTTCGGGACAAAACGTAAAGCTATAATGAACTGGGAAAAACTACGGCTCGAAACTTTTAAAGATTACCCCGTTAGTAATATAAGACCGTCAGAGTTTGCGAAACATGGTTTTTATTATTTAAAGAAAGGCGACGCCGTTAAATGTTTTTATTGCGATATAACATTACATAGTTGGAAAGCTAATGATAAAGTAAATGAGGAGCATCGGAAATATTCCCCGGAATGCCCAATTGTGAAAGGGTTTTCGACATGCGACATACCTATACATTGTTCTATCGATGAGATAGGTAGAGATGTACCACCAACGGAGAAATACGTTTCAACTACAAGCAAACCCAAGACTGAAGAATATTGTAATAATCGATGTTGTACGCAGCGTGTTTTACAGGTTGTAAAAGAAAATGTCTGTTTAGGTGGTTTATTACTTATCCTTCCCATAACTGTACCTGTAGGCCTTATTTGTGGAATGTTATCTATGAACCCAGGAGTAGCGCTTCTTGGTTTCTATCCTGTACTCTTACCTATTTTAGATCAGAATTTTTTTAAAACAGGATTGTGTCAATGGTGTAAAAAACAAATCAAAGGATGAAATAAATTTTTAAAAAAACAATGTTTATTTGTATTGATTACATCACGATTAAATTCTGCGATAAACATTCCAAAAATTTGGAAATAAATTTAAAAAGCGTGTTTCCATCTGTTCCAAGTCTTGACGATGATAATAATCAACAGCGTCTTTTGAAAACACATTAAAAGTGGGGTCATACGCTAATATTAGGTGTCCATCTCTATCTCTACCTTCCAAAATATCTGGAAGATATGGAGATCTTGTAATGAGAGTAAATTTATTTTTAAATTTTTCGAAAGTGAAAGTTAAAAACATTAAAGAATACCTATATCTATGCAATTCTTCAATAACTACGTTAATATATAATAACTTTAACAAATTAATAGTATAACTAATAGGTGTAATAATATATATATTCCAGGGGGTGTCATTGTGTTGTCTGTTCTTTATGATCAAACTAGTGTTGAATTCATACAAAAGTTTTATAATTGCAGTATTTAATACCGATTCAACACTAGCTTGGTCGTGACAAACGTATCCCAGAACGTGCACTGCTGCATTCGAATCTTGACATTGATCAAGTTCATTAGGGTCGTATTTATGTATACTTCCTAGTTTACATTCCGTACTAAAAACGTAGCGTCCACAATTTCTGGTGTCGATAGAGGCCAATTCCGCCCATTCACCACCATCATTTCGTGTGCGATAATATACACTTCGGTAGTAAGATACTTTAACGGTGTTGATAGTCCACAAGTTTTTAAACATTTCGCGACGTACAAGTTGATTAATAACATGCTTTGATATTTGATTGTTTCCTTCAAACTTTATACGATTGTTCTCAATTTCGATCAAACATAATGTACCTAATCGAGGTATCGCGTTTGCACCTTCTGATTTAATACTAATAGGTTTGTAACACACGTAACTCGAAAACCGATGATTTACATTTTTACGTGATTCAACAGCAAAAACGTTCGGTACGTCCATTTTGAATTTTTATTTCACCAAAAGGTTCACTATCTTGTAAAGTATAATTGACAGCGTTCTTTCTGGGGTTAAATTCTGCGAAAATAATTCCAAAAACTTGGAAATGAATATAACAGTTTTTGTTCTATTTTTTGCAACTCTAGGCGTGCATAATCAATAGCGTCTTTTGAAAATACTTTAAAAGTGGGGTCATATATTAAACCGATTTTATCTCTCAAAATTCTTGGAATATTTATAGATTTTGTAAAGAGATTAAATTTTATTTTCATTTTTTCGAAAGTGAAAGTTAAATCCATTAACGAATGATTAAATTTATGCAATTCTTCAATAACTACGTTAATATATAATAACTTTATCACATTAACAGTATAACTAATACGGGGATCACCATTAATATAATAGAAGTAATCATCATTGTCATTTTTATCCTTTATGATCAAACGAGTGTTAAATTCATACAAAAGTTTTATAACTGCTGTGTTTAATACCGATTCAACACTCGCTTGATCGTGACACACATACCCTAAAACGTACGCTGCTTGACTCGAATGTTGACATTGATCAAGTTCATGAGGGTCGTATTTATGTAAACGTCCTAGTTTACACTCCGTAGTCAAGATGTAACGTCCGCAATCCCTGGTATCGATCGAGACTACATCTCTCCAAAAATCATATCGGTTACGAGATACTTTAACAATGTTGTTGGTCCACAAGTTTTTTAACATTTCACTGTGTACAAGTTGAGCAATAGCATACTTCGATATTAGATTGTTTCCTTCAAACTTTTTACGATTGTCCTCAATTTCGATCAGGCATAACGTACCTAACCGAGGTATCGCGTTCGCAGCTTGTGATTTAATACAAAAAGCTTCGCCACACGCGTAACTCGAAAATCGATAATTTATATTGTTACTTGAACCAAAAACCATGTGATGCATGCATTCTCCAACCCCGGAATCCATTTTTTGAATTTTTATTTCACTAAAAGGTAAATGATGGTTCACTATCTTGCAAATCCTTACCAATCCCAATCTTCACCTTCAAGTTCTAGGAAAGATGGATTGGCATTTTGAAAATCTTCGTAAGATTTGTTAGTGGCATTCTTTGAAAAAATCACTTCAGACACGTTATCAATGGATACATTGTCACGAAAGTGACCGGTTTTAGAAAAAGAGTATCGAACCTTAAAAAATGTATCCCTAAATCTAGACAGTGTATTTGATAAGGATGATTTAGAGGAATTGCCGAACCGTAAAGAATCGATTACAACACTAATATATAACAGCTTCAAGAAATTTGAGCTGAAGCTGTTAGATGTTGCGTAATTCTTGCGAAATGGGTTTTTATACGTCAGCGTAGAGTTGCATTCGTAAATGATTTTAACAATCGCCGTGTTAATTACTGCTTGAACAGCCTCACTGTCGTGACAAACGTATCCCAGAACGTAGGCCGCCTCTTTTCGATGTTGACAACGCCAGTTTTGTTTGTTATAGTACTTATGAATCCGACCTAGTTTACACTCCGTTGTAGGGATGTAAATACCACAATCAACCGTATCGATTTGACATAATGAGTCAACTGTACAGAAAGTGACCCAAGATAGTTCTACAACATAACTCTCCCGCTTGTTTTTCAAAATTTCTTCGCAAACGAGTTTTCTAATCACTGTGTGAGTTATTTTATACTTTCCCGCAAATTTCTGACGATTGTCTTCAATTTCGATTAGACATAACGTCCCTAACCGAGGTACGTTATTTTTACAATCATGTTCAATAATATTTTTTTCATTAAAATTGTACGAATAAATTTCTCTCATTTTTTGGGGAAGCTACACAAATAATAGTTTGATTCCTCTTCACTATCCCAGTATGAACATTCTTTTTCTTGACGTTGAGCTTTGTAACAAAACTGGTTACAATTGATACAAAAAAAACTATTGTCCAGAATCGCGTAAGCGTTTTCAATATTGGTGATTAAAACTTTACCGTATTGTTTATAAATGGCTTTTTTAAATTTTTCACAATTATTGTTAACGCAGTAATGAATTTCACCACCAATAGATGAGAAACTAGCAATATCGTCTTTTTCACAAAAAAGACAGTTTAGATCCTGACCACTCTGTAACTCAGTTTGGCCTGTGGTATTTAATTCCGAAAATTGTTTTTCATTCAATTCTGTGAAAAGTAATAATATCTTATAAGAAACACGCACGTTGTGAGGGCCTCTTTTAAAATTATACATTTATAATATGCACCCTTCTTAAAACGACTGATAAATATTTTTCGATAGGGACGCTCATTAATATGGACCCTTCTTTAAAGTCGTTAATACATAAAAAACCAACAGTTAAATATTTTTCTAAGAAAACCAGGGATGACCTCGACGCTCATTACAAATTCCTAACTAGACTTCTTAAGCTAACAACCTTGAAAATTTCATATATAAACTGAACGGATTTCAAAGTTTCACATCATAACGCAAAAAAACTTTAAGTTTGAAAATATCTTCAAAGTCTAGAGTACTACTAGAAAAAATGTGTCCGGCAAAATCTTTTGACTCAAACGCTGTTCAACCGGCTGAGGAATTGTAAGTTATTTTAGCTAGCAAGTTAAAATTATTTTTTAATACCGGATCTATTTTATATATAGCGCTCTACCCCAACTCTGGGATCTCGATGATGAATTGGAAGTTGATCCAATCATCATCCTCGAGGAAGATGATATCCCAGATGGAGTGGAGGAGGAAATAAACGAATTAATCGCGAGTATTGATATGTTCGCCGAAGCGGACGACCCGGATGTGGTCTCTACGGAATCATCTGAAGAAACGTAAGTTTTTTTGTCTTATATCTAGCAAGATATATACTAATACTGTTTTATATAGCGCATCCGAAAGTGATGACGAGAATGAAAATGCATTTTATTCAGATACCGAAGATGTAGAAATTAATTTAGAGTAAGCTAAAAAACTATTTTGTTAATTTTAATCGAAATTAATATAGATTTTTACAGCGCCATGTATTCTTATATTACTCCCTGTTCATCCTGTAACCACTTCCAATATAATTTTCGTACCTTTTCCGGAATAATAAATACTAATACTATATCCTTTAAATTATTTTACTGCATGAACCACAACTGTATTCTCTACCATACATTAATTTGTCTCAGCTGGATGGAAGGACAATTCCATCCAGTTAATATCTATCAAACATCCACTAACTCTTACTACATTAACAACGCCCATCTTCCTAAATCCTACAATTACTTTCTACAAGAAGACCTACACGCCACGGATGACGAAATTGATCTAAAGTAAGTTAAAAAACCTTTTTTTGTTTTAAAAAACCGATTTTACTTATATATTTTTTATTATAGCTACATGTACTCTCGAATCACCCCCTGTCCTCGCTGTAAAAACTACTCTCCAACGAACTATTCTCTGTCAATCCAATATCAACTTCAAACTACGCACTACAAGCTCTACTTCTGCAACCACGAAGACTGTCCTCTCTATCAATCAATTATCTGTCTCAACTACTATGAATATTACTTGCCTATTGACCTTCTTCTCAATTCTAGATTCGCTTCACCTCTCTATCTTAGAAATATTCCTAATTATGTCTATCAAATAAATGAATAAAATATATATATAAGTTTTTAAGAAAAAATGTCTCGTCATTTATATGAAGCTTAAACATTCTATTAAAAATCCCCACTAAAATACGAACACTGTAACCAATGTTTTTCAAGAGCCTCTCGAATATCAAAAATTAAAGCTAGGAAAGTTGTTATCCTTGACAACGCCTTATAATAATTCTTTAAATAGTAGATATCTAGGGGAAAACTTTATCATTTTCTTTTAACGCTTCATCCGAGAAAGTCTTAAAAAACATGGGTCTCCCAGAAGATAATCCTCAGCCGCAGTTACAGGAGATGGACTCTCTGTAAGCTAAAAGTTTACTAGTTGTTTTTAAGCTTCTAGTTTCTTAAGAGTGTTTTTTATAGAACCCAAGTACCGTTAGAAATTACAGCAGCTTTAGCGGTAGAAAGGGCATCTGCAGGGTAAGTGATATTTGTACCATTAAAAACTATAGTTAAGTAAAAGTAGCTATGTATTTTAGAATCTTCGAAACTCATTCATACGCATTCGTACCGTGCTGCGTTTGTAAAGGAAGAGAGGTGTCTGAAATCGATAGAAATATTTCAAAGGCTTTCTATTGTAGAACTCTATCCTGTCCCCGCTATAATAAGATAGTGGGTATTTGCTTCCCCGTTTTTATGGTTAATATTCATTACCCCTGTCGCGGCCATCCCGATGATATTAATACGGCATTTATGGAAATTTTTGATTATCCTTTAAATGTTTAACTCTTTTTCTAAAAAAAATATTAACTTTTTCCAAATATATACCATTTATTATTGTTGTATTTTAATTTTACATGTTATTAAAAGATTTTTTAAAATTCAATTAAACAGTACGAAATCATTTGTTGAATGCTTAAAACACATTGAATATTTTGAGGATTACGTAAATTATTTTCGAAAGATTTTAACAGATCGGTTAAATTTAACGTGCTGCAAAATGCGTGTAAGGTAGTTTTATACTCGCGTTTAACATCCAATAGTTTTTTTTCAAAATCACCCAAAAGAATTCGAAAGGTGAGTAGCATATTTTTTATGAAAATTCTTTGACTAATAATAAAGTTAATATGGGTTGAAATAAACCCGTTCATGGGGTCTTGCATAATAAGCGCAAATACTTCGGGTTTAATTGTTACTGGAACGCTTTCGTCATACGTAAAGACAAGACCCAAATTCGTAATAGATATATAGATGTTCTGACAACGTAAAAATTTAATTGACGATTTCTGCATACAGGCCGCGAATTCAGATTTACGTTTGTTCAAGATGTACCATATTTTATACGGTATTAAAATAAAGTTTCCACTTTCAACAATAACTGTTGGTTCTACGTCTCGTCCCCGCGGACAAACAGTTACCGTTACACCGCTTTTTGTTAAGTGTAAGTTCAATTCGCGAAACATAGCCATATTTTTATAAAAATAGTATTACTCACAACACATCACGGGTATTTTTATTCAGGAACGAGCAGTGCAGTTTCAAACATTTACTTTCGATTGACTTTCCTAACAAAAACTCGGGGTCTTTTTATAGTAAAATATCTCCACTTAAAAATTCCATAATATTACCCTTAAGCGATAGAAATTCTTATACCTGATAATTACGAGAAAATAAAAACCTTGGGAGAATTCACACGTGATTTTTGAAAGTATAATTTTGACCCTTCGACCTTTTTCCAAAAATATCATCCATTTTAAGATCGGAGCACCTTTCCCCCGAAAAATCCCTGTTTAAATTCCCACACTTTTTCGTTTTTTATAAAACCATTAAATAACAATTAAAGCTTTCCATCTGTGTAGGACGTGTATTGGAAAGCGTCTTTTAGCCTTCTACATAAACTCCACCCAAATCGAAGCAAAAAATACTTCTCGGTAATTACACCCAGGTGCATCGTATAAAAAAGCAATTATTTTTTTGATACAATGTAATTTAAAAAATATATTTTGTAACCTAGGGGAATTCAGGTGTTCCAATCGTATATCTAATATCATTAAAAAGTATACCCGCAGCCAGATAAAAAAAGCAATTATTTTTGATACATTGTAATACAAAAAATATATTTTACAACCTAAAAGTATCATTAAGTATAATTAACGACTAGAATTCTCGGTAAATTACTTTTAAAAAATATATTTGATAACCTAGGGGTATCCAGGTGTTTGAAATCGTATATCTACCCATCATTAAAAAGTATACCCGTAGCCAGCAATTATTTTTGTTACATTGTATATACCTAGGGTATCATTAAGTATCATTAACAACGAGAATTCAAAATATATTTTATAATCAAGAGGTATCATGAAGTATCATTAACGACGAGAATTCAAAATATATTTTATAACCAAGAGGTATCATTAACGACGAGAATTCAAAATATATTTTTTATAACCAAGAGGTATCGTATCCATGAGAATTCTAACTTTTAAAAAATTTTATAGAGGCTATAATTATCTACGAGAATTCCTATCGTAATTATTACTGGGAAAAAAAATATTTTTAACCGTATAATTAGGCGTTCCCCGCGCGCTAGCGCGCGGGGACGCCGTGTGTCACCCCCCTCCCCCGGGGGCGGCGGGGACGGTGTATATAAACTCTCGGGATTTTCGGATATTTCATTCGTTCTTCACTCGACGTTCGTTATGGCATCTTCACTCGGTAAGCGAAAACTTAATATATATGATGATGAAGAGGAGATAGATATTTTTGAGCAAATTAAAAACGTTAAAGAGGAAAATACTATCGAAAAAACCGGCATTGTCCCTCGATACGATATTAAACGAGGTTTAGCTAGTTACGTGACTTCATTACCAGCGTCGCATGACGATTTTTATTTCGATATTCAAATATACAAGTACGAGGATATAAAAGATAGAGATAATAAAGATATTTGGCAATGCGATGGAAGAAGATTAAGATTTGTCGCGTCTAAAGATAGCGTCGAATGTAAACAAATTCGATCTATCGTGAACAAGATCGCCAAGCATATCATCGATAATCCCGACAAGATCACGAAAACTTATTAGTTTTTTAACAAAAACGAATAATTAATCAATATGGAATCCCAATATCTATTACTCGTATATCTATTAACGTATCTATATATACTATATACCCAATATATCAATTACTACTACTATTTAACATAAAAAAAGAAGACAATTATTACATGGTGGATGGGATGGATATGAGACTCGAAGTTAATAGATTATCTACGTTCAAGATATGGTCTGTCGAAGGTATTAGCGTGGATGACATGGCAGCTAGCGGTTTTTATTGCATTAGTCCTAAAACCGTTCGTTGTTTTTCTTGCCTTACCGCCTTGACTGGATGGAGAGCCGACAATCATCCAATGGCTGTTCATGGCTACGAACAACCGTTATGCAGATTTGTTTTTCGGTCAGGAATGAGGTGTGGAAACGTTCCCATCGCTGGACGTAATTTTTTCGAGGAAATTGAAAGGGACTACTCGGGACCGGAAAATCATCCCACCAGAAAACAACTAGCACCTTGCCCACACATGTTACAAGCCAGATTCGAAATCGATTTAAAAGAAAAAGAAGAAAAACGAAAAAAAAATATATAAAACTCTAAACAATTTGATAAACTTACTCATTTAAAGATGAGTAGTTCGAGCGATTCCGAAAATGAAGAACCGCTAAATTTAAGTGTTAAAGCTAACCCTAAACAATTTTATACTTGCGAAAAAATATTAGATAAAAAATCTCGAAAATACAAATGTAATCAAGTAGAATGTAAAATTAAATTTAAAAATTTAGAACGTATTAAATTAACCGAAGTAAACGAAACGTTTGTTAGTATAATTAATTCCATACTCTTTGAATTATTACGCAACCAGCAAGGATATAATAGAGTTAGATTTTGTATTCGTTCGGATGAGTTGGATAGTCCGATAAATTTAAGGTTTATGAATATTAATGAATTAACGGCTGAAAGAGTAATAGGAGCTATAAGTCAAGTTGCCCAATCAAATCGAAATTTCCATTTACAAAGCTATTTAGTTTTTGACGTTATTTTTTTACATTGCGACGTACCCGTTGGACGTCGAACAAAATCGTTAAAAAATAGAAATATAGTAATTTTGGATACGTTTATAAAAACGAGTCCAAATTATATTTACATTGACAATACCGATAACTTATGTTTTGGAAGAGCTTTGGTGATAGGAATTTATTTGGCTGATAAGAGATTCGAAAAGAATACGAATGAAAAGTATCAAACATCGAACGAGTCAATTAATTATTTTAGAAAGATAAAAAAATGTAATCACCCCCTCCAAAAAGAAAAAGCGGAGCAATTATATAAAAACGCTAATATTTCTCCGGATACCGTTAATTTATTAGATATTCAAAATTTTCAAACTTACTTAAACGAATATCAAATTATTATATTCAGAGCTGATAATTTAGAAAAATATTTTGTCGGACCTTTCAAGGAAAAACAAATTTTTCTATTGTTAGTTAATGATCACGTGCATGTAGTTAAGGAATTGCATACAATGTTTGGCGGTATATCTTATTGTTCTAAATGTTTAAAAGTATTTCACAGAACTAATCAAAAGAATAATCACTTTTGCGAAACTCGAGTTAAATGTAGTAGATGTAGAACTTTAAATGTATTCCACGAAGATAAACTAATTAAACCTGTTAAATGTCGAAAATGCCATCGTTATTTTAAAGGAGAAGAATGTTTGAATTTTCATATATCTAACGGAACGTGCGATAACTTTAAAAGGTGTTTAAAATGCGGACTAGAACTGAAAGAAAAACACTCTTGCTCGAAACCATGTAAAAACTGTTTACGCGTACACGAGAGGAACCGTTGTTACGTTATGCCTCTTTCGAGAACGTACGAAAAAACCAGATATTGTTATTTCGATACCGAATCGATCGTTAAAAATAACGAACACGTCCCTGTCTTACTCGTAAGCGCTATGCAAGAAAATGAAGGGAACAATTACGAGTACGAGATATTTCGGGGGTTCGACTGCGTCGATAAATTTCTAAATTATTTATTCCGGACGAAAGAAATGGTTTTCCAATACGCGACAAAACGGCTTAAAGCAACTAAACCGGTTTTTGAAAATATTACGTTGTTAGCCCATAACAGTAAAGGTTTCGATTCGTTCTTTATTCTTCGTGGGTTATTAAAATTGAACATCATACCGGATATTGTTTTTGACGGAAGCAAAATGTTGGCCATTTTTTTGAAAAATCAAAAAATGAAATTTATCGACTCTTTCAATTTCGTCTCGCAACCATTAAGATCGTTCCCCGCGACGTTTTCTTTGGGCGAAAATAGAAAAGAATTTTTCCCTTACATATTCCACACCGAAGAAACTTTGGATTATGTCGGTCCACTACCGCCGAAAGAGTATTTTCAACCGGAACATATGAAAGAAAAAGATTATAAAGATTTTCTCGAATGGTACGCGACGAAATCGAGACAATCGGTCTATAATTTACGCGAAGAACTGGAATATTATACTATCATGGATGTTAAGGTTTTACAACAGGGTATGGATAAATTTAGACAATTGTTCGAGAAGGAAACTGGTTTCGATGTTTTAAATATGAACGCTTTAACCATAGCGGGGGCCTGCACGAATATTTTCCTTCATAAATACTTGGAAGAATTTACGCTCGGAGTAGTACCGTGTAACGGCTACAGGAATAACTACAATCAAAGCAAATCTGCTTTAAAATGGTTGGCGTGGGAAGAAAAAGAACGCGGAATAAAAATTCAATCGGTTCTCTCGTTGGAAGGGGAAAAGAAGATTGGACGATACCCGGTAGATGGTTATTCTTCTCAACCCGAAATAATATTTCAATTTGACGGAGATTTTATTCACGGATGTCCGAAACATACGAAAGGAGGCGAATGGAATCCGTTATTGCAAGATACGTTTAAAAATTTATACGAGAGAACTCTGGATCGAGATGATGATATCATGTGAAACGCACCGAACGCTGAATATGTTAGAATATGGAGTTGCGAGTTTGACGAAATGTTGAAAAACAGAATCGAGGTAAGAAAGTTTTGCGATTCGTTACACTTTCGAGATCCGATAGGACCAAGATCGGCATTATACGGTGGTCGTACTGAATGCTTCAGGCTGTATCATAAAACCAAACCAAACGAAAAAATTCTATATTACGATGTTTGTAGTTTGTACCCCTTTGTATGTAAAAACAGAGACTATCCTAAAAATCACCCGGAGATTATTACGAGAGATTTTTCATTCGATTTGAATCATTACTTTGGGGTAATGTCTTGTAAAATATTAGCTCCGAAAGACGCTTACATACCGGCATTACCAATTCGAACCAGAAAAAAACTATTTTTCGCTTTGTGTCGTACTTGCGTGGAAAACGATATACAAACAGCCTGCGCGCATAACGACTCCGAGCGAGCTTTCGAAGGGATTTGGCCCACCCCAGAAATATACATGGCGGTCGAAACCGGTTACGTTATATTGGAAATCTTCGAGGTTCACCATTACCCCGAAAGGTACACCTATATCAAGGATAAAGATCCTGGTTTTTTCGGCAGTTACATTAATACATTTTTGAAACTAAAAATCCAAAACTCTGGCTGGCCTCGCAACGTTACCACCGACGAGGAAAAAACGGAATATTTAAGACTAATTAAAGAACGAGAAGATATCGAGATTAGACCCGAAGATGTAACAAACAATTCAGCTCTACGCGCGTTGGCGAAATTAGCTTTAAACTCGTTATGGGGTCGACATTGTTTAAACAACGATAAACCAAAATCGGTTTTCGTCAAGGATTATCAAGATTTCATTAAAATTATAATGGATCCGACATTGGAATTAACGGATATGCGGCCAATTAACGACGATGACGTTTGTTTAATGACCTACAAATTCAAAAAAGATTTTTGCCCGACATATTACAAAGGATCGGCAGTGTTGGGGAGTTTCGTTAGTTCGTACGGTCGGATCGAATTATTTCGAACTCTGAATAAATTAAAAGAAAGGGTTTTGTACTGCGATACGGATAGTATTATATTTATTCACAAAGAAAGTGACGAATTTCTTCCACCCGTCGGACAATTTATGGGTGATTGGACCGACGAAGTTCCGAATGGGTATATATCGGAATTCGTTACTTCGGGTCCGAAATCGTACAGTTACAAAACAAATACCGGGCATTGCGTTACGAAAATGAAAGGAATTTCGTTAAACAGGAAAAACGAACAGATAATTAACTTTGATTCGATCAAATCGGCTTTAGACACTCCGGGAACTAGTTACACTTTGGAAATCCCCTTTAACGTTGTGCGTGACAAAGCTCGCGCGAAACTACTTTTAGGAAATCTGAAAAAAAGTTTCGGCGTGACTTTTAATAAGAGAATAATCGCGGACAATTTTTTAACATATCCGTTTGGATACTCGTTAAAGCAAGATGCATCGTGAAAGTCTACGTTTAAAATCATTCAATGGTCATTGGACTTCCAATTCGTCGGAGTTGGAAGTTATCCCCGCGGAACTAGCAGCGTCGGGTCTCTTTTACTTGAACGACGGTTTAAAAACCATGTGTTTCAGCTGTCATAACTTATTCGATTGGGGAGGATCGAATGAGACTAATCCTCACGAAGTGCATCAAAAACAAGCTCCATTTTGTAATTATATTCTCGGACTCGATATTACTAACGTGAGTCTGGCTGATGAAGAAGGGGAAAAGAGAAGATTAAAGGAAGAAGTCGTGGAATATTTTGACGAATCCATCAAAACGTTTACGTCTAGTTTCGTCGATTTAATTCTCGAATCGTCGATAGATGCTTTCAACACGGAATTTCAACTCTAAAAGAAAAAAAGTGACTTTCGACGATATCCCCGTGGTTTTTATTATTCCGTACGAAGATCGCGTTAATTGGAGAGAAATAAACAAACTCCAATTTCAAAAACGGATTGACGATTTTAATAAACTTTTTGAGAAATGTTTGATGCTTGTAGAATAAAATTCCAAGCCCCCATGCAAATTTTACTGGCCGGTAGTACTATGGCTGGTAAAACGACGTGGATATTTAACCTTTTGAAACACGCCCATTGTTTGATCGAACCACCTCCGGACAGGATAGTGTACTGTTATAAAGAATATCAACCGAAATTTGACATTGCGAAAAAAGAAATTAAAAACATTGAATTTTTGGAAGGACTCCCCCCGGATGATTCTTCCTTTTGGGATGAAAGTATTAATAATTTTCTTATAATAGATGATCTGGCATTCTCTTGTTATAATAGTTCCCATATCGCTAATATATTTTGCGTCGGCTCTCATCATAAAAATTTATCCGTCGCTCTTTTAACTCAAAATCTTTTTGGTCAAGGTAAAGAGAGTCGAACCATTAGTCTTAACTCTTCGTACATAATTGTTTTTAAAAATCCGCGAGACGGGTCTCAAATAACTTACTTGAGCAGACAAATATTTCCGAATAATAAAAACCTCGTAACTAGAGCGTATGATTTTGTTACCAAGGGTACTCCCTATTCTTACTTGTGTATCGATTTAAAACAAAACATTCACGATGATTTGCGTTTAAGAACAAATATTTTTCCGCATGAAGGAAATATGATTATTGTATGTGATGACAAATAAAATTTGTATATAAAACTATTTATCGTTTCCGTATGTCTTTTATTTCGCGTTGGAACGTTCGAGGAGTTGGAATGGTTAAGAGAAAGCGTAAATCGAGTTTGTTAAAAAAAGTATTAAAAAGAAATTTTAAACGAAAAATTCGAAAGAGAGGACGTCATCCGCTACATAGACATTTACCATTTTTTCGTGGATTGGTACGCGCCAGTCAAAGTGGCGGAGGAAAATTAACCAAGGTACTGAAAAAAGCCAAGCAAAGTCAAATCAAAGCCGTTCACAACACGTTTTATAATTTGTTAAAGGGAAATATTCCTTTACCCGAAAAGGATAGAATTTATATTAAAAAACATCGAGTATATATAAGAAAAATCGCTAATAAAAAAGGTCTGGCTAAAAACAAACGGAAACTTCTTATAAAACAGGCGGGAGGATTTTTACCCGGGTTAATAGCTGCTTTGGTACCGACATTGATATCTACCATCACTTCATTAGCGAGATGAAACGAATGGTATTACTACCCGAATCCGCTGTTTTATCGGGAGCTGAAAAAGAAGCGACAGAGTTGGATCGTGAAATGAGTCGGATTTTAAAACAAAACACCTCTTCGGAGGATAAACTTCGACATTATTTATTAACTTTACAAAAGTATTTGACTATGAAGAGCCTGATAGAACCTCCTAACGTCAACGTTGCAAATATTCCACCAGTTTTCCAAGTTCAACAACAACAACAACCCGTTCAACCACCGCAATTTCTAACACCTAATCCGTTTTCAGTATTGCAACAGCCTCCTTCGCAACAACAATCACCTCAAGGGACCCCCCTGGCCCTCTCAAGGTCAACACCGAGGTCACCCTCGAGGGTGCCCTCGACGATTAAGAAGTCATTCCCACGACCTAAACTCACGTCGACTCCGAAAACGAAGAGACATCGACGATATACCAGAGGTATACCGGAGGCGGAGGAGGGTGATGATGGTGATGATGGTGACGGTCATCCTTATCGCCCGAGACGTCTCCTTACTGGTATGAAATTGCGAAAAGTCAAAACACCGATAAAATGGTCTAAATGAAAATGTACCAATTTTTTTAAAATAAAAAATATTTTATTTCATTTTTTCTCTTGATTCAATAAATGTATACACATATTTAACATAATAACCACGTCGTTGTAAGGTTTATCTTTCACGTCGTACAATTCTCGTATTATTTCATTAAAAGAAAATCCGTAACACAAACTTGTTAAAACAAAAATAACGTGTCCCCCGCATGTAAATGAACTATTCGGTTGTATTTGACAATTATTGTAATACCAATTGGAAGCGTAGCTTGATAGATTAAAACCGTAATAACTAGGGTCTTTACCGTACGAGCAAAAGAAATAACCGTTATCGTTAGTATCGATATAGACTCCTAACCAATGCAATCCTTCGTTTGAGGATGGTTCCGAATTGACCACGAAACAATAGGGTTTCCGTTCTGGTGGGTCGGGTAAAATATCTTTCGGGAACACTCCTATGAAGTAGGGTCTCGTTCGAGGATCTGTGCTTAAAAAAAGGTTTAATTCTTCCGTGTTCATTTAGCAACTTTTTGTAATTCCGGCTCGTAGAATGATCCTTTTATTATTTCGTCGTTTTCGTCTTTTATTATGTAAGCAGTTGGAGTACGTAGTAGTACTTTATGCACGACAAAAATTTCATTCGTCCAATATCCAGTGTATCCTTTACCAAAAGCGCCTTTGTCGGACGTAATTCTCACCAAATCACCCTTGCGTAATTTTGGCTTGTTGCTTGTACGTTTCTTCTTGTAGTATAATCGTTTCCATATTAAATGTTCGTTATTTATATTTACGTTTTTCGGAGCTATACCGATTGTTGAATGAACAGTGGCGTTATATCCATTTACAATTTTTTGTAAATGTTTCGTGTAATTATAATTGTTATTTCTCGTCATTAATCGAAACATTCGCGTTTTCAATGTTCTATTCCATCTTTCTATCATGGCGCATTTTAAATTTCCGTAACTAGCGTACCAATGGATATCCTTACTTTTAAGATAGGCTTGCACTTTTTTGTTTTTAAATTCGCTTCCTTCGTCAGAATTTAACCTCGAAGGTGTACGTTGCTTAAAGATTGTGCCGAGAGCTTTTATAATTTCTTTCGCCCCCTTCGTTTTTAACGGTAAAGCCCACGCGTATCTCGACAAGACGTCAATGACGGTTAGAATATAACGACATTTGTTATTGTATTTGGACAATTGGGGTAGATCGATTAAATCGCATTGGAAAACCTCGTTCATACTAGTGACGTAAGTTTGGTTTCTAGGATATAATTTTCTTCTGGGTTTATGTTTCGTATACGCGGGTTGGGAAATCAACCATTGCTCGATATCTTCCTTTGATACATTTGGTAGAGCTTTTTGTAATTTTCTCACCGAACCTAAACTCGCGGGATGTTGCGGATCGTAATATATATTTTCGATTTTACGCGCTATTCGTTTACTAACCATCTTTGAAGGTATTTGGGAAATAAAGAAAAAAACCATCTGTGAATAAGCTTTTTATTTATCAAACGTAATTGTAAAAAACATCTCTTTTCAATTCCGTTACATTGTCGGTAATAATAAGAAATAATTGATCCAAATTTTCGTTCTTCTCTCCAAATCGTTTTTCAAATTCATTCTTCAGGTTCGTCTTATTTAACATCGATATCGCTTGTAGGATATTCAAGTCCGTATTCGAATTTGAGGTGCAGGATACGTGGTGCTCTATTTCGCCTTGGCAATTAAGATTACCGCAGCAGTTGGTCTTTTCCAGTAAACTTTCGGTAATGTCTCGCAAAATCATTGTTCTGAATAATTCCTTGGTATTGGCTTTTATTTCCAATTGCCGATCCAATTCCGGTTTTATTTGTTTCAATCGATTCCACGTGGTTTTATTTAAACAAAATCCTTTACAAGTAGCCATCCATAGTAAATCGTAACGATGAATATTCGAATTTTCGCATACGTATTGTCGAATGTCGATATACTTTGTTCCGGTTCCGGATACGTAACCTTCAACTTGAAAATTTTCCGGTAGGGTACTGTGGAAGCGAGGTAAGACGTCTTGGAAAAACAAGTTTATATAATCCACCAGCAACCATAAGTTTTGATATACTTTGTTACTAATAGTAACCATATATTCCGTTCTCGCATTATCGGAAATGGAAATAATTAGATCATCGCCAGCTTCGGCTATCTCGATAGTTTGTTTATCGGAGAGATTGTACTGTTGTTGTTTCATGATTTTCACGCGATCATTTGACGCTAATTCGTTGGAGACGTTTAATTTTATATTTCTTTCAACACCTTTTTAATTTCCTTAAAATCCCAACAATTACCGACGATAGTTACGTGTCTTTTGTTATTTCTAACTGTTACGAGAAGATTATTATCTTTTCGAGTTGGTAAATAAACGTACTCGTCCATACTCTCACTCTAGTTTGTACAAAACGTTACGATCCCTCGTTATTAATAACTCGTTTTCAAACTCGGCGTATACTATAGCAGTTACCGCAAACGCGAGTGGTCTTTTAAAACGTATAGTTAACCTTAAACTACCGTGTTTTTCTAAAGAACAATGCTCGGCACTAGCCTGCTCTTCCGGAGTAAAGTCAACAGCGTATAGAGTGTTACCTCTAGGATAATCAAAAAGACTAATGTAGTTTCCTTTATTTTTCCCATACATATCTAGAGCCGTAAATAAGGTCGCGTATTCCCTACAGTAATGATCCTGAGTAAAATCCGGTGTGAAAGGTTGATCTGGATAATTTTTATTCCCTACCGTAACTGATAAAAAGTTCAAATCTAGGTGTTCGAAATAAAATGGATTTTGAGATAAATTCCCATTGAAGGCTGATGTTTTAACGAATCCGATAATCATTCGATTAGGAATTCTACCCAAAAATAAGTTTTCTTTAATCGTGTCACTGTTCCCGGTTTCGATACTAAAATACTTTGCCACAGTTTGATTAATGGGATACACACACGGTGTTTTTTCCAAAACCATAGCATGTGCTAACATAATTTCAGTGTTTGGTTTTATTTTCCGTACAAATAAAGAAGCTGATTTAATAACGATTTTATAATTAGTAATTGGATCAGGAGGAGGAGGGTTACCACCTTGGGGCGGAGCAGCAGGAGCACCAGGTTGATAAATTATTGGAAAAGTATCCGCTGATCTAATAAATTTAAACTTTATATCAACGTTGTTCAATAAGAACTTGTTCATCTTACATACATCAACGTGTAATCTCCCTATCATTTCAAATATTTTAGATGCTCCGGTTCTAGTTCTTCTAGATTTCATTCCGTTATTATCGGCATGGTGTGAATCGGTATTTGATAGTTTTGTATCTTTGTAAAACATTTCTAACGCCAATTGCGTGTCTTTAGCTTCTTTCCCATAATTTAACATTGTTTCGAAATAAGCGATATATGGGGCCAAATTATTCACGACTTGAACCTGAGTATCGTTAAACATAACTTCTATTTGATCAAATAAACTCCATAAGGTTAAATTAGCCGGGCCGAGTTTATCGCTTCCCGCGATAGCTTTCCATTTATTATCAGTTGTATCAAATCCTAATATTTGAGCCTTAACGTACAGTTTAATTTTTGAAGTGTCTATATAACTATCAGGAGTTCCGGGAATAAAAAATTCCAATGGACCACCATCCGTTATAGCATTAACAGTTTGTAGTTGTATATCGTTACTGGCCACAATATTCAAATTAGAGACGGGTTTAGCGAACAAATCTAATTCTGACATCATTCCTTCCATTTTTTTGTATAACTTTATTTGTCACTGCTTAAGCGTAAACTAATTATTACTCGCGTATATTCCCTACTTTTATACCCCCCCCTTTGATTTTCATCGAGTCTTCTTTAAGCTAAAAAATCAGACTTCTTCCTTATTCTTTTCACTTTTCTCTTTCCTAGCTTACTGGCTCTTTTTCTTCTTTTACGCCTTCCACTCCCAAATTGCGCTTCCCCTATTTTATCACCCGCTTTATGTAATAAATTAGACCCCGCAATTTTAATATTCTTTTTGAAAGAGCTTTTAGGATCTGCTCCCGTTGATATATCACCAAACCATCTACTTCCGACACCTATCGCTTCTCGTCCAACAGCTTTTGCTGCTGGTTTGAGTATGGGGGTTATGAACCGAACTAAACTCTTAAATATCGATCCTAATCCATTTCCTCTTTGAAATACTGGCCCAACAAACGCCCTGCCCGATTGTTGTAAATAATAATTATAATATCTATTCCGTACAGACATTATTAGTGATTACGAATCCTTCTAAAATGTAAAGTCGTAACAGTTTTTCCGAGTTTGAATGGAATTTTCGTTCCCGAATCTGTCTTTATATCAATCTCAACTAAATTAAAATTGGGTGTACGTACTGGATAATAATTAATTGGATTGAATGTTAACACGTGAGGTTTATTATCTCGACTGTTTTCAGGTCTTGGAATTGTACGTAAAAGCCCACCCCAAGAGTCACCTATTACCTGGGGGTATATGAGACTCGTATAAATGAATAAGGTTTGTACACCTCTATTTATATCTCCGAGATGTTTACTTTCCGTATTGTTCCTCAACGGAGTGTCTACTTGACTCTTATCAAATCCTAACATGTAACCTAATCCGGGATTATCTTTTGGAAATGTAATTGAAAAATAATCCATATATTTAGCCTCATTTTTGGTTATTTTATTCCATGGGGTATTCTCTTTAACAATACCAACCCCGCATTTGATTGTTACTGTTCCTGTTTTATTATACACAAAATCGAAATATTTTCGTTTCGATTCGGGTAAAACCATTTTCATTGCTTCGACCACAGTATCTATACTTTCATACGTTCCGTGAGGTATCGTGTAAGCTTTCGTTTCGATTGATGCTTTATTAACATCTTTATCAACGTCAACGACTCTATTTCGATCCCTTGGAACAAATTGTTTGACTTGGAATTTACCCAAATTTCTGGTATCTAATTGATCCCGCGCAATGTCTAAAGGATTACTAGCTATATATGTTTCCCGAAAAATCCATCGATCCCAATCTAATTCCGCTATTCCAAGTACTTTCCCATATTCTTTAGGAAACTTGATAGCCGTTTGTTTGTCTCCGCTAATTTTAATTTGCATAAATGTCATTCCCTCTTTCGTTATTACTTCAAAATTTATATCATCCCTAGCTTTTGTTGTTATTGATTGTTTAAACGTTTCGAATAATTTTTGGTATATACTAGTAGGTTCGTCGTTCGGCCCCCTCACTATATTACCCAATTTACCACAACCCCCTTCCCCAATTTCATACTCATAATCAAGATCCACCGATCTAACGACAAATTCATCAAAACAATCAGTTATGTTATCCCACTTGGAAGGCATATTTATTTCCGACAATCCAACCTCCCAATTTCCATCCGATAAATTATACGTTGTAGGTAGTTCAGTTCTATAACTTGTTTTAGTATTTTCAGGATATAATTGCATGGAGGCATTACTAGGTAAAGTAATGTAAAAGGAATCGTAAGCGGGTGCTAACATTGCCATGTTTACTTGTCGAGTTATTTATTGCTAATGACGTATTCATCAATTTACTAATTGCTTTTATTAACATTTTTGATTGACAGGTGTGATAATACAAATTCTGAGCGCATATGCAAATTTTGATCATTTCAGGCATAGTCAAAAGTGGGATTTCTGAATTATGCAAATTTGGATCATTTTCGGCTAATTTGCATGCCTAAAAGTGTGGTAACTTACTACTCTCGCTCCCTCTCTTTAAACCTCGCTCCCTCTCTTTAAACCTCGCTCCGTCTCTTCAAAACCTTCCCTCTCTTTCTAAACCTCGCTCTCCCTCCTTATAATACCCTCGCTCCCTCTCTTTAAACCTCGCTCCCTCTCTTTAAACCTCGCTCCCTCCCTTCAAAACCTTCCCTCTCTTTCTAAACCTCGCTCTCCCTCCTTATAATACCCTCGCTCCCTCTCTTTAAACCTCGCTCCCTCCCCTTATAAAAGCCTCGCTCTTCTTCCTTATAATACCCTCGCTCCCTCTCCTTATAAAAGCCTCGCTCCCCCTCTTAATAATAGACTCGCTCCCCCTCTTTATAATAGAGTCGCTCCCCCTCTTTATAAAAGCCACACAAGAATTCAGCCAGAAGAAATTCCCTCTTTACCTAATCAAGAAATAAACAGGGCTAACAGACCTTCGATCAATTCCGAGCTTGGTTCTGTGGGTGCCGAAGTGAGAAGTTTGTTTCGATCGACGGGAGCTGCTGTCTCTACAAACAGGAGTCGATCTCTCGAGAGACCTTTCAACTTTGTAGGATCGGAACGTAAAAGTTCGAGAAGTTCAAGTTCTAGGTTAGTTTTGCCTGATTTTAATCCAATATTTTATAGGTCATGATAGTGTTTTTTTTGTTTTGTTTGGTTTACAGACCAAATTCTTCCAAAATACCGAAAGAACAATTTCCCGTTTTTGTGAAAAACATCTTCCTACTTCCGGATAAATCTATAATCGGAGTTCCAAGAGGGGGCATAAAAACCAGCCTGGAAACCCAAGGATTTGTCCTTTATGACCAGAATTTAAAAAAAAATGGAGTGTGTCAAAAATTTAGCAAGAAATAATAGAGAAATTCGCTAACAAGCTCTCACCGAATGAGGAGTAAGTTATGTATAAAACATACGTGGAATTTGAGAAATTGTCAGAGATATTCGAGGGAATCATGGTACAAATTTATTAGGCTTAATAATAACAGTGAGACTGAATGAGTATGGCACTTCCTACTTCCCTTGCTAAATCTATTACAAAAGGTTTGTTGCCGTGTAGTTTTGCCTGACATTCCGGGCAACTCAAAAAACCAATATTACTCCTTGATTTTAGGTTTCATCTAAAAATTATTTCTTCAAAATCATTTTTACTTTCAGAATCGTGTTTTTAAAGTCTTCAGGATCGTCCTTAGTTATCCCACATTTGTCTCCTGGAGTCGAATTAAGTGGTGATGTTATTCATCGAATTTGGGGTAAAGGCATTTTGTACGTTCGCCGAATAAAAGATTTGGATGAATCAGACCGCGAGAATGTAACACAAGACGATGAACTTCCAATAGGTAATATAAGTCGTCTATTACTATTTATGCAAGACGACCCAAGGGTAGCTACATCGTACCGTACTTAACAGGCGTACAGAAAAATTGAGTGGTTAGTTCCTCGATGCACTATCTCTGTTTTAAAATGATTACTTCAATTGTTTTACTTCTGTCATAATTATAGTATAGTGTCACGAATGAAAACGTGAGTGAGTACCCCCACGACGCGCATCCTTTAACAGTGGTGAAACGAAATGCCCGTAAATACCCATTAAAAGAAGTAAAGAAAATCAGAGTGAATAGCCCTCGATGCACTTACAAAAAATTATAACCCTTAAGCCTTACTTCAATAAATCTACTTACGTTATAATTGTAATATCCGGGGCCACAAGCTAGTACTTCCATTTAAAATACCCCATTGATGAGTATACAACATAGACTTATGCCGATGCACACTTATCGCATCTTATAAATTTAATAGTTTTAGTGATTATCCCCTCGTTGAGTTTACAACTTAGACTTATGCCGACACATACATATCGCATCTTATAAATTTATAACATGCGTTTGAAAGAGAAAAGATTCGGTTAAACATCCAACTTGAGTTGTTTCTCTAAGTAAATCGTGCCCTTTTTATTGTATAGAAAACTTGTTCGGATTCTTGGAATACTCATAGTGTTAGAAATTTTAAAGAGGGAGTGGAATTTCTCATAAGGCAATATGACAAATTTGTGTGTTCATAAAAGACATACAGAATACTGTTTGTTCATTCATATTTTCACAGTGCATCCGTATTGTACTGTTATAGACATATCATAAGCCTTTCTCCTTTAAAATCAACAATGAATGAAAAATACCACCTTAACGCAATTTATTTGTTCCGAATAATTTACAAATTCATGAAAATATTACAAATTTTACGAAAGTCTTTTTTTCTATTATCTACTTTTATCTATTTTTTATCGATAATCAAAGTTACTCAAGGATTTCTTCTTATCTATATCTCAATTAAACGAAGTGGTTAAACCTAGGAATGCTTCAAAAGAGAGTGAAAATGTACCAAACACTCTCAGTGCGCCCAGTAACGGTTTGAGCAATTTGGATAATATGTAAAACTTTGTCATTGAGCCTAGAAACGCTTCGACCAATTCTGAAAATATAACAGAATGCCTCAATGTACAACAATCCACAATCTCATTAAATCGTTCGCATTTATTTGAGGAAGAACTAGACTCGGACAGTGTTGCGCTCGTAGGCTCTATGTTCTTTACTGACGAAGAAGAAAGCAATGAAAAATTATCATTGGAAACTCCTGTACTTTGAAGAGCATTATTTTAAAATTGGCTTCAAAAATAGACTTGGAAAAAAGAGAACGAAATCAATGTTATTAGAAGTAATGTTATTGATGGAGCACTCCGAGCATTTGCCAGAGAAAGCTTCAATGAAAAGCCTAAAATGAACGTTACTTTTACGGATGACTTTCTACAAAACGAAGGTGCGCTAGACTTAGGAGGTCCTTCTAAAGAATTTTTTCGTTTACTTTTGAAACAAATAATGGAGAGCACGGTATTTGAGGGACCAGAAATAGCCCGTACCATTGCGAAGCATCAGATTGCCGAACCTGATAACATTTATTACATGGCTGGTTTTTTATCGCTAGGGGTCGGGGTTTTCTGATCGATTTAACAGATAAATTCAAATAACTATGGTTAATCGGTATAATAATATATATATTTTTTGGCAAATGTGTACTAGCGCTTGGATAATAATTCTTAACTACGAAAAAATCACCATTTTAGTAATCGTTAAAATTCCATCTGGGATTTACTTCCCCAAAAATACTTTACCGATTAGCAAATACAATATGTTAATTCAATTAGATTTTACATGGAGCGTTATAATTTGAACCGTAATCTGTGAGCGATTACCTGTCAGACTATGTTTAACTATTTTATTTTCCATTTCAAACCCAAGAACTCATTATCAAAGCATATAGAACATATTTTGGTATTTATCTGCATGTATTTTGTGTAAAGGATTTGAAATTTAATTTGTTGGTAAACGACCACGAATCGGGTTTATCTTTATTCATAAAGTACGTAACAGACAAATACCATTGCACCTGACTCTTGATAGGAGCGTTTCCGTTCTGTAGTTTAAATACCGGACTGTTTCGATCACCTTAATTCATACTAATCGGTGATGAGTTACATGCTTTCACTATGTACATAGTAACAAATAATGAATATCCTTCGTGCAATCGATTTTCAAGTTGTTGGCTAAGGCTTTTTGCGCTATGAAGCTATCACTTGCCATGGTTTGCTTACTCAAAATTAAGTGCATGGCTTTTTACCTCTCCGTATGACGTAGTCCAGGAGAGGTTCTGTAACGGCCGTGTCTGTGTGCCTGTCTGTCTGTCTGTCCGTTGTTACACCCACGTGACCGCGTTCGCAGTTTGCGTATCGGAGCAAACGTGTTCGCCATTTCCGAACTGCTTTCACAGTCACGGAAATGGCTCCTCTACTTGAGTTCTCACACCACCATCTTCTGGTCTTTGTCCATACCACACGGACACTAGTCTGTTCTTACTGGCTTCTAATCACCACCATCTTCGGGTGATCGTCCATTCCACTTGGACACCAGTTTGTACATACTGGCTTCTAATCACCACCATCTTCTGTTCTTTGTCAATCCCACATTGACACCAGTCTGCACTTACACTGGCTTCTAACATCACCATCCACTGGTCTTCCGTCTATTCCAAATAGACACCAATCTGCATCATTGGCTTCTACTCCATTATCATCGTTTGGTTTTAGGATATACGCGGCGATCAGCTAGGGTTACGAGAAACGTCTAGCCTCCCTAAGGTGGGATCGGCCACCAAAGGTTTTCGCAATTGCGCTTTTTCCTTACTATTATAATGGAAACGAATCGTATATATACCCCAAAATTTGAAGAAAGCGGGCAAGAGGGGTACCCTTCACTTTAAACGTCAGTATTAGCAAAGTTTGAGAAGATAATACGTATAACTTTATTTTAAACGATTTAACTATTATTAATCTAATTATTGAAGATTAAAATAATTAAAAATAATTATATTTATTTAAATATTAAAGATAAACCTCTCGTGCAAAGAGAGATTATCATTGCCTCCTATATCTACCAAGGCCCGTGCATTGTGATATATTTCATTCATTGCCTCCTATATCTATCAAGGCACGTGCTTTGTGATATATTTCATTCATTGCCTCCTATATCTATCAAGGCCCGTGCATTGTGATATATTTCATTCATTGCCTCCTATATCTATCAAGGCCCGTGCATTGCGATATATTTTTCAGAACAACAACAAAAATGGGAAGCTCCTCTCAGAAACATAATAATTTCTTTTCTCTGTATATGAAATGAAAATATGGATAATATTGCACTCCTTTAATGGTATGAATCCTTGCCTGTCTATTAATATTTTACGTAGGAGTAATACGTTTTTAGCGAAGTCTAGAGAGGATAAACATAAGCTAGATTGTTTCGGAAAAAAAAAATACTGCTTCCAGTAATGGGTTTATACTCCTTGTTACTGTTGTATAGAGTAATCATGATAAAAGCTTAAAAAATTACGAAAGGACAGACCTTTTTTATCCTCTTGATTTATTCTTAGTAAGAATATAAAACATTTATTTTGTATCAAAAAATATTTTTTGGTGCTAGGATTGCTTTAAAAAAATCCAAACGGTTAGGCATGATGATATTTTTCAAATCTAATGAGATGAAGCCCACCTAGTTGAAAATTGCCCTTTTTATCCGCGGGAGCCATTCTTAATGAGAATTTCGATGGTAGTAGGTTGTCAATTAAACTACCGGTATATTATTGTTGTTGAAAATTGGCTTTTAAGTCAAATTAAGTGGTTGTAGAGAGCCAGCAGGTTTTTGCCACTTCTTTTTGTGAGTATTTGATTTTTGTATCTAAAATGGAGGAAGATAATGTTGAGAGTAAGGATGAAATGCGGATGCGCAAAGCGCGGGAAAAGATGAGGGCAAAAAGGTCGACGTTTTCATTGGATACATAAGGTTATATAATCTTCTCGACACAGAGAGGTAATATTTTGGTTTTCCCAACTTGTTTGTATCGCATTTGACGTATAGTGCTGGAACATAACTTAAATAAATGTTTAAGCAACTGCATTCATAGTTTTATTTTTCATTGTAATTAATTTTTACAATATTATCCAATTGCACAAATTTATTTCCACCAAGCTTTCAAACACATCATTGCAAATATAGTTTCGGAACTTAGGCTACCTCTCTTGGATGTCACGAGATTTGTTCCTAGCGAAAAATCTCTTCTGCGGGAACAGAGGTAGCAGGAATGGCCAAGAAATCTCTGGCCATTTTTGAGACTCCTGGATAAACGTCTTCAGTGGCCTAAGAATTAAGCAAACTATAAACACCTTGATATCTGCATAGAGGGCAATGTTAGTGCACCAGAAGCAGATGCAACTTTCGAATGCATAAGAAACCAAGGAAAAACTAGCCTTCCACCACTGCAGAACGTTAGTTTTGGGAGGTTGAAGGTCGTCTTTCAGATATTTTAGAAGCTCAGAACACCTAGCTAGCCTTACGGGCGGTTTAGGATAGTAAGCTTAGATACCAACAGGGTCTTGAACTGCATTCAAGCTATTGGAGGTTACTGAGCATTGGTCATATACATCGTTGTAGATGGATAGCACTTTTGCTTTTATTGTTTTGGCCTCGGCTTTGGCGTAGTTAGATTGAATAAAGTCCATCTTTAAAGTAGGGTCCACCACTTCAATGTGTATCCAGCACATTTTACTATACTACTACCCTATTTTTTGGAACACCCTGTATATGAAAATACAATTCTAATAATTTTAATTTAAGATTAATGGTTTACTTCCGTCATACCTTACAGCCGATTTACACACCCAACAAATATCCGTATTTGCATAAGCCTATCACTACTAAGCATGAAACTTGAACTCATTCCCGTATGATGAGCATTGTACTGGTAGGAAGATTTCAAAACTGTTCCCATACTAACAAAGCGCCCCCTCTCCAAACTATTTGGAATCAATTTCAACGTGATGACCCGGAAGATGCCGTCTGCTTAGGATTTAGGCGCGAATTGGGCCTTGAGTAGTAGGATAGTAAGAGATTTTGGAATTTATAATTATTAAATCATTTGCATCATAATATGGCCGGAACATTTGCGTATAATTTTAATGTGAAACTTCCTGTAAAGAAGAAAAACGTTAGGACGCAGTGTAATCTTATATTGCAAGGTGAGTATTCAAATATAAACAAGAAATCTATGAACAATATTAGCAATGTTAAAACCGCTGATGCTAAAACACAGTGCTATTTTCCGGATAAGATCAAAGAAATCCCATTAAAAGTTAGTACTGAAACAAATAGTAGTACTCCAAATGGAAGAACAGATGCCGCAGTAAAACAATTTGAAGTTACGACAAGGTCTACCCCCCAGACTCCCAGTTTCGTTGAAATTGAAGCATCTAGTGGGAAAGCAAAAACCTTTTCTACCAACATGTACTGTCAAACTGATCCAGGTACAGAAAATGACTACAAAAGTGCAACCCAAACATTAACCAAAATAGTTTAGCAAAAAACTGTTTTTTAAATAAGGTCTTAAGGACCATAAATACAACTTTATTTCCGGAACTAAACATTGAGGTTTGTGTGTTTCTTTGATTTATACAATAAAATAATGCTTGAGAATTAAAACCACTATTATTTTAAAGGTTAAAATAGACCAAAAGGAAAACTCAATAATACAAATCAGCCGAAAAGATTGTCTGGGGCTTCTAGGCCCAATGGTACATCCTGTGACGATAATCATAAAAAATGATGGCTCATTAACTTATTCCGTTTTATATAAACCTGATGAGGTTTACCCAATCAATTACAATATTGAAATTGATGAAGTTTTATTGAATAACATGTTGATGAAAGAGTCAACTTCAGGAAATTATGTATTCTGTCATGGAATAAGTACAAAAGTCGCTGAAAAAGATGGTGTGGTTTAACCACCTAGCCTCGTGAGTTTATCTTATCCCTCGATAAGATACCAGTCTAAACGCTGCACCGTTTACTACAAACGATCAACCACAGAGGAAGAAAGATCAAAATACTCCAGATTAAAACAACGTAAAGAGTGTGGTTTTACATATTCGTACATCGCAAATACTCGCAAAAGAAAATTAGCAGAAACACCCACAAGAAAAATTAAACGACAAAGAATAACAAGCAATTACAGCATTGGTAAATTATCTCCAGATAGTAGGAAGTTAAGACTTGGACGCTTACAACAGGCCAGAAAAAAACTGGAGGGTAAAATGATGAAGCTTCAGACCAAACTTACAAAATACGAAGTAACATTGAATCCTGGCCATTATGTTCAGATGGAACAAATTACAAAAATAATAAATGGCAAACTTTCCAATGAGCTTGATGCAACTTTGAGTGATCCATTATTGGCAGAGGGAACCCGAGAGTTACTTAGAGATTCCTGGGAGAAAGACTCCAAATGTAAAAAAATTCTGGATGAAAAAGACTTTTTTCAAGATCAAATTAAATGTAGGAATGGGAAAAAGGCAAACAGATGGAGTGCAATAACATTAAGAATTGCTTTGGCTATTTACTGCAGAAGTAAGGCAGCATACAATGCTCTACATGGTTTTGTTATCCTGCAATTACCCTGTGAACGTACTTTAAAAACGCACGCGAAGAAATTCCACCACAAGCCTGGGATAAATCAGGAATATTTAGCAGACCAGGAGAATAAATACAAGGAATTCCAAGATGAGAAAATTAAGCGAGGGGATAGGAAACCTCTTGGAGAAGGAGTTCTTGTTTTTGACGAGGTCAAAGTCATAGAAAATATTCTCTGGAACTCTAAAAGTAAGGAATTTACTGGCTTCGCCATGTCCAGGGAAGAGTACAAGGATTTAAATGACATTTTAACTGAGGACAAGGAAAAACCAAAAACGCAAAATCCTACTCAATACGTTTTACAATTCCTTTGGCGGGACTTGTCATCAGAATTCGATTTTATAGGGACCTACTTTACATCCACTTTTTCCTTTCAACAACATTTAATCGGTGAGGCTCTGTTTAGTACGATAGAAGCTTTACTCTTTTGTGACCACGTCTATTGTTTGTGACGGTGCTAGCGAAAACATGTCCCTTATAAAAGCAACTATGGGACATAAAGGTCCCTTTTCTTTTGCAAAAAGTAACAACGATGTGGATATTTCCATAAATCCAACTTTTGAAAACCCGTTTCATGATGGAGGAAAAATTCACTGGGTCATTTGTCCGTCACATCAACTGAAAAACACTATCCAAGCTCTTTTTTCTTCAAGAGCTGCAGGACCTAAACAATTTTCTCAAGACGGAGTTGACTTTGGTTGGGCCGAAATTCAAGCACTTAAACGAAGAGACGAAAAGCGAGCTGAAATGAATCAGTTGCGCTTTGTTCCAAAACTCTTAACTAGTTACATTATTCGAGATTCTTGGACGAGATTAAACGTTGTCCCTAGTAAAATCATGCAGCAGGAGGACGTCCTTTCTGAATTATTCCATTTTAAAAATAGTTTGGAATCAACTGAAACAAAGAGGAAAACTGCAGGCTTAGTTTACGACTACTTAAGAGCAAGCAATAAAATATTTGAAAATGGCATCTTATCGCATGGGAGAGTTTCAGCCTCAAATACCTCCTGTTTGGACTCTATCAAGGAAGGATTTAAATATTTTGATATTTGGTTTCGCAAACTTCTAGAAGAAGATCCAGAATATAATTTTACTGCCCCGAAACAAACCATTTCTCAGCTGGAAAACCTCGGACCTAATGATAATTATGGTGTTTGGATTTATCAACCTTTCAAAGGACTTTTTAATTAGGAATCCAGATTATTTTCTCTCCCCTTTACGTGTAAATTGCAGTTCTCTTGAAAGCCTATTTTCACAGATGAAGTATGCGACAGGGAGCAAGTTATCAAGCCTACATTATGCCACAGCTCGAAAGGCAGTTTTAACAAAAAAAACATTCATGGAAAGAACGTGAATAACAAAAATATCAGGTATACTTACCTTTATATTCGAGAAGGCATTTAGCTATTTTAACGTATTATTTGCATTTGTAATTTGATTTAATGTCTGAAAAAATAAAGCATCACAATTTTGGTACAAGTAATTCTTTAAATATTTTATTTCAAAGGCCTTTTGTATTATTTTTTCTCGCCATTTTACAACATGTTTATTTTGTTTTTCCATCTTCTAAAATATCAACTAATTTCTAACGATTCCCAAAAATTCATGTCTCAAAAGCTTCTAAAAATACAAAATTAATTTCAAATTTAACATCTAAAAAGCTTTAATACATTTTAGGCTTGGAAATCTTTGAGGGCTTCAAAAAATTTAGAATTTTTGATTATTTTAATGGTACTCTTTCGGGTTGCATCAATGGAAGTATCTTTTTTTCCAACTCTTCCTGAACTTCCACATGTAGATGGTATGGTTTCTTCTATATTTAAAGGTTGATTGCTAGGAAATTTAATTCTACCATTGGTTTTCTTCACTACTCGAGATCCTTTCCTGTAATGACTAGGGTGTTTGATCGGAGAGTTTTCTGCGCCAATAGAATTGATTTTATCACAGATTTTGTCACAATTTGAGCCGATATTGTCATTTTCATCGCAGTTATTAGCTTTAGAATTTGAGGTTTGTACTGTTGCAAGTTGACTAGTGGATGTTTTATTCCAAGGAACATGAATATTGATGGCTTTACTAATAAGAACATCACTCTTTTGGGTTTTAACTTCACGAGCACGTTTCATGTTAGGTTTAGCCTTAAGATATCACCATTATGGTTTTCAATTAATTCAACTGTGGAAAGTTCATAACACGTGAAGAGTCTCTTTCTTTTCATTGATAAATTGCGGTTTCTTTCAGTTAATTTATTGTCTTTCTTTTCTTTGGTTGCTTTGTTTTTAGACCCCGCAGCATAAAAATCATCTCTCAATGTGTGGCCCCCCCTTCCTATTTTTTAGTCTCTTTAGAATATTTATCCATGTGACTAGATACGTATTCTTGTATCCTTAACTAGTTTTCTAACCCAAATACTGAAGAAAGCTTTCACAGTTTCGTTTTTTGGATCAAATTCTAATGGAAGAGATTCTTTAAACATTTGCCAAATGCATGGCATCTTTTCTTGTATATTTCGTTGACACTCTTTAACCATCATTGTCCCATATTTTTGGAAACCATCCACACTGGCATATTTCCGTGCCTCATTGTTTACTCTTGCCAAAAATTCAAAAAAGCAGACCTTAGGGAAGGACATGTTACCGTTATCCCTAATCTTAAGTTCTAACGGTAGCTCATCTTTCTCGGCTCCCCTTAAACTTAAAGCTATACCTAATTCGAAAATATTTCGTTCTTTGGTTCGTCGTTCGAGGTTATGATTTTTATTATCTTTGGCCAGTTTTGCGACATTTACAATATCTCGCATACAGCCGCCTCCAAGCCGATAAATGGACTGGTCTGTCATTCTGATTCCAGATAATGAAAATAGGTTATCTTCACAGAAAGCTAACTTCTTATCAGCTTTACTATTGGCAATCATATAATCATCTGGTGGAAGTTCAAATTCTAGTTCAGATTTCTCAAACTCTTCCACATCAGGGCCAGGGCGGACACGGTCAACATCATGACATTCATCTTTATTAACCAATAAACTAGAACACTACTGGGCAGTGGTTGTTCCGTTTCTTCAGGAATTGTTTTAGTTGATACTTCAACCTGAACTAACGGCAATTCTTCATCAATAAAAGCATCCTCTTGCATTCCGTCATTGCAAAGCAATATGACAAAGTCATACACCATACGTCCAAGCAGAAGAAAATAGGGGAAGTACGTATTCTTAGCTATTTCGCGAGACGTCACTTTATCGGTTTTTTCGCGCCACTGAATATCCGCTTTTTTTGGCGGGAAACCGCGGATGAATACAAGAAACTATTTTCTTCGAAGGTTCGTCTGCTATCCAGCTGAATGCTGATTTTGTTATGGTACCTGACTTCTTGAGTTTACTATGGCCGAGGCTTAACGAGTCACTCGAATTTGGCGAAAATTCTACTTGAATACCTTTAGTTTTGCCTTTAAAACTTGTCTGGCTTTTCTTGTCACTAGTTTCACGATATACTAAATTACACTGGACAGAACTATCCATTTTTAACTCTTAATTGAACGATAACTTTCAATGTCAATCTACCCGGACGAAAGAAGGACGGAAATCGTCGTCTATACTCTGTAGTTCGGTTTCTCACGGTATGGTGGCGCACCTTCAAAAATTTCTATCGGTTCTCTGCCTATCTCTGATTGGCCAATTTAAAGCGATAGCTTGTTTCTGGGAGAGAAGGACGACTTGCACTAGCTAAAGGTACGAATACGTACTTCCCCTATTTTCTTCTGGTCCAAGGAAATTGAATAACTTCTTTCCTTCTTTCCACATTAAATCAACACCAAGATCACAGTTTTGTAAATCGTTTTTAAAATCAGTCTTTAGAGTTTTGGCAAACATTAGATAGGCAAATTTAAATTGAAGAACAGCTGAACTGTTGATTATTGCTGGTTTCTTTCTTGTTTATTCCTCGTTTTCAAAAACTCTTTTGATCGGTATGTTTTGTTTATCGCACATGTCTACACTTTTTTAATAACATTTCAATCGATTTTATTATTGATAATTGAACAGATTGAGGTAGTTCTTTTGGTTGAATATTAGGATCATTTCTACACGACTTTAAATGGCAAGGCTTAACCACGCTTTCTACCTTATTTATTGCACTAACTAGGTAATTTGAGAGAGATTTTAAATACTTTTCATTTATATTTTCTTTAACTAACCTGGAATACATTAACCCTCTCGTGCCACTGTTTAAATGCACCTCGTTCACTATCATTTGGTTGATATAAACATTTAATTTTGCCATGTATATATCCCCGACTCCAACGAAAGCCATTTTTGTTACTCTCAACCGCGGAAATAGACTATCCTAACAACGAAGATCAGTAGAGTAAAAGGCAGGATAACTTCAACCGGTGATAGCTGTTCTCCCGGTTTAAATGCATAGATCATTCGGTAGAGATGAATTTGGTTTCGCCGCGCATGCGCATTGCTATCTATTTCTGGTAAGGTGCATTTCGCGAGATATCGGCGTTGTTCGGGTCAATGATACTTGGCGGCTACACTTTATATACGTTTCTAGTCGTAAAGGGTGTATGCCTGGTACGAATTTTTAATTAGTTTCATGCTTAGTGGTGATGGGCTTAAGGTATTTGACAGAATGCTAGAACTCTACTATAAGTATGTCCGGCTTGCATGTTATTATATGCCTGCACCATATTGACTGCTATTAGTGTTAACTAATGTTTCAAATATTTCCAGGGGATTATTTTCCTACAAACAGCGCTTAAATCATGTTCAGTTCTGGAACTATGTGATATATATGCTAAAAAGAATCCTGTATATTAAAATATTAGATACTATTTGAACACACCCGTATGAAATGAAGATGTCTTTCGGATACTAATATTTTAAAACGTTAAATTCAAAAAACCGATGTTCAATAATGGATCAGCCATAAAGCTAAAATGCTGTGATTTTGGAATAGGACTAACTTTGCAGACATTATGGTTAGAGGCGCTCCGACCCAAGGTCGAGCAACTCAACCAAAGCACTTCTAAATTCTTCCTGTAATGCTACTGATATTGCGACATTTTAGTTTCAAGATATAAGAGATAAAAGTAAAAGTTGATTTATTTAGTATTTAAATTGGGGTGGTCATTTGTCTAGGGGTATTATTTACAAATTAGTTTAAAATATCGCATTGGTAATAAATAAATAGTTCAAATATATTGTAGCATAATAATGGGGCTGGTTTCTGGTCCGCGTGAGCTCATAGTAAATTATAAAAAACGTCTTGGTTTGGACCAAGGCCGAAAAAACAAACGATATGTGTGAGGTTTATCAATTGGCTGAAGTTTCAGATATTGCAATTTTTTTAGTTATTTTTATCCATTTAATCCTTAATCAATATTAAATTCAAACAACTGATTTTACTGTTAATCGATCTAGTCCCTCTAAATTAATTGAAAAAATTACATATCTACGCTTTTTCAAGAACAATTACATTTTCCGAAAACATTTTATCATGAAATGAATTATTTTGAAGGGAGCACGTGTTGAGGGATTTAATATTGAATATTTGAAATACTGTGTCTGAAAAGACCAAGCGAACTTTGACATAATTCGAAAGGAAGATGTAAATATTTAATTGGTGATGCCAAACCAGGGTGTTGCGCGAATTCATACATTTAATTTCGTATATCGAAATGCTACATTTCTAATGTCGCGACTGTGAAAGAAAGGTTGCACTGCAATTTCCCTCTTCGTACTTTAGACTTTCTTGGGGGGGGGTTATGTTAAGTGTGACCTTCTTCGTTTAACTGGTAATGAATGGAAATGAATATAACAAGCCATTGGTACTGAAACGTATTTCTTTTTATGTAATCTTTACCTATACCTTTGGTTATATTTATACCGATATCATATTTTTCCAGTGATACAGATAGCTACCTACTAACAAAAACCACACAGGATAAACGATGTTGCTTTGTCTTAAGTATACGGCATTCGTTTATTAACTAGTCTGAACAAAATAAATTTAAATTATCATATTTTTTAAACATCAGTCTATTTAGCAACTTACCGATTTAAGTGTTCTTTTTGATGCAAACTTGAAAATTTGTCAAGCGAGCAACAATTAAAACTATGTCCGTCAAGGTGCTTATACGAAATCCCTTCAAAATAATTAATTTCATGATAAAATGTTTTCGGAAAATGTAATTGTTCTTGAAAAAGCGTAGATATGTAATTTTTTCAATTAATTTAGAGGGAATAGATCGATTAACAGTAAAATCAGTTGATTGAATTTAATATTGATTAAGGATTAAATGGATAAAAATAACTAAAAAAATTGCAATATCTGAAACTTCAGCCAATTGATAAACCTCACACATATCGTTTGTTTTTCGGCCTTGGTCCAAACCAAGACGTTTTTTTATAATATCTGTTACTTCAGTCTTAATGTAATTAAATTTTGAATAATTATGTTTGCTTTACCGTCATACATTTGGGGTTGATCTATTTCTAATTGCTTAAAGAAGTACTTCAGTATCGTTAATTACATTTAACTTATATCCAATAACATTGATTTCGATTAGCATATAATGCTGCACTTTATTTATGAAAGAAGCTTAAAAACGACGGTATTTGAAATATGGAAGGAAAATATTTGTTTCGTACACTGTATACATATACAGTGGTGTCGAGATCAGACCAACAGCTTCCTTTATGTACAACCCCCAATACTGCGAACGGGTGATGTCATACTAAATTATACAGGGTGTAAATAAATGTTTAGAATTCATGTTTTATTGTATGCAAGTGACAACGAGTGACAAGGTACAAAAAGAATACTGGAGAATGCAACAAAATATTTTAAAGCACTGACCTACGATTAGTCTTAGTACGTGGGCCTCAAATTACAACCTCTTAACTGTTTGGTAAACACCTCAACGTAAATATTCGACGTTTCTACCATTGTGGTTTAGGCACTCTTCCAGACGACTGTCCATGTCTTGCAATACATTTGCAAGCAGTAAACTCATGACGCATGGTAAGACTAATGGTATTGCCGACTTACGAAATCCTCGTCCGTTAAGGCTTGATGTAGGGGGATATGATAATGCCGGTAATGATGCCTTTGTAAACTGGCACAAACAGTAGAATGGCTTAGTGCAACTTCTTGTTCCACCGCTCTACTATTAGCATAAATTGGCTTCAAAACGTGCTACGATGTCAAAATCTCTATCCTCATTACAGACTATACAGTCTCTTCTACGTTCACGATCTTGCACTACCGAAATCACGAAGGTGCTCGCCAATGTCGGAAAAGGTGCTTCGCACCGAATGTTGTCGGTGTGGAAACCGTTCGGCATAAAGCACTGCCTTTAGTTGAACGTTACTGCGACCTTCACCCAAAATAAACATCCTGTCCAATTTGTCCTGGTTAGAACAGGTTGGCATTTTGCTAGGAAACGAGACTAACTACTGTAATTCTACTACTTAGCTCCTACACTGAAGACCCTGTATATCAAACGGGACCGGAAGACCTCAAAGTTGAGTTTTCAAAGATTGCCAGATTGAGCAGGTCATGGGATTTAAAGTGACGAAGTTCGCTTTAACGTTCAACAAGTGACACCGCGGTATGTTTTTGGTGCTCCAATGTCCTCACCCGATAGGTCCAAACAATTACCATCCTGGTTTTTCGGCTCAGCGTTGCGGTATTGCCGGTTCCATTAGAGATACAAGGTCTGTAGTGTTACAATTGTAACAATACTCCTGTTAAAAATGCACACATACTGTACCCCCCCCCCAAAAAATTTTAAATTTCGCGCCTTTTCAATAGCTGTCTTTTCAATATGGGAAAAGTGATTTTAAATGACAATTTCTTAAGTGTAAGGATTAAACAGGAAAATGGAGGCTGAGTGAAAGATAAGTGTAGTTTTAATTATAATTTGTTAGTTTAATTATAAGGTATCCATGATTTTACCAAAAACATTCGTGTTTTGGGTTAATTTCACATTAACTATACTTGATTAAGTTTAATTTAACGGTTTATCTAGTGTGGATTTAGTTTATAATACAAGTTCCAATGAAATATTAAATTTAATTGCAATTACTCTAAAATATGTATGCGCTTTTGATGTATTTTAATGATGAATTAAATTAATTCGAAAGTGAAATAGGAAACATCTGTGGCTGTGCGAAAAACTTGTAATGTTTTAACATTAATTTAAGCGCGGTTCGGGAGAGTGGATTAAACTTAAAAGTATAATTTATTGGAATTTTTTTACCCTAATTGCAACGTTTAGTGAAGTTTAACATTTTTGCCAGTCATTATTTTACCCTACACTTTTGAATTTCGCGCCAATTAATGTACTTTAAAGATAATTTAAATTAACTTAAGTGTGAAATAGAAAACATGGGGCTATACCACCAGCTTGTCCAGTTTTAATCTTAAGTAACTTACTTAAAAGTTACTCGAGTTCTCATCCAAAATATGTACATTTCATCTTTAAATTCACGCTAATTATACTTAATTAAGTTTAAATTTATGAAGGATTGAGGTTTGGCAGTGTTGATTTAGCTTATAAAATGAGTTTCAAATTACCTTTATAGTAAAGTTCAGAAGAGTTTTTCATTCTTGCCAACACAATGTGTTAAATTTTTAACATACCACGTGCTAAATTTGCGGTAACATCAAGATCATCTATAACATATGTTAATGAATGATGTGATTCTACAGTTTGGCAACTTTGGCTTGAATACCAGTAATTCAATTAAATACATAAACAATTCATAGCAATTTAGTCAAATAAACAAACGGCAATGTGAACTGTAGAAATAGTGAACAACGTAACCCTGAGTTTCCCACGTGGTTACGTTTGAAAAATCTGCGCAGATGTAAACATGGAAATTATTTGACTAATTAAATTACATAACGACACTGTCCTCCTGGATTAACCAGCACCACTGTTATATTTATGAATTAACAAAATCCACTGTTGGTAACAAATAGTTTATAAAATGATTAACGTAACGTAACATACTGACTGGTTCAATAGTATAGAAATTGTTTGAACGAATGATCTGGTCCTCTACGTTGGTTGAGTTTCAGGAATTATATCACACACCTTCACAATTAGTAGAATTTTAGTGATATTAACAAATAATGAAACCCTGTATACCTCAAATGAGAATGTTGAATGTAAACACCACGACTCTTAGCTGTCGTAGGGAAAACACATTAAACATTTTGTAATCTATCCAGGAACCTATTTTGAAGTTCTCGATCTTTTCAAAGGGTGAAAAGCACTATCTTTATTTCAACACCTTAATAATTTGAATAAATATGCCATTTTTTACTTCAAATTGGAAGCGCACGCACGGTAAATACAATAAAAAAAACCTGGGGTTAGCCTGGTTAGGATATGTTTCTAGCATAAAACGGAGCAGACTATAGACAGAATTTCAAAATAAATGAGAGCTGGAAATAAGCTTTTTTAATAATCTTTAAAGAGGACAGACACTATAAAGACTATAATTACATAGACTAACTAAAATTAGTATAATACAACTTAAGCCTTGGCCATAAAGAACTTCAAAAAACTTACTTCAAAAGAAATATAAACCTCTATTAACTGTAATTATTTACCTGAATTAATTTTTTAGATGGAAATTCGACCTGATAACAAAGTATTTGTTCTTAAGGGTGTTATAGATAATTAGCAAATCCAAATAAAGGTGTTCAAGCTCGGATGAAATACCAAAGTAATTAATTTTAGTTGCCTTACTGTCGTCTGCTATGAAATAAGAATTTTCCACATAAAAGCAAACGTTTGAAATTTATCAACGTAACTTGTTAGCACGCAAAAAGCTAGGCCGTTCTAGTTATCAATGAGAACGAAAATGGGGAAATAAGTTTAAACGCGCTAAGAGGCTGATTTCTGACCCAAAAGTAATTTGATGTACTATCTTAATTAGTTAAATTACAAAAATTAGAATTCATTAATTAAAAATCGAAACAGGTAAGTTTCTCATTTAAGAAATGCTTCTTAATTTAGAAGTATTCCGAAAACTAACTTCGCTATAGTTTTTCCGTATGGCCTGTCTCAATTTCCTTAAAAAAATGAAGATTTTTAATGCTTTTTCTATGAGACGCTAACCCTAAAAACTGTGAATTTTCCTTTAACATTACGGAAGGGTGTCAAGTCATATCTACAAGGGCCTACCGGCCCTGTAGAATAATATCTAGGGTTGCTCAAACCAGTCCGATATGGTCTAGTGGAGGGTCGCCTTCCTCCTTCTATGAAGGAAGGTCTCATTATTTTGCTGCCTAAATCCGGTGATTTACGAGACGTCAAGAACAGACGCCCCATCACGTTGCTAAACGCGGACAATAAGCTCGTCGCGAAAGTACTCGGTTCACGGCTTTCTTCAATTTTTCCTTCGTTAATTCATGGTTCGCAAACGGGCGCCGTTCGATCACGTTCCGCCACCTGTACTCCTGCCCTTTTCTCCGACATAATGGACTTTCTGCAGCGGTCTCGCGGGCCGGGTATCCTCGTTAAATTAGATCTCGCGAAAGCGTTCGATCAGGTTTCGTGGGACTACCTCTTTGCGGTACTTTGCGCTTTTGGCTTCGGCGAGCCTTTTCGCAAGTGGATTCAATTATTTCTCGTTGGCAGCAAGTCTTGCCTGAAAATAAATGGATATTTAACAGACTTTTTTCAGCTCAGTCGATCGGTCCGCCAGGGCTGTCCGCTTAGTCCCTTGCTTTACGTTCTGTCTTCCGAACCCCTATGCTACGCCTTGGAATGCCGTCCCGCTATCGTCCGGATTCTTTGGCCGACCTCTCGGCCCCCTCCCTTGTTACGGGTTCATGTCGATGACAATGCCTTGGTGGTCCGTGATACAGCCTCCGTCTTGGAAGTTGTGCGGGAATATCAGCGGTATGGCCTCGCGTCGGGTTCCGAATTGAACATCTCCAAGTGTCGGGGTATGTGGTTGGGCTGCGACCGGGGTCGGGCCCCATCCACCGTTGCGAACCTCACTGTTTCGTCCGACCCGCTCGAGATATTGGGCATCTTCCTCAGTACGGATGGCGCGGTATCGGACGATCTTAACTGGACCCCGCGTTTGGCTAAATTCCGTCGAGTCCTTCGCGTTTGGAAAGGTCGGCGCCTTTCCTTGTCGGGCAAGATTGTGGTGGTCAATACTTTGGCCATGTCGTTACTGGGGCATTCGCTGCGGTTACTGGGGCATTCGCTGCAGTCCCTCGCGCTACCGCCTCGGTTTGAGGACGACTTTCGCCGGGAAACCCTTGGCTTTTTGTGGGGTAATCGCGCCCATACGGTCGGTTATTCTCTGCTTACGCGTCCGAAGAAGGTCGGCGGCTTCGGGCTGGTTGACTTGCGCACGAAGAAACTTACGTTTCGCTTGCAAGAACTGTTACGGTATATTTCGGGCGCCCACGCGCAATGTACGTACGAACTGGCTCAGTATTTGTTGGGTCCCTTTTTGGATGCCTTGGACCCGGGATTTGACATTTTGCAGTGTACGCTCCCTGCCTCGTATGTCGCGAGGCTCTCACCCCGGTATCGTGAGCTTTGGCTCGCCTGGTCTGAATTCTGTGCCTCTCAGAATCTTCATTGTCCCGACCCGCCCAATTTACTCAATTCGGTTTTATTCTTCAACCCGCGTATTGACATGTCCGGTATCAGTCCGCGTGCTCGTGCGGTTTTTCTTTTTCATGGTCTGTATCGCTTACGGGATTTTACATACGCAGTGGTTCCGGGTTTTTTACCCAGTCCCGCGATTGCAGATCTGTGTGGGTTAGATTCGGACGCCCCTTGCCCGTCGTGGCTTACAACTGCGGTTCAGTATATCCATTCTGTTCTCCCGGAGACTTGGCTTTCCCGCGTTCGGTCGCAGCGACGCTTCTGTCGTACGGTCGGAGTGAAGTTAGTCGATCATACGGGTGCGGATTTCGACTTGACTGCCCTGCCCAGTAAGGTCATCTACGGTCGATTTGCGCTCTCCACAGTTGCTGAATCCCCAGGTGAGCATGCCTGGCGACGGTTCTTTGGGGGCCCCCTGCCTCGCCCTGCCTGGTCAACGTTACATTCGTCTTTGCTTCGTCCTTCTCATCGCGACGTCAACCTTCAAGTGGTGCATGGGGCTATCTTTACCTCTGAGCGTCTTTTCAACATCGGCCTTTCGTCTCACCCCACGTGCGTGTTTTGCTCCAACACTGTCGAAACTTTAGAGCACATTTTCTTGCGCTGCCCCTTTTCGATTCGGCTCTGGCAGTCCCTCTTTGTCACTAAATTAGGCTTGGCCCTTGACAGTGTGCTGGGCAGTTGTACGCCCGGTAGGGACTCTTTTATCGTCTTTCAACATTGTTCGGCCGGCATTCGCCCTAAATCCCGCGTGAAATTCGTACATTTCTTAACGTCACTCTTTAAATGGCTGGTTTTAAATGCACGTTCGTTTTTAATTAGTACTGCCAAAAACTCGTTAAATATTTTAGAAAAACGTTGTTACGCCATTTTAAAACGCGAACTACGTCTCACCTACAGCTCCAATTTTTTTTTATTGAATCGTGATGAACATTTGTTAAAGCATATAAAAGAATTCTTAGACTGGTTATAATTGATCGATAAGTGCTGATTTGTAAAATGTGGCTTTGATTAACTTAGCCGTTTGTATCAATTTTGTTTAATATAATAAAAAAAAAATATCTGGCTCTCACCCAGAAGGCCCGGGTTCGATTCACGGTATTCGAGTGAGTGCTTTTGTACCGCTTTTCAAGAATAGAATTAAGATTTGTCTGTGAAAGTCGGATATGGTCTAGTGGCTAGGGTACCTGGCTTTCACCTAGAAGGCCCGGGTTCGATTCCGGGTATCCGAGCGAGTCCTTTTGTACCGTATTCAAGAATAGACTTAAGGATATAGGTTTATGAATAGAATAAACGCTTGGTTAAGCAAGTCCGATATGGTCTAGTGGCTAGGATACCTGGCTCTCACCCACAAGGCCCGGGTTCGATTCCCGTTATCGAAGCGAGTGCTTTTGTACCGGTTTTGAAGAATAGACTTAAGGATATAGGTTTATGAATAGAATTAAGACTTGGTTAAGCAAGTTTGATATGGTCTAGTGGGTAGGATATCTGACTTTCACCCAGAAGGCCAGGGTTCGATTCCCGGTATCGGAGACAGTGCTTTTGTACCGCTGTTAAAGAATAAAATTAAAGACACATTTATAGGAATAATATCTAGGGTTTCTCAAACCAGTCCGATATGGTCTAGTGGCTAGGATGTCCTGCTCTCACCCAGAAGGCTCGGGTTCGATTCCCGGTATCGGAGCGAGTGCTTTTGTACCGGTTTTGAAGAAACGACTTAAGGATATAGGTTTACGAATGGAATTAAGACTTGGTTAAGCAACTTCGTTATGGTCTAGTGGCTAGAATATCTGGCTTTCACCCTGAAGGCCCGGGTTCGGTTCTCGGTATCGGAGACAGTGCTTTTGTACCGCTTTTAAATAATAAATTTTAAGACACATTTATAGGAATAATATCTAGGGGTGCTCAAACCAGTCTGATATGGTCTAGTGGCTAGGATATCTGGCTCTCACCCAGAAGGCCCGAGTTCGATTCCCGGTATCGGAGCGAGTGCTTTTGTACCGGTTTTAAAGAATAAATTTTAAGACACATTTATAGGAATAGTATCTAGGGTTGCTCAAAGCAGTTTGATATGGTCTAGTGGGTAGGATATCTGGCTTTCACCCAGAAGGCCCGGGTTCGATTCCCGGTATCGGAGACTGTGCTTCGTACCGCTTTTAAAGAATAAATTTAAAGACACATTTATAGGAATAATATCTAGGGTTGATCAGACCAACCCGATATTGTCTAGTGGCTAGGATATCTGGCTCTCACCCAGAAGGCCCGGGTTCGATTCCCGGTATCGGAGCGAGTGCTTTTGTACCGCTTTTGAAGAATAGACTTAAGGATATAGGTTTATGAATAGAATTAAGACTTGGTTAAGCAAGTCAGATATGGTCTAGTGGCTAGGATATCTGGCTCTCACCCAGATGGCCCGGGTTCGATTCCCGGTATCGGAGCGAGTGCTTTTGTACCGCATTTCAAGAATAGACTTAAGGATATAGGTTTTATGAATAGAATTAACGCTTGGTTAAGCAAGTCCAATATGGTCTACTGGCTAGGATATCTGGCTTTCACCCAGAAGGCCCGGGTTCGATTCCCGGTATCGGAGCGAGTGCTTTTGTACCGCTTTTGAAGAATAGACTTAAGGATAGGGGTTTATGAATAGAATTAAAACTTGGTTGAGCAAGTCCGATATGGTCTAGTGGGTAGCAGGGAGTAAGGAACGTTAGAGGGAGTTTTGATCTAATGCTAAAAAAACCGTCATACAGTGGCAAATAGGAAAGAAAGTGGGGATAGGAATCTTTATCTCCGTTCCTCAATTTTAGCTAACGCGCAGGCGCAAGTGACGTCGTTTACTCAGAATGCATTTGATTAGGCGCTGCTCCTGCGCGCGGGGGCATCTACAGCGCCCCCCTCCTGCCATTCATCCCTGTGCCCAAAATGGTACCTGCGGAACCGCCGTCAAGGCACACGGGATCGGCCAGCGGGCCCGGCAACGCCCCTTAAGCAGGTGACAGACACCGTCGGCGGCGAGCCCAGCCAGGAGGTGGTCGGTGACAGGGCTCGGACCAAGGCAGCAGAAGGCTCGAGGGGCCGGGGGATCGCCCTCCGAGCACAGCAGTGCCATACAGTCCAAAAAATGTATCCGCGACCCCCAGAGGGTTGCCAAGAGCTGGGGATGAGCCAAAGCAACACCTGGGCGGGGGCGAAGCGGCCGAGCAAAACGTTCGCGGAACGGGGCAGGGAAAGGTCCGAACCAAGGGTGAACCCAAGGAACCATCCTAACCGGCACACCGAACTCGGGCCCCCTCCGCCACGACAAGGCCTTTTGCTCTACTGCCAAGGGGGGGGGGCACCGCCAGCAGAGAGAATTTAAAAATTCTATCTGCCGCCACACGGCCAACTTAAATCATCTCCTAAGTTGGCCGTGGCCGCCAGCGCCAGCTTCCGCTTCCATCGACTGCTGCCTCACTCACTCTGTTCAACCAACAATCAACGTCTGTTGGGAGGAAACCGAGGCTTAATAAAAATGCCAAATTGTTTTTGTAACGGTTGTAGGAATGATTCAAGGTATTCGCTTAAAAATATATGAAAGGAATATCCTTCCACGCGTTTCCAAAGCCAAAATCCCAGATAAAAAAATGTAAAAGATGGATATTAGCTTGTGGAAGACCGATTACCACTAGCTTTTATTCACTTTCAATAAATTTCAAGCTTTGTTTTTGGTTTGGGAAATCGTTTGAAAAAGATATTTACCATGTCGGGGTCTTGTTAAATACTTAGGGTTACTTGAACAATTAAAAAACAACACTTCTTATAGTTAACCATGGCAGAAATTCAAACACGACCTTCCCCTTCTAGTTCAAAGCCGGTTTTTAAATTTGACGCATGCGCGCGGACACCGCGATGAGTCCCCGAGTGCTTTTGTACCGTATTCAAGAATAGACTTAAGGATATAGGTTTTATGAATAGAATTAACGCTTGGTTAAGCAAGGCCAATATGGTCTAGTGGCTAGGATATCTGGCTTTCACCCAGAAGGCCCGGGTTCGATTCCCGGTATCGGAGCGAGTGCTTTTGTACCGCATTTCAAGAATAGACTTAAGGATATAGGTTTATGAATAGATTTAAGCCTTGGTATAGCAAGTCCGATATGGTCTAGTGGCTAGGATAACTGGCTTTCACCCAGAAGGCCCGGGTTCGATTCCCGGTAGTGGAGACGGTGCTTTTGTACCATATTTAAAGAATAAATTTAAAGCCACATTTATAGGAATAATATCTAGGGTCGCTCAAACCAGTCCGATATGGTCTAGTGGCTAGGATATCTGGCTCTCATCCAGAAGGCCCGGGTTCGATTCCCGGTATCGGAGCGAGTGCTTTTGTACCGCTTTTGAAGAATAGACTTAAGGATAGGGGTTTATGAATAGAATTAAAGCTTGGTTGAGCAAGTCCGATATGGTCTAGTGGGTAGGATACCTGGCTTTCACCCAGAAGGCCCGGGTTCGATTCTCGGTATCGGAGACTGCTTTCTTACCGCTTTACAAGAATAGAATTAAGACTTGGTTGAGCTAGTCCGATATGGTCTAGTGGCTAGGATACCTGGCTTTCACCCATAAGGCCCGGGTTCGATTCTCGGTATCGGAGACAGTGCTTTGTACCATTTTTAAAGAATAAATTTAAAGACACATTTATAGGAATAATATCTAGGGTTCCCCAAACCGGTTTGATATGGTCTAGTGGCTAGGATATCTGGTTCTCACCTAGAAGACCCGGGTTCGATTACCGGTATCGGAGCGAGTGCTTTTGTACCGCTTTTGAAGAATAGACTTAAGGATATAGGTTTACGAATAGAATTAAGACTTGTTTAGGCAAGTCCGATATGGTCTAATGGCAAGGATATCTGGCTTTCACCCAGAAGGCCCGGGTTCGATTCCCGGTATCGGAGCGAGTGCTCTTGTACCGCATTTCAAGAATGGACTTAAGGATAGGGGTTTATGAATAGAATTAAGACTTGCTTGAGCAAGTCCGATATGGTCTAGTGGGTAGGAGTAGTACTTAAATGCCGTTCCCAGCACAGGTACAGTGGAAGGCAGGGGAGGATTGGAGGATGGGAGGATTGGAGGATGGGAGGATTGGAGGATGGGAGGATTGGAGGATGGGAGGATTGGAGGATGGCAAGATGGCGGGAGAGAAAACGTAAACCTTTTGATTGACTCACCCCTCTCTCAGACCGGTAAGAGGGCGTTTATGATTGACTCACCCCTCTCATCCCCGCACCTGCAAGGGGTGTTTTTGATTGACAGGTCAATGAAGCGTGTTCGATTCTCGGATGTAGAAGTACATACATTGGAGTATGAAGATAGGGTGAATTATGATTTAAGAAATAAACAGTATTTTAATATGTTAATTAGATTAAAATTTGAACCATTAATTTCTCCCGTATTAATCAAATGGTTAAGGGGTATGAAACTCCAGATTACGTTGGGGGAAAATAAAGATTCCCCAAAAAAACCCGACTGGGGAAAAATGGTACCATAGTACATGCAATACCGTACGAAGATAGGGTGAATTATGAATTAAGAAATAAATAGTAAATAAAAATTTAGGAGACGAATGAAAATGAAATTCAAATTGTAACTTTTAATTAATTTACTATTATTTTTCCTACTTTTTTCATAATTAATGGTTGATAAAAGCTACCTCTAAAATTGCAATTACATTATTTGTTATTAAACCACTAATTTGTTTAATTATGTTAGTCTCCAATTCTGATACCTGCCTCATTCCCTCTCCATCAGTGGAGTTTAACTCCCGAGAATCGCTTGTCATTAAACCACTAATTTCTTTAATTATGTTAGTCTCCAATTCTGCCACCTGCCTCATTCCCTCTCCATCAGTGGAGTTTAACTCCCGAGAATCGCGTCTACTTAACAGTACGAATACACTGCAGTCTGGATGCTAAAGATAATACAAGTTAATTTAAAGTTATTGGAAATATAAGTCCAATTAAATTGTTAGTGAAAACTATGGGATATGTTAATATACCTGTACCCGTCGCAGTTCGGAACAAAGTACGTTCCAGTAGGAGAATAAACCCCATCCTCGTTTCTTTCAGGGCTGAATAGAAATAACATATAAATAATCTCGATAACACTAACTATATAATTTAGCAATTTAACGTACCGAGGGTGTATTTGTCCCGCTACAATGTCCTCGAGGGACATTAAAAAATGAGGAACTCCTTCCACCCCAACGCTCGGAAACGGAAATTAACGGATTAAATTAATTATTCTAAAATACACAATAATTAGCACTCTAAAACCTAACACCATAAATATATAACAGCGATATTTTTACTTGAATCCGTCACAGTTCATAACGTAAGAATTAATGAACGCGTTGGAGTTTTGATAGTCTACTAGCTCCACCCTAATTGCATTTAATTAATGTCTAGTGTTAATGCTAATTTAGATAACAAGGATTATAAAAGTTAGCTCACAAGTCATAGGGGGTTAATATGGAGTTTGCTTCAGACTCATTGTCTTCATTTTCAACCACGACCTCATCATCATCGTCGTCATCGCTAATGCCGATAAAATTTGGAGTACTCACTTCCTCGGAGTTATATTCCTCCGTGGGCCATTCGGAATACAACGGAAATCTTCCCGCGACCATATTGATAAATTTAGTTTAAATTGCAGAAAGAATCTATTCTATCTCCTTGAGGTAAAAAGAACGTTGTGACCAAATTTTCAAAATTGTCCATGTCACATGTAGTGTGTGGTATGAAAACCTCTAAACCTTCCACGAATTTTCTCCAAAATCACAATAGAACTTCAAACAATTAGTATGAATTGTAGTGTTAAAAACTCTACACTTACCAATCCCTAGCCCCTTGTGGGGATAACCCAAGAAATCCCGAAACGATAAGAAATCAGACATATTTAAATAGGTGAATGCCCACTTGTTTGAATTATATTGCTAACTGAAAGAATACGGTACAGAAAAAGAGTACGTATCCGACCCCTCGTTTCGAACCACCTTGGCGACGAAGCCGCACACGTCATCATTCAGCTGGACTTCCCACGTCGATTTAACTTCTCGACCGAGAGGTTAAACATCCTTGACCTATGGCACATATCACGCTTGGAAATCAGGTGGTAGCCCGTCATCATGTTGAGTTTACACTACCTAGAAAGTAATCCGAATTGGGATGAAGTTGTCAATCACCTCAATACAAATACGGTGCTCTTTTCGTATTACACCAAGTTTGAAGTAAGTGATATGGATGAGGTCAATGTGAATTCCGTAATACTGTGTTATATTGCGACGTAAAAACTTAAAAACCCGGAAAACACACGCAGAAAGACACTGTTAAGGTTGACAATATTTTTAGCCAATGAGAAAATTAGGAAAGGATGACCAGGCATAAAGTTGAAACAACGCTGGGAAAGATTAAAAAACCCGTAAAATACGCGAAGAGTTGAAACTATTTTAAAACAAATAAAAAGAGTTGCTAAATGGGTAAAACGTTGTTGAAAGTGTTGCTAAATGGGTAAAACGTTGTTGAAAGTGTTGCTAAATGGGTAAAACGTTGTTGAAAGTGTTGTCAAATGACTAAATCTTGGTTGAAAGTGTTGTTAAATGGCTAAATCTTGGTTGAAAGTGTTGTTAAATGACTAAATCTTGGTTGAAAGTGTTGTTAAATGACTAAATCTTGGTTAAAAGTGTGGTTAAATGACTACATCTTGGTTGAAAGTGTTGTCAAAAGAATAAAAAGTCGTTAGAAAGGGTTGATAAATGAGAAAAATATGGATGAATGTGTTGATAAATGACTAAAATGTAGCCGAAAATGCCGTTAAATGACTAAAAGATTAATGAAAATGTCGTTAAATGACTATAATGTGATAGAAAATTATGTCAAATGATTAAAAAGTGGTAGAAAATGTCGTTAAATGACTATAGTGTGATAGAAAATGATGTCAAATGATTAAAAAGTGGTAGAAAGTGTGGTTCAATGACTTAAATATGAATGAAAATGTGAATTAACGACTATAATATTAAAGAAAATGATGCTAAATGACTGAAAAGCGCTTTGAAGTGATGTAAAATGACTTAAAAGGGCTAGAAAGTGTCGTTAAATGACCAAAACGTGGTTGAAAGTGTCGTTAAATTAATAAAAAGTGGATGAAAATTTAGTTAAGTGAACATTGAGTGCCTGAAAATGTTGTTCAAAGACTAAAAAGTGGTTGGAAGTGTTGTCAAATGAGTAAAAAGTAGTTATATGGGTTGTTAAATGAATAAAAAGTGGTGAAAAGTGTTATTAGATGAATAAAAAGTGGTGCAAAGTGTTATTAGATGAATAAAAGTGGATTGATTGTGTTGTAAAACGATTAAAAAGTGTTTGAAAATGTTGTTCATAGACTAAAAAGTGGTTGACAGTTTTGCTAAATAAGTAAAAAGTGGTTCAAAGTGTTGTTAAATAAATTAATCGTGGTTGAAATTGTTGTTAAATGAATAAAAAGCGAGTCGATAGGTTGATAAATGAGAAAATGATGGATGGATGTGTTGATGTACGACTAAAAAGTGGTCGAAATTGTAGTTAAAGCACTATAGTATGGTAGAAAATGATGTTAAATGACTAAAAATAGTGGTAGGAAGTGTCGTTCAATGACTTAAATATGAGTCGATAGGTTGATAAATGAGAAAATGATGGATGAATGTGTTGATGTACGACTAAAAAGTGGTCGAAATTGTAGTTAAAGCACTATAGTATGGTAGAAAATGATGTTAAATGACTAAAAATAGTGGAAGGAAGTGTCGTTCAATGACTTAAATATGAATGAAAATGTGAATAAATGACTTTAATATAAAAGAAAATGATGCTAAGTGACTGAAAAGCGCTTTTAAGTGTTGTTAAATCACTGAAAAGTGCTAGAAACTGTCGTTAAAAGACCAAAAAGTGGTTGAAAGTGTCGTTAAATTAATAAAAAGTGGAAGATCATTTAGTTAAATGAACATTGAGTGCCTGAAAGTGTTGATAAATGAGTAAAACGTAGTTGCATGTGTTATTAAATGAATACAATGTGGTGGAAAGTGTTATTTTATGAATAAACGTGGGTTGATTGTGTTGTTAAACGAATAAGAAGTGCTTGAAAATGTTGTTCAAAGACTAAAAAGTGGTTGACTGTTTTGTTAAAAGTAAAAATGGTTCAAAGTATTGTTAATTAAATTAACCGTGGTTGAAATTGGTGTTAAATGAATAAAAAGTCGATAGTTTGATAAATGAGAAAATGATGGATGAGTGTGTTGATAAACGACTATAAAGTGGTCGAAAGTGTAGTTAAAGCACTACAGTATGATAGAAATTGATGTTAAATGACTAAAAATGTTGTTGAAAGTGTCGTTAAATGATTAAAATGCGAAAGAAAATGTCGTTAAATAACTAAAGTATGAATGAAGATGTGGTTAAATGACTATAATATAAAAGAAAATGATGCTTAATGATTGAAAATCGGTTCGAAGTGTCGTTAAATGACAAAAAGTGGTTGAATGTGGCGGTAAATTAATAAAATGTTTTTAAAAATGTCGTTAACTGAACAATAATTACATGAAAATGTTGTTTAAAAACTAAAACTTGGTTCACAGGTTTGTTAAATGAGTAAAAAGTAGTTGCAAGTGACGTTAAATGAATTAAAAGTGGTTGAACGTGTCATAAGAGGAATTAAAGAGGGTTGAATATGTTGTTAAACGAATAAAAAGAAGTTGAAAATGTTTTTCAAAGGAGAAAAAAGTGGTTGACGATTTTGTTGAATGACTTAAAAGTGGTTAAAAGTGTTGTTAAATAACCAAAAGTGTTTGAAAGTGTTGCAAAATAGCCAGATAGTGATTGAAAGTGTTACTAGATGATTAAAAAGGGTTAAAGTGTTGTTAAAGGAAAGAAAACTGAGGGGGTTTGAGAGTGCTGTTAAATAATTAAAGCGCGATTAATTGATAAATGTCCTACCTTGGGCTCTCTGGCGCTGAACATAGCTGTATGTGTAAAAGATACGAAAAAACCGTTAAATTAAGAAATTCCGTCATTTTCGTTTCTGTGTAATAAGAAACAAAAACATAAATAACAGAAAATTCTACCATGATTCAAAACAAAGAATATGCGGATAAGATAGGGCTTTTTACAATTCTTCAAATTGCCCTCAAGATTTTTAAATAGGTCATGTGAGAACCAATTTACTCTAAATTATATTTTACCTTTGCCCTTAAGCGTTACAATATAACATTTTTACATAAGCCTTGTCTTAACCCTCTGTAAATTATCACCCTTCTATGTACATTAACGTAATTATAAACGTCGAGATCGATTTAACCAGTTCTGATCTGATATTTTGTATAAGGAGTGAAAATGTTTCTTTTTGATGGGCATCGTCCACCTAGACATCACTAATTTAAATAGTGATGAAGTCGTCGGAGATGGAAACGTTAAAGATTTCCATCAATAAAATATGGTTGAAAACGTTGTTAAATACTAATTTTCATGAAAAAGCGCGGATAGATGACAAATTTTTATTTAAAAAAAAATTCGGTTGTATAATTAATTTCAAAAAGAAGTTCTGCTTTTTGAATAATATGTGCTTTAAACTCTTTTTAAATGAATAACAATTGTTGTTAACTGAGTAAAAAGTTGTTAACAAAAGATTAAATAGTGGTTAACAAAAGATTAAATAGTGGTTAAAAATTTTGATTAATGAGAGAAATGGTTGGAGTGTTGATAAATGACTTTAAAGTGGCTGAAAGTGTCGTTGTGTTAAGTGAGAAAAATATGGTTGAAACTGTTGTGAAATGAAAAATATGCTATTGAAAGTGATGAAAAATAACTAAATAAACCGTTCAAAGTGTTGTAAAACGACTAAAACATATAGGACGAAAGTTATTTCAATGATTTTAGGCATGTATAAATGGAGGATACAAAAACATCTCAACAGCGAGTAAATTTTGATCACACGAATACAACGAGAAATTGGTCCATTAACGTAACAGATGTGGACTACCTAAAAAACCATTTGAGTTAAATGAAGATTAAACGATATCATAACCAAACATTAGGTGCATCACGACGTTTCGAGGAGATTTTTGACAGTTGATTTTAGTCAAAACCTATTGGCGAGAATTTAACATTTGGGGTAAACATGTTTGCAATATTAACCAAGGGGCTACTCAAGCCTAGATTATTTTGTCCAGTAAAATCCAATGACTGGGTACTTCAAACTCAAGACAAACTTCCTTATCAGTTTGATAAATCATAATTTGATCAATTGGTGGTAACGTTGAAATGGCGAAGCATACCAAAA